>NW_028262380.1:35356000-35661500 GCF_047370975.1 Nipponia nippon
AGAGATATAATAAGCTCCCTTTGACGACACATTAACTCCTGCTACTGTCATGACATAGCATCATATTCCCTAGCACAACACAAAGTTTACATGGTTTCACACTTTTCTCTACGGTATTCAAAGTAAATGTGTATTAGATTCCACATGTGTCCTGATCAGGATGTTCAGATTTCATACCCACCATAAGGTCTTATATTAGGTATAATGTACTTACTAAATTTCCCTCCCCTCCTCTCTTTTGGCAGCACACCACTTGTACCATTCTCCTGACACTGTTAGCCCCTTCTTGTGTAGATAGTGTATCTACTGGCAATAGCAGAAAGGCTTTTGTTGACTAAAAGAATTGTAATGGCTATAAACACTAGTCTCCAAGTAGACCTGCATTGACTCCTAACAGATTGAACCCTTTCAATTTGGGTGTCACAGTTAAAAGCCAAAGTTTGTGAGATATAATCTTGATCCTATTGCCAATGAAAATGAATCCCAGAGGGATAAAGAACATTTTCTTTGAGGAAGTCATGAATAAGCTTCCATTGCCTTCTTGTCATACTCTTCTCATGTAACAAGTTGTCAAAACAAAGAGCTGCTTTAAATATCAGACAGACTTTAGAGGGTCCAAAGGAGGGCCACAAAGGTGATCAAAGGGCTGGAGAATCTGAGCTGTGAGGAAAGACTGAAAGAATTAGGTCTTTTCACCCTGGAGAAGAGAAGGCTCAGGGGGGACCTCATCACAGTTTTCCGGTACTTAAAGGGTGACTACAAAAGAGGACGGAGGCTCTCCCTTCCCAAGGAACCACATGGAGAGGACAAGGGGCAACAGGTGCAAGTTGCATCGGGAGAGTTTTCACCTTGATATAAGAAAGAAATTTTTCGCAGTGAGAACAATTGATCACTGGAACAACATCCCCAGGGACATGGTGGAGTCCCCATCACTTGACGTTTTCAAGACATGACTGGACAGGGTGCTAAATAATCTCATTTAGGCTCCCTTTTCCATGAAAGATTTGGCCAGATGATCTTTTGAGGTCCCTTCCAACTTGAGCTGTTCTACGATATCAACCATAACTGAGTTTCTCTATTTGTTTGTGGTCTGTCATTTCCTCAGAATAGTAATTAGTACTCAATTCAGCTAAAGAAGGTGTTTTAGATGTTTATTATTTAGATGTCTGCAAGTGTGTCCATGTATTCATGTATGGTGCATTCTAATCTATACTCTGTTCATACATTTTGCGGTTTTGCTATATGAAGCCATCCCAATAATATGATTCCATTTAGGAACTAGAATCATCTCATATGACTGGAAGTGAGTGTAGTACCTGACTGATGTAAAAGACAGCTGCCACCTCTTCCTGCATTCCTAGAGAAGTCCAAGTCCTATTCCTATTCCTATTCCTGTTCCTAGTGAAGCTGTGTAGCTATGAGACTGCTAACTGAATATTAGAATAGTTGCAGGAAAAATAAAAATAGAAAGATTCAAGGTTCTAAACACTACAGTTTTTATAGCAACCAACTCTTTAAATGAGTAGTGTGTACTTCCCCTTGGAAATAGCTTTAGGTGGAAAGCTTCTTTAGTATTTACAATAAAGTGTCAGTGGGACACTTTGTCCTTTGCTCAGAGAACAAAACCAGTCTTTTAGTATTGACTATCTAGTTCAATCTGCATTTATTATACTTCTTAAAGCAGAACTGAAAAAATGTGTCTCAGACTAGCAATCAGAATAGATTTGAGTTTTAGGGGTATAGCTTTGGTGATCTCCTACGTCTTAACTTTCTTCAGCACCAACTGATGCGTAAATATCTGCTCTGCTATGAAATACTTTTATATATGCTCTTCAGTAAGCTACTTCTGCCTCTGCTAACAGAGACTGAAAGCTGCTTTAAAAATAGCATTGAGAAACACCAATTAATATTTTTTATGGCAAATTTGTGTGGACAGCCTTTCTAAATCCAGTATAAGCAATGACACAATGTTGTGTCTGTTCCAAAAGTATGTCAGGAATCTGTTGCCCAGTACATTGTTCTTTCTTCTTAGTCTAAAGTGAAGGAAGAGAAAATAGTTCTCCAAATTTTATCATCTTATGAATTTCTAAATGTCTGTATCTTTTACTCTGTAACTTGACAGTCAATCTCAGATTAGTGATTTAGTGGATTTGAAACATCACTGGACATTAGACACTCCTTCCCTGCATTTGCTTCTTTTTTTCTGTCTTTTTTTTCTGTCCCTGCCAGTTGAAGATTAAGATTCTTATTTGAGTCTTCTGCATGATAGCATGTTACAGTTGCACAGTCAGATTGACCCATACGGCAATGCGTTTTTCTCAATAAACCCAAATGACAGGATGGTTGATATCCGTATTTCCCACCCCTTTTCAAGTTCCTAAATAGCAAAGAAAGCAGTTAGTTGTTTTGCATAATTGCTAGAGCAGCAGCTGTAAACTGTGTACAAATGGTAAAAAAGAATTAAACCTGCTTCAGTGGTGAATAAAGGTTGAACACAGAGAAGCTTTAAAGGAAATCAAGTTCCCATTGAGGTGTGCTAATTACTACATTCACATTCTTGCTTTACTTGAGGCTTACTTCAGACTTAGCTGAAGAAATCTTATTAGACTTTCAGTCTTAGGTCATGTCATTACTGTTTCATATAGTTCAGTTTGCTTAGAACAAATTAAGGAAGTATTTTTTATAAACGAAGATGAAAAAATTTAAACACTTCAAAGAGAGAAGGAAATAAAAGCAGATGTATCGAAATGGAAGTACTGCTACAGTCAGTCTTTTGCAATGATCTTAATTGTTAAGAACAGGACTGTACTACTAAGGATTTGGTGCTGTTGAATTGTAAATATAACCTGATTGCAACCAAATATTGTTAATCACAAGTAATGATAAAAACTAGGCTGATGTCGGGGGAAAAAAACCAAATGAGGTTGAAGATTATAAACCAAGGACCGAGTCTTGTACTATCTCCTCTGTCAAAACTATTCCCTTTGAGTTGTTTGGGGAGTATTGTCTGAACAGAATTGCAGGATTTGACTCAAGGAAATGTTTTCATAAGTGACAGTTGAGTGATAAATGGAGACATAAAATTAGATGCTCCACCAGGGAATAGCTTGCAAAACTAATAGAAGCACAAGGAAAAGCCTAGGAGAAAGTTTAACAGATGTTTACTACAAATTGTGATTTTTTTCCCCCAATCTGTAGCTTCATATTAATAGGCTTTTCCTCCTAGGGGAAACTTGCCTTCTGCAGAGCCCAGACTACAGGCTAGATGGTCATTTGTGTATGTATGCTCGTGCTCACACCCCCATACTCTATTTCTGAAACCGTCCTTTTTCTGCTTCCACTCACTCTTGATTACCTTTAATAGCTCTCCTCTGCTTCTCCGCTCTCCAGAAGCACCTGACTAAGCCAGTAAAGGAGACAGTGTGTACCAAAAGCACGTGAACAGCTAGAATGTCTCTTGGCCCTGTTGCCTAGACAAAACTAAGGACATAAATGTAAATTGCTCTACTTGAAGCCCAAGCGTTAGTTCTCAACATAATGTCTTGTAGATAGTAAAAAATGCATCTTCATTCTACTGAAATTAGTAACAAAATTCCTAGTGGGTCCAGTACTTAATGGAACAAAAATTTTAGCTCCTGATTAAGATTTTTGGTGTGGTTTGGGAGACATTGAGTGTAACAGACCTGTTTAAACCCAATTGAGGAGTTAGTATTAAGTCAAAAGTTTTCTAGGGGTCCTCTACAGGGACCAATTGCAATTTGCTGTTGTATAAGCAATCATAGTACAAACAAGGGCAACAGTACACACAAAAGGGTCATTTAACCATCATTCAGGAAGGTGTCTCTGTTCTGAAAACCCCGTTAAGCACATGTTTCATTCCTACTGTTTTAAGGAGACATAAACAAATACCAAAGAGGAACCACATATGGATGCTATAGAGTATAGGTGGACTTAAATACATATGCAAGTGTTTTACAAAATTTAGGGCCTGATATGTAGTCTTCAGTGTAAATTGTATTTATTTATTTATTAATTTATGCCTACACGGTCTGGCTGTGCTGTACCTTTGCCTCCACCAAGTTTACCTATCAAGATATCTCCTGGGGGGAGAAAACCCTGAGAAGTAGACCCAAGAATATGTTTTCAAAATCAGAGAAGCCAATTATATTTCAAGCTATTGCCAAAGAGACAGTTTCTCTCTTGTCACCACCCTCATCATAGGTTCTTGATGCTTTTTTTCCTGGCACTATGTGGCAGTTTAGTCATCAGGATTAGAACCACACCTGTCTGAAAATAATTTTGTTCTATTGCTAGTTTTTCTGCGGATCTGTTCCCTCCTGCAGCTGTCAGTGCAACCACAGGAGCAGGCATGCCAGGACAAGCAGGTGACAAGAATATCCTGATAAGGGTGGAAAGGCTGGACTGTGCTTCTGGCAGCAAGACAGGCTTAGGTTGACTGAAACCAGACATGGAACCAAATATCATAATTTTAAAATAGACCTCACATTTTAATAGCAATTGTAGTTCTTTATTTATTTCTCAAGTATTAAGGGTAATTGACAAGACAGTCAAGGCAACTGTTTCTCCTGCAAACCAAGACACAATACAAAACAAGAAATATTTGCTTAAACTCAACATGAATTCATATAGTATGCAGATAGGTTTCCTAATGATACAATAGTTTTTGCATTCCAGTAGCTACAAAAAGATAGTTTTGGAGGTAAGAAATGTTGTCAAGTGGCATATACCAGCATGGCACCATTACTGACAGTTGGTCTGCTCTGAATTATATCAATAGAAGGCCAGATTTACAGTAAGTTAGAGGCCAGACCAGAGACATATAATTTCTAATGATAAAAAGGTAATTCTGGTTTAGCATAGTGCTTCCAGAAGCTTATAATATGTTAAATAGTACAAAGTGTGAACTGTAGTTCCTAATGTTACCCTTTCCCCTCCCCATTAGAATCAGCAAGGGTTCGTGCAGGAAAGACTCAGAGAAAAAATTTAGATGTGAAATGCTTTGTAGTCTATGTGTTGAATTGCTCATCTTCAGTATTATACAGATAGAAAATGACAAAAAATGAAAAAAAGTAATGAACATTCCCATGCAAAAGAAAAGTATCTATAAAGGTAGTAATTGAAATTCAAAGGGAAATCATCCATTTGAACAGGGAAAAAAATGCCTTCATGTTTTTTTCCCCAAAACATTGTGTTAGAACTCCCAAAACAACTGCATTAACAAATATACAAGAATAAGATTGATCAGCTACTTTGCTTCTTCATTTTGTCTAGAAAACACAATAACTATCTCAGCTGAGATACATTAGCGGACATGTTTGAAGTGATTTTAAGGTTGCTCAACACTATGCCACAAAAATTTCCCTCCCCAATCAAAATTCCATGCATTGAAAGTTCTCTTTTACCCCAGCTATTAATTTTTTTTCCTTCAAAAGCAGCTATTACAATCTATTATACCAAAAATTATAGAACACTTAATCTACAAACTCTCAAATATTCTAAACTGCTGTGTACTAAAAAGCCACTTGACATTTTTATTAACAGTGATTATTGTCTATGAATGCATGAGACTCACTTTCCTAAATTACCACAACCAATTTAGCCCTTATATAAATTACTCATGAAGTTCCACTGAAGATTTGGACTAGCTACCTACTGTCTTTACATGTACATCTATTTCACACTTTGGTGAAGTTAACGTCATACAATACTATTGCTGTGAAATGTTATAAGATGTGGCAAGTACAGTGTATTTACCGGTGTTCTTTGTTTATATTTATGCTATTGATTTCACCTAAGAACAAATAAATCATTTGATAGTTTTAGAACTGCAAATGTTTGCCCCCTGAGAGTACCCCCTGTAGACCACTCAGCAACAAAAGACCTGTGCAACACCCTATGTTCAAAGAAGATCAAAGCCATTTTAGGTCACAAGAATACTGAAAAATACCAAAGAAAAATAAAATAAGGACTGCATTTTTGCCCTTCACTACTTACACAATCTTTTTCAAGTTTTTCAATAGTTTTAGTTTTAAAGAAGCTTTCTCATTTCTTCTAGAAACTTGTTTCCTAAATTTCAGTCCAAACACTACTTGTCAATATTATTAGAACTTGAGAAGATTTTGCAAATGAAGATATTCTGTTAGCATCTATACTGACTAAAGTCTGTTCACAAGTACTATTGATTATCCAGTTGCTGCAATGTGAAAAATAGATGTTAGAAAATTCCAACATGCATTTAACAACTGATCAGATACTATTCTATGTGTAAATAGAAAAAGACACTGAGAAAATACTCAAACAAGGTGGGGAATATGCAAGGAAATTTATTATTAATATGAAATGACAAAACAAAGTGTAAGCCCACTTTGGAAATTTCAGTCTAGTTCAGAGGGGAGAATCAAAGGGAAAAGGGAGGGAATTGAATACAACAGAAGTAAATTAGAATTGATTGCAGGAAAAAAATATTTACACCATAAATGGAAGAATTGTATTGATGTGAATTTCAGTCCAAGGGAACATCTACTGAGATAACTGAGGAAGCTTAAATCACAGTAAGATGACTCATGTGGACTAAAATAAAAGTGAATATAATGGCACAGGAGCTCAGGAACAGTCTTAGCTGGATTATGAAAATGAACTGGTTGTAATATTTATTTAATATCTTTACAGAGGAGGTCTCCTATTCCACTAAACCTTTCATTCTATTCAATGGTATTTTTTTTTTCCAGAGTCCTAACATATCCTGTTGTAGTCATGGATTAAAGATATAAAGGAATCAAAAGAGAAGTAAAATCAGGGAGGAGTGGTAGTATTTTCTTTTGGAACAGCTGGTACATCACCACAAACCAAATATCTGGGGATCTTGTGTGATTATTAAAGTTTTTCATAATCAGAAACATTCAAGTCAGAGAATACCTTCTTCATGAACATAAAATTAAACACGAAGATAAATTGCTTACAATCAAAATTTAAATAATCTGTGCAGTCCTGAGGCAAACAGCTGAATGAATTCCATCCCTGTAAAACTGGCCCCATTGTTAAATAATTAAGAATATGGATAGTACGCCCACAGCAAAGGAATTTTAATTCTTGCTAAGCTTTGAAACACAAATTTAACCAGTTTAACTACCAGTGAAGTCTGTATTTGTACAATTACTTGCTGGCTGACACAGGAGATTGAGAGCAACAAAGCCAGTCAATAGGAAATTCAAGTCATATTGAGTTACAAAGGCATGTTGTCCAAGTCCAGCCTACAGTGCCTGGTACTGCCTTTGCCAGAGCACAACCAAGAGGGGCATCTCACATTTTAACTAGCTCAAAATTTTTAATGTGCAGAAAATTACTATTATTAGTAAATTCAAGGGTTGCCTTATCAGGCACCGTTCTAGATGCAATGTTTCAAAAGAGCATTTGTGGTCTTGTTTGTCTTGGACATAATAAAATAGCCATCTTCCATCTACATAGTCATTGCTTATTGCTGCATCAAGCATTAAATCTCAAAATTTTAGTAATTATTGACTTAATGGAAGAGACCTAGCAAATTAACTCATTTTCATTACATTATTTCAAGTTATATTTTGTCATACTACAGCAAATCTGATGTAATGCTGTTAGATATTGCTGTAAATATCCAAAGCTCTTAACATTTGTTATCAAAAAACTTATTAAACATATGTAGATTTGGCAACAGAAGTGAAATATTTACTTCAGATAGCTTTATTAGTCACAGTTTTCACTGTGTTCCCTGACAGCAAGTAATTGATTCATCTTCTCATTCAGAGTTAAAAAGTGCTCACCTTAGGGCTTACACAGCTGTGGTGACTCAGTACCCTGTACGTGCTGCACGTAGAAAAGAGTAACAGCATCTTCACCAGCAAGACAAGAATCGATATGTGACCTACTCCGGATGTTTTTATTACTTTTTCATTAAAGCCAGCGGGACAAATTGTATGAGTGGTCCTCATCACTCCACTGCAAAATTAGCCCTGTTGACTTGAAACTCTGAGGTAATGTAATTCTGATAGTTTAAAGGTTTCTGTCCACCCTGTTGGATTTTCACAGAAGTGCATGAGAAGCAGTCACACAGTCTATTCTGATTGCTTGAGGGCTGATAAAAAAAGTAATGGCATGAAATGTCATGTCATGTAATTACATGTCATATAATTATCATGAGACCACAGTCTGCTTTTCAGGGCAAATGGCTGAGTATCCTTCCCAGCACTGGCAAATAGTTGAATCATATGACAAGAGAGCATTTTGCAACTAGCAAGGGCTGTTTGAACGTAACACTAACTCAAAGCTTTCCCTCCCCTGCAAAAGCCATAACAAATGAAGAAATTCTCTGCGAGCTATTGCACTGCTAGTTGGAACTTTTTAATATACTTACTTTGGAGGCTATCTGTTAAAAAAGAATTACAGATAACATTTAGATAAAAAGATGGAACTTGTTCTAGACCTTCAGAGCGATTACTGAGGAGGGGAGGGGGTTGTCATGGATATGTGCGCTGAACAGTAAATTTGTTCAGAGCTTCATCACAAGAAAGTATGATGTGTACCTTGGAGAAATAAAACAGTCAATTGCCCTGGAGAGTCTTTCAAACACTTGCATTTCAGTGCTATTCACCCTGCAGGCCAATTAAAATGTGTCTTTATAAAAATGACCCATTGAGAAAATACTGTGCTACTTCACCATCATCTATGGGACAAGAAAATTATGTTTCTATCCATCACTTGTAGTAGAATAAAGTCTTTTTAATAAAGAACTGTAACAGAATCAATGCCTCTAGCTTTAAAATGAACGATTAGACTTTCCTGATATTTATCTTACCCTGAAAATTCTTATTTTGTGACAGTATCCTTTTTTCTTTCATATTATCTCTGAAATATTACAGTTTATAATGCAATATAATCAACTAGATAATGCACATTGAAAATACCATCCTAATTTTCTAGTCAACTCAGTGATGATTGTGAAATAGCTGTTGTGCAGTATATTAACACTTTGCAAACATATTTCCGCACTCAAGATATCAATTATATCCCTGCTTTGTGGTTGGTACGGTGACTCTATTTAACTTCAAACTTCACAAAAAATTGAAAGGTATAAATTATTGTTTAGGATAGTCTAAGCTCTGATACTTTTGAGAAACAGACAGATGAAAAACTGATCTAACACAAGACAACAGTCTGCTTTGTGTTCTGATTATGCAAATTCTTACTGCTATTACTGAACATTCAAAGATAAGATTCACTTAAGTTAGGATAAATCTCAGTCTTCCTTTCTATTGCAGATCTAGAAGGCAGATATCAACTGAATATTCTCAAGGCTGCTATGTTTGCGTGCCACCAAGCGTTATGTGAATAACTGATTTTAAAATAAAAAAAGGGCATTATGGTTCAAATAAAAACTTGAGACACTTTCCTTTGAAACTCTGTCAGCAATAACGTATTTGTATGCTATTTTCCTAAATATTTTCCTTTCCATTTATTAGAATTATACGCACATAGTTTGAACAGCCTTAAAACTATATGCTTCAGTGAATAAATTGTTTTTCTGGAAGACTAGTTTTGTCACCATCAATGTAGACTTTATAGTTTAATCTTTCCTCTATGACTCTGTCAAAGCACTGCTTTTTATCTCTTTCTTCAGCACATTTTTGAGGGCTGTCTTTCTATTATTCTTTCACAAGTCAATGTAGAACTTACCACAAGCTTAGACATACTCTTCTTGGATCTTTACAATTCATCTCTTCAAGAATACGTGGTTGAATTAAATAGATGAGTATTTGAGTCTGAAAGTATTTCAGACTTAAGCATGTTTCTCTTTAGACAGCCTCAGAACAATACAAAGTTAGACAAACCAAAGGCCAACATACATACATATCCTGTATCAGCTTCCTTTGTGAGTAGTTTTTTATAACCCCTAAAGAATCCCCACTGCCGCCTCTTCTCCCTTCCTCCTGGACATAGGAAATATGGAGAAACTGCCTTTTTGGAGTCCTGGTTCATATTTTTTCCTCTGTAAAATGACTGATGAAAGACTCACAGTCCTGCAAGCACTTTTTGTTGCTCCTAGTTCTTTCATAGGAAAGCTTCTACTTCCCAAAGACTTACTCCCTCACACAGACACAGATTTTTTCGTAGTGTTCAGATAGTATCTAATGTTGCAATTTGCACCTCTACCAGCCATCTCAATATTTGGTGGTTTATTACAGCTATAGCATTGGCTACGTCTCTAGTATGTTCCCTCTTTCTGATGAAAATTTTACACAAATATTTTTTTACGCTTGGATTGGGGAAGGTCAGTATTCATTAAGTTTGTGGATCAAAGAGTTATTCAAATTTTGTTTGGCAAGATTTTCTCAAAGAGGTGGAGGTTTCAACAGTATAGGATCTTATGTGAACGTCCATCCTTCTATATTTTAATTTACCCTTCTACTTATCTACTTAATATGCTTTCATCCTACTCTAGTAGGCAATTGTGTGCCTACTCACGTGCCTCATGCAGTCAAGCTCAATGAACCCAGCACCATCTACTCTATGTTCACAAACATTCCTTCTCTTTTAAATTACTTTTCTAGTGCAGAGGCACCCATGCTTTCATTAGTTGTTCCATTTCTCATTTCAAAAGAAACTCAACATCTTTGCTTTTTTTATTATTAGGAATGAAGTAGTGACTCTCCAGAGAAAAGACAATGGAAGATGTATTAAAATACAGATAGGAGAACAGTAGCAGGCTCGTTCCATAGCCCAAGAGCCACAAGTACTTTGAGAAATAATCAGATCTCCTAAGGATCAGCTAATCAGGTGGTTTCAAGAACAGCAACATCTTTAAAAGCAGTTGATTCAGAAAGTTATTAACCAAGTGCCGTTACTCATGTTACAAGCAGTTACTGTCCTTTCTTTACCATAGCTGTGCTCAGGTCTATCTGCCAAGCAACCTTTCTAACACAGGAATAAATGACCTGTAGGACTCTAAATGAATTGCTGTTGCAGTCTGCAGAGTTTTGAAAGCCTCCCCTATAGGTATGAGGGAAATATCTTTTTTATTTTTTAGATTTTGCATTTATTTTGTAGAGGGACTGAATGTACTTTATCCTTGTTTGTATTGTGATTTGCAGTCTTCTAGGAAAGCACAGGGAAGTATATAATGCAGATGCAGCTGTCACTGGCCAACTAGACAATAACTAGAAAAAAGATATTTTGCTTACTTACATTCAGGTATGCCTACCTCTAGGTAGACAAAAGAAGTCTTACGTCACTGTCTTTCTGTGGACTCTTTTGTCTATGTCCTTGAAGTATACTGTCTGAATAGTTAAATCTGGGATAACGTGGCTCACGCCTCCAGCTGTGAACTCTCAGATCAGGAGCACTTTCTTGTATTCTTTAATCCTTGGAGATCGCATACATATTCTGTAGCAATAAGCTCTAGAGGCAATAAAGGAATTAAAACTGACAGCAGTGAGAGACTTCAGGAGGGTGATCAGAGGAGAGATTGCAAAGTCATGTACCTTCTAAGCATTGCCATATAAATGCCAATGTAGCTCTTATTTTGTAGAAAAAGTAATTGAAGAGGTTAGGACCGAGCCTCTGACAAACAGCAATTGTAGGGACAATCAATTTCTCATACAAAACTTGAACTGAAGAAATACCTTTTCATTTCCAATAAACTCAACTCACTCAGGAGTGACTTTAGTAATAACTAAGGAATTACCCTGCTTTACCCGGCAATAAGTCTAGCTTGCAAATGAAAACAATTCACACATAGAAGTAAAACATGAACTAGTATTTGGGCAAAGACTCCCAAGTAGTGTGAGAGACTACTAACAAACAGGACTTCTAACACTGAGATTGAAGCTTGAAAAGGTACTTGAACCTCACTGTCCTTAGTGTCTTATATGAAATCGTACACCTAACAATTGATCAGTGGCTATACACAATTCAGGCAGTTTCAAAGGAATTAGTTAATTTTTATACACACACACACATATATATGTATGTATCTATATATAAATATATCTATATATAAATATATATAGATATATAATGTGCTTTTATAATGCTAGTGCTTGCCTAGTTTAAAGTGAAAAATGAGTGCAATGTATTTGAGTCTCTTTGAAGGCCCACTGCAGAAAAGGCTTGAAAATGCCAGACAAACTACTCACCTTTCAAAGTCTTCAGCATGAATTCTGAAATAACTATGAACAAGGAAATGTCTAATGGATGGTAAAAAGCATAGTAATCAGTATTTGCATAACCCTTTCTATAAAAGGCTTTCAAAATTATTTTAAAGACCTAAATATTATCAGTTTGAATTTAAGAACAGGAAATTGTCGCACGGTGTTCTCAAGTGTTACAGAACAATTTTTGTCCAAATATTCTGCTCTTGCGCTTTATGACTCTTCAGTCTTCTAACTCTTCTGACTCTTTTGGTTATGGTGGGGAACTTATTAACGTGTGGTGTTTGGACATGAAATTCTAGCCTGCTTCTTTTTTTCCTCAACTCTAAGTAACGTACCTCTAAAGCTAGAATTTATACCACAGAAAAAAAAATCTAAAAATATGATAAAGTATTAACACAGAGAAATATGAAAAAGCTGGTTTTTCTACTGTTTTACAAAATGCTTTACATAAAGGTCTAAGATTTTTCAAATTTTCAGATATGTAAAAACTCTCATCCTAAACTTGGCTCTAAAGATTTAATTTCCTTGGTTCTTTTCTTAATAGGACTGTCTAAAGTCAAGTCCCTACACTACAGTTGCACTCTGAGGTTCATTTTCAGTTTATCACTGACTTGACCGATAGTGAAGCCCACACTCCTCTGTAGTCTGTGCATTTTCTTTTATCTAGGTCAGAACTAACACGTCACATCATTGTAAATATTTTAGAAACTTTGCTTTCTGACCTAAATGGCTTACAGTTATTCTTAGTTTTCAGGTAATCAGTTGGATGTAGCAAATAGACCTTTATCTTTCACTAGGCTGTTATTATTTGAACTACAACACAAAAATAATTTGGCATATACAAAACACTTCAGTGAAACACCAAGCCAAATGTTAGAGGCAGGAAAGAATACTGAAACATAAAACACTAGCTAAGATACACCAAAATACAAATCTCAAAACAAAAAGCCTAGAAGTTCATAAATGCTGTGGTGCTCAGAAGTAGACAGTATATATACTGAAAAACATCAGTAATGCTTTATCCCAGTGAAGTAGGAAGTGTTACTCTGTTTACCAATGGAAAGTAGAGATGAATGTGTGGAACAGTCATGAAAGGAATCCTCATCTTTTGAGACCTTGCCTAGATGTTGAAAATGAAATGCAATGAGATCAGTCCTCATTATATCATATCGTAGAACTCCATTAGGTCATGAAGAGTACGTCCTCTTCCACAGAATTGGATCCATTGGCAGATTATTTCTCCATCAAAGCCAGGAAAGATGTGCAATCACCAAGATCAGAACACACCCACCCCAAAATATCCATTCGTCCCTCCTCAACACTACTTTTAAATTCTTATAATTTGCCTCTTTTGCTCTTTTTCTGAAAGAGGATATTTGATCTGAGAACTGTCATCAAACTGTTGCTGATGCTAACCTCTTGCAAGCCTCTGTCGTCAGTAGATATGACCAGCAGCCACGAGTTAGGGATGGCTAGAAACACTATATTGAGTGAGGAAATGTGGTCTTTAGCCAGTATGATTTTGTTCAAAGTTGTAACTGGCATTTTCACAGTTGAAAATAGTCATAGCCCAATTTGATCCAAATTATATCCTGCATGGCGGTTGATATAATTATGACTGAAGATAAACCCAACATAAAGAAATCTAAGAGAGAGCAGAAGTGTACTATCTGCAAACTTAATCTTTCACTGAAGCAGAATAAATAGATGTGGTTTAACAGAAAGGTTTTTTGTTTTTTTTTTCCCTCTCTGCTTTCTTTGTATCTCACAAAAATGTTGTGACAATATTTATCTCACATCTTGGACAAAGTTAAAAAAACAACCTGGCGTTGTTACTGATTAAGGTTCAGATACACTCCCAGGGAGCCCTGACAACTTATAGTGTAGCAATGTATGCTGATAGTTTTCTAAATTATTATGTATTACATTCAAGGGGATTCAAGAAATTCCTAAAACTCTGTCTAAGTGTAAATTCACTAAATGATCAGTGGCAGTCCAGCAGAATAATACCTTTTGGAACTTGAAGAAAAAAATTAAATACTTTCCAAATTTCATACTTTATTAGGAGTAGCTGAAACCATTTTAGACTCCTGGTCTCCAGGTTAACATAATACCCCCGCAGTGGCACAGATCTATTGAGATGGCCATACCTAAGATTGTCTTTGTTTTTCAGTAAAACAACCATAGTAATTGTCTTCTCTTTTTGAGACAGATAGCTTAGAAAGTGTTTTAAAACTCAGAGCTGCAAATACAGTCAAGTAGATCATTTGTTCAATGGAATTGTAGTGGACTTGTTTATATTTTTTTGTTATGTTTCAGTGCTCTATCTGAAGGGTGTACATAGAAGATAGACTATTCATGTGTCTTTCCGTTCTCCTTTCTGTCACAAAAGAGATTTGACCCAATCTCTAGTCTCCAAGGCAGAAAAATTCAGATTTCCTTATGCTACTGAGACTTCTGCTCATTCTGGGGCTGCATGTTCAGGCAAAGTGTAAGAGATTCAAATAGTTTGTAATCCTCCTGTGAGGTAAATCTCAAATGTCCATGCTTTCTGGTATGGCCTTCCTCAAAGCTTTCTAGCTATCCTTTTCATCATACACAAACAGTCATTGACACAAGGCCCAACACTTCAGTGCCCTGCTTTGGCAGCAAGTGCTTTAATCACTAGGCAATCAAGGTATTTTGCATCTGCCTATAATAAATATTCTGGAGTTTTTACATGGGTGCTTGAAAAGGCATTGCTTGGTGGTTTATTTGTGGGTTTTCTGGTTTTGTTTTTTAAGTCTTCTTTTCTTTTCAAACAAACCTGCTAAATCCATGATTTTTTCAACTGCTGATTCCTGGGCTCTGGAATAGGGAGAGTGGGCAAGGACTCTTAATCTTAGTAAGGACAGTAAACAAGCTTTGTGTCACAAGGCTTATAACCGTAAAACAATGTTCCACACATCAGTCAAAACTTCTACATATCCATAATTCAGAAAAGGCCTTGCCTTAAAAGAAAAATGGCTCTGCCCCATATGGATTGATTCAAACCTTTTTACTCCAAACACACATGTCAGGGATGCCGTATATAGGTTAAAATTGCACCAAAAAAAAAAAAAAGCAAAAGCTTTATAGACAAGATTTAAGTGTTTTCCTAGCATATGTTTTTGTTAAATATCAGAAATTATTTTATCTTGTCATTTCTCTACATGATTTATAATGATAATGGTTGCAAAACTAGACTATAACAATAGGGTGATAACTGAGATAAGAGTCCTGAAATACAGGCCTGGCACAACTATGTAAAGTCATTGCCATCAGCATTTATTTCTTCTGACTGCGTTGTTTGTTGGTACTCGTGCCATTATACAGAAATGTAATGTTTCCTTTCATTGATATTTAGTTGTTGGGAATAGGTTTCCTATAACAGCACGGCGGTCTGAAATTTCATGACAATGTCTAAGTGACTTCTGTGTTAGAGATTTACAGCAGATAAAACAATCTGAACAATTGTCTATCAGTGTGAATTTTACATTTAATTAAGACCCTGTCTTTTAATACAGTTTGCAGAGTCTGTTGGCAAACCAAAATGCCTAATGAGAATTTATATGGGCTGGGAATTTTCTTCTTTAGGTCCTTTTTTTAAAAACAGAATATTGAATGCATTATTTGAATGATAAATTTTATCCAATATGAATTGCTAGAAATTTCATCAGTCAATGTCATGATGTAAAGCAGGAACTAACTCAATTCTTTCATTAAGTGAAATGATGAATAGGCTTACAAAAGACTTAAGCAAACAGAACTAAAACACAAGCCATCATATTTCTGTTACTAGCTATTCTAAATATCATGTAACATATATTTTGGTTTGCTTATGCTGACATAAGCATGTTTTTTGTTTATTTATATTCTGTCCTGACCAATATACTTTTTTTCAGGGGAAACATTTTGTATCATTGGAGACAAACACACACACTTTTTTTTTTGTTATTAAATGTGATTGTTTAGTCTTTTCAAGTTGCAGCTAAGTAATATGTATTACTTACACTAAGTGGTCAGCAGACAAAACAAAAAACCAAACAGACAAAAAAAGTCAGAGATTTCAGTAGTCCACTATTAAAGTATTCTCAGATGAAGAAATCTGGTTTGTTAGTGTTTTTAACTGTAAACGGAGTGCTAGACAAGTTAATTTCCACACCATTTCTTTTAACACAGTGTGCTAATTAGGCACTAAAATATTAAAGAAGTTTTCAAATAATGAATAATAATGCAAAACAAGGGTTGTAAACAGAAACAACATTTTCTTTAGACCCACAAGTATAGTCGGAAAAAATAGACAATCTTTGGGCTGACAAGTTATCTTCATGTTCCAGTTTTAGCTTATGTGCATATTTTCATAATTAAGAAAACAACATTCTGCACTTAAATACAATCATTAGTTTCCAGAAACTGGCTAAATGTACTAGGCTTTTCCAAAAAGTCATAATGTGGTGATATAGTATACTGTGATATTTAAAATTAGACTTTCTGGTTCTATAACTGAACTGGAAAACCAGAAAAGAAATATTCTGAGTCAAACGGCAAAATATATTCATTTTGGAAAAAAATGAATGAATAATTTGAGGTTGAACCAAACTGAATCTTTCAGTTCAGCTTTTTTCTTTTTTATTATTTTTTAACTCTTATTTCAGTTATTCTGTTATGAAAAATGTTATTACAATGCTATTTTGGTTTGAAACTTTTTTTTGAGGGTTAAACGTACTTGAATAATTCATTTTGATATTGGAACATTTCAGTGTCCGTGTCCCACAAAATTCAGTTTTCTGGTAAACTTGTATTTTGCCTGTTGAGATTATACTTGGAGCGGTAGTGGAAATTGCACTGTGTTTTATGTCTCCTTTTGTGGTAGCATAGACAATACTGATCTTTTTATGCAGAAAGGAGGAAAGCCAGATGTTTGTATAACTTTCCATAAGGTTCTATAATTTTCAAATACAGTTATTTACCTTGATGTACGCATACTGACATGGCACTCCACTCCTGTGTTGTGTAAGCTGCCAGAAGGGATGACACAGGGGTCCTTCTGTGGATCGAAACACAATGAATTTGTCATATCTCAGCATTCTGAAAGCAGTGGATTTCCTTTCAGTGGCGTAAGCAGGTGTGCAGTCATACACTTCTACTTACAAAAAGAAAATTCAGTCTTTCTTAAGAGAAATAAATATTACAACAGATCCTTAAATAGGGAAAATGCTACAATATTTTTCACTTCATGCAGGTTGTATAGCGCATAGAACAGATGTTCTTGATCCAAGGCCATAAGCATGATTGGAGACTGTCAGTATGTAAATGAGTTAGCAAATCCCATTCATTTTTCTGCCACAGTCAGTGCAGAGCATAGATAGACTTAATACACAGGGAAATCCTAAATCATATGCAACTACTTATCTGTTTGGTGTTGGACTGAGTTCAACAGAATCATTTCATATTATCCTCCATTTTGTCAATTTTACTGCAGGCATAAACAAATGAATTCCAAGAGATTTAATTAATGTGCTCTGATGTTATAGAATAAGCATTAATGAATCTACTTTTCATTACATATTTCAGTTTATGAGCACATCTAGAAGACTAGATCAACAGATGCATATGTATGAATGCCTTGCTAATGATACAAACAGATTAAAACTTCTCAGTTCCTTAACTAAAGGCGCAAAGCCTCAAGGAAGACAACTGTTTTGAATTTTTTTGGCTGTGTATCATGCACTTAACACCCGGATGAATGAATTCACATCACTTGAATGTGAATTCATGTCCCTCAGCTGTCTAGACCAATGGCCATCTGTTAGGATGACAGGACACGTTCACCAGGTTGGACCATTGCTTGAGGACAGATATGTCAAGAAGTGGCTGGTTTAGATGTGTAGCCTGTAAAATACTTTAAATCTCTTCTTTATACGCAAAAGCCTTAGAGTTGAATGTCACCATTCACTAAATCATATCCTTTAAACCTACATGCCACAGAAAGAAAATATTTTCAGAAGCAGATATAAGGAATGTGAAGTAGCAGCTGTGGCTATCAGTAACCTCAACCATGTTGAAGGTTAGGAAAGGGAAGAGCCCCAAGTATGGTCATACTTAAAAATGCTAGTCCAGGCTAATAAAAAAAAAAAAAAGCTGCAAGCAAAAAATTGCCTTTCTGTCATGTTTTTTTTTTTAAGATTGTGTGATTGAAATCCAACATCATTTTATTTTTCTGAACTATTAGCTCTAACAAGCCATAAAGCCACTCCCCTTATCATCATGGCACCAATGATGCCAGTCTTTCTTTATGTCCTACTATTTCAATTTTGGTGCACACATCTTGGTTTTTTATCCTGTACAGTCATTTTTGCATGGCAATCCATAATAACAGTGTGTTACCCTTCTTTAAATGCATTACAAAGAGTTATTTCTACTACAAAACATTTAGAAAGGCCTCACTAATTGATGTTCTGTTGTAACTACTGCTTATTATGCTAAATGTTTTCACTTCGTGGTTGTCTTGTTCTTCCCCTTCTCAACATGTGTTTGACGAATCTATCTGTTCTCTAACATAACAGTTTGAATTTCCAAACACATGGGACAGCTACTGGCTTTCTTAGAGTTTTTTCTTTTTTGAACTCTCCTCTCTAAAAATAAAATTTGCATGTCTCTTTCATGTAACAATGGGAAGAAAGAAAAAAAAGAAAAGCCTATTTTCTTTTTTCAAAATTCCTCTCTCCCATTCAATAACTGCACAATTAAAACAGAAGGCAGGGAGCAATAAAACCTGAGGACCTATTCTGCCTACATTCACAAAGTAAACCTCAGAAACATTTAGATTTTTAGCATACTTTCAGAACACCCATACACCAGAAATCTGCCATCCTGAAATTATTTTAAAAAATGAAAATAGCATCTCTAAAGGTAAAGTAATTTCTTCCAAGACCAGTTTCCAATCTGCTTAAGAACATACCTTCTATTTAATTCTAGGGTGTTCATCCCTCCATGTCTTTGATCTATGTGTTTTAAATGCTTTTCCTGGTAATGGGCAGATGTGTGAAAGGGGAAGGAAGATTCCCTTTTAAACAATTAATAGTAGAGTGGATCTGTAGAGGCTTTCCATGATGGCTGCACATTCACAGAAAAGCTGAGGAACTGAAAGGAATGTGTCTTCGTATGAGTTTATACAGTTTTTAACACAATAGTGCCCTACAGGGGCATCCACGGAGTATACTATTATAATCTATTTTGATTTTGTGTATTGTCCCACTCCTTGTTTGTGTCTTTTCATTTTCTGCTTTCTGTGTGAAAATATATAAATGGTCTTTGTGGAGCTGTGGTTTGTACCTTTACAGAAAACGTCCGTGCTCTTTACTTCTCCTGGAATCTTAAGAAGGCCCAGTGTTAGAGGCACCCCTATAGCCACGCAGACAAAAGCAGCATACTACCCTTGGATAACCCTGTATATAGGAGGAAAAAGTAGGTTTAAGTTTTCCAGGCATTTTGCCCTTTAAGAGTCTGTTTTCATTTGCACATAACTTTGCCAAACTTTCAACAATTTGCCCCAGCCTTCTTCATGCCATGTGTCCCCCTCAGGCTGACTTGCTTTCCCTCATCCTGGTGATTCAGCCAAAACTTTTAAGCTATTTCTAAGAACAAGATAAAGGAAAAGAATAGCAATAGGTTAAGGGAAAGAGGCAGGACTGCAAGGAATAAGGAATGTCAGAGATGAAGCTCAACTTAGCCTGTGGGATGCTGCTATGCTGCAGTTCATCATGCTGGACTCCAAGGCTTGGAAATGGCTAAGACATCTGAAATGGCAAATATTTCTCAAAAAAGGCAGTTGTCTGCTAGGGATGGTGGTACCAGTTGCTCCCCTTTTTAGCTATACTCAATGATTAGGGCACTCACTGAGATCTCTGCTCATAGATTCTGCCTTTCACCTTCCAAATAGTGTACTTATCACTGAGTTTTTTGTGAAATGGTGCACTTTCAGGTGGAGATGAGTCGCATGAAGTTGTTAATGATGCAAGTGTACTAGTCGTATACAAATAGGCATCTGCACTAAAAGTACTAGAGGGCCAAAAGAAAAAGGATGTATAATCACACATTTATAAAGTATCATGTGCTTATATGGCAAAGACAAATTAAGGCTAAATGAACCACCTTCATATTCTTTCACCAAAGGTTTTGAAAATTAACATTTGCTAAATTGAAACACAAAGCACAACGACAGTAAAAATAACCTGCAATTACTGTAAGCCAAGTGTTTAGGGAAGAGGAAAATCATGGGTACATTTTCCCAAACTTTCTTTTTACCTGATAAAAGGAGAATAAGATGAACTACTGATTTGTCTGAGAAGTAATATGGCATAGAGAGTAGACTGACTTTCCAGCATATAATGCCTTTTTTTAAAATGTTGGATTTACTTCACTGACTAGAGTGAATTGATCAGATCTTTTTCAGATGAGTGTCATAAAGTCTTTTAAACCTAACAATTCCACTAAGTATGGATTTAGCCACCATATATACAATATAAAATGCAAATTCTCCTTCTTTCAGAGAGCTTTCATGCTGCACATGAGCAACAATTGAATGAACTGAGATACCTGGTGCAACAGCATTACGGGAGTGGCATTATGCCCCTGGAGGTGGGTTGACAGAGAAAGGATGTCACCTGGCTATGTATGGAAATGAACCAGAATGTCACAAAAATAATTTTAAATGTTTGAAGAAGTTAAATTCTTACTACAGTGGCAGCCAGCCGTCATTATTTTTCAGTAAACTACTAAAATTCGAACTGTTTATTATCCTCAAAATTTCTAATCCCATGACACTTGTATTTGCTTTCTGTTAAAGTTATTATTCTACTTCTCTTCAAATTCTTCTATGGAGTGATATCTCCTGCAGAGTAAAACTGTGGATTTAATTTTTAGAAACCTTTGACTTTTTACTCAATGTACAATTTTTAAACCTTCTCAAGTTGCAACATAGAATATATGAGATGTAATTAAAATGCTTCAGACTGTTACAGACAATGCACTTGCTCTAACATTTCGAGGCTGGTAAGCAGCTGAGCACTAGTTTTTATTATTTCCAGCATTGTATCTTAGACCTTGCCAGTCTGATGACTCAAACTGCCAGATTGAATTTAGTGATAGACTGTGTGGGATGTAAAGTTACTTTACAGGTTTTGTGCCTTATTGGCATAGTGATTTCACAAGCTTGAACCCACACATCTCTTACTATGCATGGGATATAGAGCACTCTGCATATGCATAGAACATAAACATGCTTTTAAATGATGTATAGGACCTCCAGAATTCTTAAGACAGTCATGATAAAACATAGTAAAAACTGCTGCTTAGAGAACTAGGTTGACTTAAAACATTATGTTATTTTTATTTGAAAACAAGATTTTTCTTTTTTGCTTGAAATGGGATCACTGAGTTTTATTTTTAAGCTATTGCTAAGTGCAAATCATGCTATCAGTAGTTCTCTTTCCTCTTATTTATTGAATGTTTCAACTGTCTATCTTAAAAGCATTATCAATTTTTTCAGGATGAATTTCATCCTTAGTCAAGCCCTTCAGTTCCTCTTTTCAGAACTATTTTTTTCACATTAAGTCTCGTCTTCATAAGCATAGCTTTATTTTGCAACTTTTTTTCCTATTTTGATCTGCTTGTTAACTTTTGAGCCTGTTTTGGTTTGGATTTTAAATTATTTCTATCCAAAATTAGTTTTGACTTTTAAGAAAGGTTTTTTCTTTTCACAAACAATGGTCAAGTGGACACACAATTCTCATCTATAAACACTGTTAATTTTGATGAATCAATATTTCAGGACAGGACAGCAAAGTACCTGGCTCAACCCACTGAACATGACAGACCTCATATTGACATCCATGTATGTGGCCAGGAGAGGCACAAATAGCAATCAGGATTTTCCAAAATATCATTAAACTACAGCAGGAAACTGCAGCATAGTTCATTTATTAGTTTCAAATCAGAGCTTCTGCTTCTGTGCCTACAATGCATGTTAAAGGGCTATGTGGAGCTACTTGAGCTAATCAGAAAGAGAGTAGCACCTTCCTGCAATAATATATCCTATAGGTAAGGTAAGTAGCACTCTGTTCTGTGATATTGCAGTGAAAATTGTCAGACATAGTTCTGTCCTTTCAGATGCCTGGGGCTGTCGTGATGTGACATGTAGACATACCCTTATTACTGTGTTTGCACTTCTAATAATTCTCAGCTGTCCTTTTTTCTTCCTAGCAGCTTTTTAGACTCAGGCAATACTTGCATCCTTCTGATTGTTTATTTCACACAAAATTATTCTATAGCTGTAAGTCATCAACATGCTGCTACTTCTTAATTTTTTTTTATTTAAAAAACAATGATTTTTCTTGTAATTCTATGTTGTGAAAAACTTTGGGGATTTTTTATGCAATCTATTGGTGAATCAAAAGTCTTTCAGATGTGATCTATTCGAAAGAGTTTTGGTAGTTTTTCTTCTATAACTGCACAATAATGCTTTGGCCCATTGATGTAACATGACTATTTTGTTTTAGCTTGATCAGTTTTCACCTTCTGAAAACTGTAGTTATTAGTCTACATTTATTCTTCTTGCTTTGTTGTAATGTTCAGGGAAGTTTGGACTGACATATTGTTAAAGGTTTGGGAACTGGTGGATCAAATCCAGACTTCCAGGTCAACATTATGAAAATATCCATGAAGAAAAATTATTTTACTCTCTGTGGGACTAAGATTCCATTATTGGATATTTTCACAAGGAACATCACAATGAAAAACTTGGGGAGCAGGAGACAAACAACAGTGAGCAGAGAAACGTTGAGACTATTGATAATACATGCATAAGGTGGAAAAAGTTTTGAATGGTCCTATCTCATATTTTTGTTGCTGTAGTTACCTCTCAGAATATCTAATCTCATAGATAAGGTTGGACTCTATCAAGTTGCTCTGCCTGACTTAGCGAATTATTCCTGTTTCCTAAGAGCTTATGTTATGCATACTGATATGTGCCCTCCTGCTCTGTTCTAATCAGTGAGGACTAGCAATACTTGATTATGCAGGATAATATATTGTCCCACAGAAGCACATTTTTATATTGGTAGAATAGGATCTAAACCTACGCACAGCACATACCTATTTATCCCAGTCTACCAAGGTAACCAGAGCCCCTTTGGCCAACTTCCACAAACCTTATGAGAGTGCCAAAAAGGATGAAGCTGGACCAGAATAATTTTGTATTCAGATGGGGAAAGACCAATGATCGCAATAGTAACAATCTTAATGCCTTATCTCTACACCAAAAAGCTTCTCCCATCCTTTCAGCCTCACTGTGAAAAAAGAATCACTGAAAGTCAGTGAAGTTGAAGTGAAGCCTTGGTATGGCTTGGTATGGCTGTTACTGACCTCTCTGCCTTACAGTGCCCCAGTCACATTTCCTCAACACTGTATTTTGTCAACTTAAAGACCACACAATTAAGAATTTTCTAGTCTTAGAAAAGCAGCCCACATATCTGATGGTATTTTGAGACTTCTCCCTCTATTATATTTTAGGCAGATGCTGTTTATATTAACTTTTACTCTGCTTGGAGAAGCTGTGAAGTTAATAAAGTGATGAAATCTTCTAAAGATTTCAGTTTTCAGTCTCACTGTTCTTGTCCTTATATTTCTGTACTAGCAATTCTACCTTCTTTTATAGGACACTGAAAAAGTTTTTGCATGCAGTTCAATTTTTTATCCCCATCAGGGTGCAAATAGCCAGTGTGATTCCTTTATTAAGAAAGCTAACTTTACTCCTAAATATAGTGTCTTGTTATTTTCCTGCATTTTACCTTTCCTTTTAACTCTTCTCATTTGTAACTTTTATAATGCATCTTTAGCACAGCATACACAGATTCACTCCCTAAATTTCTGTGGAGGTTTTTAAGTTACTTTTTTTCTGTTCCAAGGGTTTGCTAGAGCCGTGGTGTTTATCTTAGTTGTACTATCACATGGGGCACACATTTGGAATATCTCTGACAATAATCAAGAAACTCTTGATTACTTAAAATTGGTATTACATAATATGTGAAGGAACAGAGTAATAATTTGTCTTTGGTCTGAAGTTTTTGTTCATGCTTTATATCCATCAGCAGGTGCTGTTAAGCCTAAATTTATCCCTCGTACTGAATTTGTTTAAAAAAGGAAAATGCTAAAAAATCCATTTGAGGAAGGCTTTGCACGGGACAATACATATTGCTGAATCTGCTCACTTTATCCTTTTCACCAGACCTTATACAGATTTATATCACACAGCTGGGATCCTGCAAACTTCAGAATACATTTTGAAGGAAAGGCAATTTAAGATAGCAAACTTAAATGAAACATGGGATAAAACAGTTATGAAAGCCATAGAGTAATGCTGGCACTAGAATAACTGGAAATAAACTAACAATGATGATACTTTGAAACCTTGGGAAAGCTTTTAAACATGAGAGCAAGAAAGCTGCAGAACAGCTTTCCAAGTGTAGAGGAGGAGAAAGCCTCCAAGAGTTACAGTCAAAATATTCTTATGGCCAAAGATAAATACATCATATATGCTATGAATTTACTCTTAGTCCAGAGAATGTTTAAATGGATTAATATTTCAAATTATCTAAGGAATACAGAAAAGGCTCATTAATATTACAGTTAAAATTATTATATAAAATAACCTTCCTAGTATCATTCCCTCTTCTCCGGTATCGTACTCACCCTATTAATATTCCTCTGGGTCCCAAGACTGAAAATTTCAGCCTTTCTCAGAAGAGTGAGGAAAAGTTATGATTTGTTGTTGACATTCTGAGATCTTCAGCAGGAGAGGCATGATGTTCATCTTGGGGTTTTTTTCCTCCTCAGTCTTGTTCTACCTGTGTTTATATTTTATATTTTCTTAACACAGTCTGCTTCCTTGAAATTTGCCCCCAGCCTCCCCCAGCCCCTGTTACTCCAAGGGATTGTTGTTTGTGACCCCGTGGTTCCCTGCGGCTTTACTATCCAGCACTCAAGCTAAAACTGATCATTGCACAGCTGTTAAACCAAGATAAAACCAGCTCAGGCCAAGGTGACCAGAGACAAGTGCTGTCTCTGCACTGCCAGGTCAGTGCAAAGCCTGGCAACTTCTCCTGGTAATGGCAAAAATCATGTTTACTGGGCTATGGAAGACACAGCTTGAACATTTAAAAGGGGATTATATTTTCCTGGAAGTTCAAGAGATTGGACTCACTTACCCATGAGTGACCTCAGCTTCATATTCTTAAGTACTTAACTCGTGTGCATGGTAGTGGGCTATGCATATTTACAGATGAAGTATCAGAAGCATTAGAAGTGTTAGAATGACAGACAAGGCTATTTACTAGCAGCAGTTCACTAAATGAAATCTAATAATTGACTTACTCCAGTGAAATTTTAAGTTTTTTAAAATGCCCCA
Source organism: Nipponia nippon (assembly GCF_047370975.1). Classification (NCBI taxonomy): domain Eukaryota; kingdom Metazoa; phylum Chordata; class Aves; order Pelecaniformes; family Threskiornithidae; genus Nipponia; species Nipponia nippon. The sequence continues at coordinate 35,381,690 of NW_028262380.1, forward strand.
GATCTGAAACAATTTTAATAATGTTAAATAAACACTTCTGACCAAAAAATTGCCATTCGGATTTTTTATTAAAACGTCAAAGATTTTGATGGAGGAAGGGTAATGTTTGGTTTGGGTTGGGTTGGGTTTTTTTATGTTTGTTTTCATGATTTGTTTTATTAGGGCCATCTGGGCTGAGGGCTCTGTTTCCAGGAGTGATTACACATTTATGTTACACGTTTATGTTAGATATTAATTGGAAAAAGTATAAATCTTCAAGTTAGAAGTCTTAAAAAGGAATTAATTTGCAGAATGGAGAGTGACTGCTGAGTCCGCTAGAGACTGGATTACATAAATAAGTTAATGTTTCATTACCTCTTTCTGCTTGCATATAATTTATATGGTGTCATGATGACCTGCTTGCAAAAAGGATGGTAGGCACTCCAGTTCAGAATGCTCAGATATCTCACAGTCACAGAACACACTCATGGTGGATGTATCTGCAAACTCCTCAATATAGTGAGCAGCATAACATAATGATGCTCTTATCAAGTGAACACAACTTTGTCTTTCATCCTAACCATGTGAGATTTGATATCACATTTTTCAATGATAAACTTTACAGTAAGACTTACCTGAATTCAATTGGATTTGATTCTGTATTTTTAAAAGGTAAAATTTTCACATGGCTAGAAATAATTTCTATGTTCTCTGAAGAATTCTCCCCATCTCTAAACTTGACTGGTTTATAAAAATTGGGGTTTTTTCTGTGCTTTTTCATACAAGGGTATGCTCTCTACTTTCAAACAGTTGTGACTGTTTCATCACAGTACAAGTTCAAATTCTTAAAGAGATCCTGCGTGAGACATGCAAGATTATTGTTTCTCAGTTCAATGTGCTCTGAATTTATACTTTTTCCGGTGCACTGTCAAACTCTTCTGAGCAAGGAGGTGTGGGCTGTACTTGCACTGGAACTAAATGCTTGGTAACCACTTCCCAGAGCAATGTAAGGGCTACTCAAGTGTCAGCTCAAAATGAATTCCATCTTTTTTTTTTCCTGGATGATTTTGATATGAGAGCCCTTCTAGAGAGAATCCAGCAGCTGATTTATCTTGGGATCTTGAGGTGTGCTTGCTTGGCTCATTTCTGTAATCAGAGTCTGCTTCCTCCCCATTGCTTCCCGGCCAAAGTTTGAAAGATGGCCCCCAACTTCCCAGAGGCCCCATTAAACCACAGGGCTGTGGTTTGTTGCACTGTGTTAAACTGGCAAAGCTCTACACACAGTTTTTACTAGTGTAAAACTGGTGCTAGAGGAAACTGAGTAGAGAGCTTAAGAGCTCTTCTCTTGGAGACCCTGCAGAATTCCAAAGCAAGCTTAACAGCTTAACATTTAGCATGATTTGGTGAAATAGAGTCAGATGATAATTAATTACTTTGTCTTATGATGACTGGAAGTAGAAGACAATTAAAAAATTCTGGGTGCATTCAAGGAAAATGAAGTGGGAAGAATGCAAATCATCTAACCAAGTCTTTCAGTCTTGGAATAAAATGTAGCCACAGACTCTTTCCTGTTAGCTGCACAATGCATGCTTAGGATAATGCTGAAGTAAAACAATGAAAGGTGCTGAAAAATTTACATTTAACATTCTGAAATGCATTGTGCATTGTGCAAACCCCCTAAGATGTTTTAAAAAATGCCAGAAATTCAATTCACTAAAAGAAATGGCAAACCAAAGGTGATATAGACTTTTTTTGTTGTTTAAAGCAATGCTGTTTCATTTATTGTGCTAGCAGAGTTCATTTTAGATAACATCTTTTCATTTTACAAACATGGATATTAGTAGCTGCTAAACTGTATCATGTTGCAGTTTTTACTGTGCCTGGAAGGCAGAGCAGAATTTATTGTTTGGCAGTTATTTAAAACAGTTATAAATGTTTATATTTTATTTAGAAAGCCTCATTTAGCATTTTTATTTGGAGAAGAAAAGAACAAGTATTTGGAGCATGTATGAGTTAATCTTCAATTAGTAGTCTCCAGAAGAGAGAGAACATTCTTAAAATTGTAATTTTCCTTGGAAAAAAGATCCTTAGAAAAACTCTTCAAACCTGTAATTAACAATGAGTATTCAGTAACAGCATATGGCCAGACAAGCCTGTGAAAGCTTGGAGTCAGTGAATCTCTGCAAGATCTTACCCTGGTAACCATCACATTGACATAAGTGTCCATTTGGGCCTGGAGATATGTAAATTAACTTAAGTGAAAAAAAGACATTCTGCATGACATAGTTTGAAATAAACATTCTTGGTAAGAAAGTTCATTCCATTGTAGTCAAAGGGAGTTTTACTATCAAATTTATCTGTCATTGTACCCACTGTTTTAATCTGCCATCTTAAGATGCTCAGGAGGAGCCAATCAGATGACAGATGGATCATTTCTGCTTTCTGCTGGGTCCATGGGTTTTATAAGTGCTCAGCATTTCAGAGAAACAAGCATTTAAAAGAAATAAAAATATCTTAGAAATATAACCTCTAGCAATCAAATATTTTTTAAAGTGGTGAATTAAAATATGGGAAGCCTTTGATTTTTCTGGATTGATAACATTTGGATGGTTCTAAAGATAGGAAATCTTTTCTCATCCATTAATGGCAAGCTTTGGTTACATATGAGTTAATAGAACAATCCTTAGTCTAACAATATCTTCATATCACATTGCTTTAATTCCAGTGATTTTTCTACTAAATTAGAATGAGTGTCTGAATTATTAGCCTTAGGAATCTTAGAGTTTTGCATTTCCTTTGTGCATGTAATTCTTCTTTAAAGGCTGATATTAAACCCTAATTTTGTTATAACAGCAATTAGAAGATGAATGAGAAACAGCCAAAGAGTTAGAGAAAGCTAACATGAACACCAGGTATATCTGGTTCCTGTGCCAAAGCAGGTGTCCATTTAAATTTTACACAAAAGGCAAATGAGTGAGAATGGTAGAAAGGAGACCGTGAGGACTAAAACAAGTCCAAATTGTCTAATAATCATCTTAATTTTTTCCCAAGGCTTTCATTCTAACAGCATTAGATATGGAAAGAGGGAAGTGGGAAGGCAGGAAGGAAGGAAGGCAGGCACACAGACAGGCAGGCAGGTAGGAAGGAATTAACATCCTACTTTTCCTGCTTTAATTATGTTTTGCAAACCTACTCAGTTTAAGATACAGTAATACTGAAAAATCTCTTAAGTGGCTCTTTATCTTTCTGTCATTCACGTACCCTCAGCTTACTCCTGAAGGTATTGTCCAATACAGTAGTTCAGGTGTATGCTTTGGTACATGCTGTCCATTACTTGTGAAACAATTTACCCAAACTGTCTCTTTACTGGTACACTATCTCAGTTTCAGTCCATTACGTTTGTTTAACAATTAGTTCCTGTCTCATAGAGCTGTTGGTTTTTCCATACTGAGGGTCAGCTAGCTCCCTTCAACCATATCTCAAAGGTGGAAAAAACCTTGAAGCAATGCTAATAAGCTGCTCTGTGGGACAATACTGGCTATTTTTGGAACCATGAAATGAAAAGCTACAAAGGAAAACAAAGAGCTGAAGTGGCAAAAAAATGAAACTCCCTGTCTAGGAGATCTCTTTATCTTTGCTAAGATAGATATATAGATATATATAGATATATATAAGTATATATATCGCTTATATATGCTGATGGGTTACCTTCTCTTCATAATTTCTTTGCTCTAATCTGAATTGTTTGATAGCTTCTGATATAGTTTTTGGCTGTTACCAATGTCCTTCATGTGCAGTCAAAAAAGATGACGTATTCCTAATGTAATTTGTAGTCCACTGGTCTATTTTTATACTTGTAAGATTTATTTACTGCCAATAATTTGTGCTAATGCCTTTACTATATTTTCCACAGCTTTCTTGAAGTCTGTTCACTATATTTTAATTAATTTTTTAATTCCTCTATTCACTATATTTTAATTCATTTTAAAGCTATATGCTGATCATAGTGAATATTTCTCCAGCTTAAAAATGAAAAAGCTGACTTCCACCAAAGATTCGTATTTTTAAAGCAAAAAAACAAACACTGTTGTCAGAAGTCATTCCAGTGAATTGGAATGACTGCGGAGTCGTAAGATGAAAAGCTTTTACTTTTTGAGAAGGGCCTTGAGAAGCTGAATGCTCACAGTGGAAATCACAGACAATGTATGACACTTGGTTTCTTTACGGTCATTTAGGCATCTTTGATGTTATCTGCATAGAACTAAGGTAGGACATAATGACTGAAAAACTATGCAGTTTGTATATACATAAATATAGGTAAACTGTAGTTGTCCTTCCCTTTCTACTTCTTTAAGAGCAAACATTCCTTAGAGCCTCATTTTTCAAATTCTTCTGCTATTATGTTTACATTTAAGCTTTTGAATAAACATAGAAATATTCTTTTTCTTTTTTTCTTGTTTCCTCTTGCTTTGTTGCTACCAAAAATCACTGCCAGCTTATTGCTATAAAGAGATCTGCTTCTCACACTTTCTTGTGAGTTCTTAGGCCTTCACTGATAAGTGAACTTCAGCAACTCTATGCCTAGACTTTTAAGCAAAGCAGTGACTCAATTTTTTTAAAAGGGACACAAGGGCTATCTTTTGATATAGCTTCAGTGCTAATGTAAAATTGTGCCAGTAAAGCCAGTATAAACAAGTGAGGAATCATTAGGTTCAAGGAGTGGCACAGATAAGGCGATTACCATGACTGTATTCTTGGTGGACTGGTAGACTGACAAATTATGAGAGGAAAACCAAACAAAATAGAAATAATTAACACCAAAAGGCCCATTATATCATCCATTCAGACCTCTGGTGTAACGCAGCCATATTCATCCAGGTATGTCATCCAGGTATGTCTTCCAGGTATGTCTTCCAGATATGTCTATGTTAAATATTCAGTCTCTGGTTACAGTGCAACACTGAACCGCATTCTATAGAGAGGGAACAGCAGAGATCAAAATACTGACAATGCCCAGAGTCCTCCAAAATGGCAGGGAACTGACTGGCTGTCGTAAGCATGCATATGGCCCAAGCAGATGAAACTGTCAAGTTCCCATCCAAGCTTCAAAGTAAGTCAACTTTTCCTCCTTCTCTCCCTTCCCCTCCCCTTCCCCTTTACCCCCTGAATTTTGGGAAAAAAAAATCTTCCTATTCTTACATCTAGTCATCCCTATATTACTGAGTGACGTTTCAGAGAAAGAAGGAGAAAACAACTGCAATCAAGAACACATCTGATCAGTTGTGCCTCTGGGAATACTCTTCTTCCTAACCCCTGTGGGTGAGTAGCTGAAGCCTCGGGGCAATATTCTTTTCTTAAAGTTCAGCAAAGAAGGAAATGAATAAACCAACACATAAATTCACAACTTTATGCTTGAAAAGAAGAATCCCAGTCAACTAACTCAAACACTCCTATGGGCCTGGAATTTCTCCCAGAAACTATATTAAACTATATTATATAGGGGAAAAAACCTGATCTCATCCAAAATACACTAAGGGGTGGTTAGTCTACCATTTTCCCTGGAAACTGTTTAATTGCCCTTACAGCCAGGAAATTGCTTCCAATTTCAAGGTTGAGTTTGTCTAACATCAACTTTCAACTATTAGATCCTGTTACACTTTGATTGGCAAAATTGAAAAGTACTCCATTATCTGATTTTTTTCCTATGCATAGGCAGGTTTCCATAGGGACTCAGAAACATTTCACACAACTCCTTGGTCAGATGAGCTCTTAAAGGCTTGTTTTTCAGCTGCACATAATTTTTGGAGCACTAATTTGAAATGTCTTTATGATTTCAACACTCTTCTCCACGTATGGATCCCAGAAGGGGACATAATATTTTAGCAGTTGGTTCATCAGTGTAATGTGCAGATGCAAACCTCAATTTCCATCTGCTCTGTGATATTCTTCTTTTTATGAATATAGTAGCATTTTGGCCACAAAATTGTGCTGAGAACTTATCCTTAGACCATTATCTATACTTACGTCATAGTCCTCTGTGTGTCTCCCTCTTGGAAGTGATTCTTGAATTTCAGTAGTTTTAATCTGCCTTCTTTGCTTCCTTATCTCTGGCTGGTATACAAACACATTGATGATCATTTAACCAAGTAATTCACATCACTCCATGACTCTGTAATATAGCTATTATGTACCATAATTCCTAGTCTGTCTACCATCTGCAGACTTCTCCAGGAAGTATTTGATATCACCATCCCAACAGATGACAAAGAAACTAAGTAGGGCCAAATAGAGAATTGGTCTTTAAAAGACCTTACTTAAATAACTTTATTCGTTCATATATCTCACATTTCAAAATTTGTCAATGAGCCTGTTTCTAACTCAGTCAGCTTGTGAATTCCACCTATGTATGTCTTAATCAAAATACATGTCAAAAGCTTTGAAGAAATCCTTGTATCTTTAATCATATCTATTATCGTTTTCAGTTAGTCTCTAAAAACACCACTGAGTTTGTTTAAAGAGATCAACTTCCCAAGAAAGTCCAATGACTAGTGCAAATTAGACTCTTACTTTTCTGAGTCCTAAATTAAACACCCCATTAGATATTCAGCTTTTAGGTCACACTAAATGATTTATAACTTCCTAGTTGTTTCTTTTGACCCTTTTAAAATATTAGAGTTGCATATGCAGTCTTCAGCTTTTGTTCAATATTGTCATCAGTTTTTCAGAGGTGCTCACCTCATTCCCTTTAGGTCGTAGATTACAAAAAAAGGAAAACAAACAAACAGTCAACTCAATTGTTTTTCTAGTGGTACCCATTGTCTCACATGAGTTTGAAAATTTTGCTCTGTACTTGCAGAGAAATGCAAACTGCAAAGGAGCCTCAGCTGGGGATATGATGTGTCCAATTCCCAGTAGACAGGTGAAAAGGAGATGCAAAATCAGCATAGTTTACTGTTCAAAATCATCTGGGACGTAGTATTATGTGACAGACCAGTTGGAAAACAAACAGTTTGATTGGAACACTGCAAAAAAGGCGTTAAATTGACATTTGTTGTTACACACAGTGAAAATTAATACTTTGCTCCTGGGGTACTGAAATTCAAAGAAACAATCTGTAGCATCATTTTAATTTTTATAGCTATTAAAGATTTTGTATGTGCTTGTTGTTTAACAGTGGCATTAAGCACTCAGTTCAGTTGCCAAAACACAGGTATGCAGTGGCATTTGGGATATCCCAGGCCTACAGCTGTCCTTCAGAAGGGCATGATGATCCCATAAGCCCTTGGTCATGTCTGCCAGCAGCACATAGCATATCCATTTGTTACCATTTCATTGTAACTTCAGAACTTTTCGTCTCTAACTTGATACTTAGCACTGCATTCCTAGTTCACCACAGGATTAGTGAAAGGCAATGTGACTGGAAGGCACTCTGCTCTCAACCACCTTGAATATGTCTCTCACATACTGTTCAGTCCTTTTTTATCATTGTGAAAATGATCGACATTTATTGAGTTAAGGCCAGTATGACAGTTCATACTGAAATCTTGAAATTTCCATGGATAATGCCTTAGCCATGGGTGCTCTGACATTGATTAGGTCCTCATCATTTTAGCTCTCCTTCTGTTCCTACCATACTGTCCCTTCCCCTTCCCTTCCCTTTCCTTCCCTTCCCTTTTTTTCTCTTCTCTCTTTTTTTTTTTTTTTTTTTTTTTGTTCTTTCTTTCCAGCCCTCTCTTCTTCCCTTCCTTCTTCCTTGGACACATTGAAAACTCATTCAATGCTTAGTTAGCTATCTGGACACAACAGCCCAGACTTGGCAAGTTATATCCTTACATATCAGAAAGCAATGTAAATTATCTCAAAAAATACATTTAAGACATTTCTGTCCTCAGTGTAAAATTGATCTATGTGGTCACTTCTGTCTGATGAGCCTTGTGATGACTGTGTATGTTATGCACAGGAAAAACAAGCATAGTGTAGGTCAGGACATACTGAGCTCCCCAAAACAAGTAGCCTAATGAGAATGCAGCTCTCAAGAAGTGTTTCACCTTTCTGTAGGTGAACGGCTATTAATACAAGGGAGTCACCTTATCCTGGAGGACAGCACATACTTGTGAAATGGGCACCATTCATACTAATCGTCTATATATTTGAAAAGCTTTGCACTTGTGTGTATGCCAATAAGTGCTCCAGTTTTAGTTGAAAATTGTTGAGCTACTGTGTTTCTTCACAGTCTTCTCGTCTCTAGTAAGACACCCCTTCCTAAAGCAATATACATCTCCCCACAAACATATACGGAATGCTAATTTATTATGTTTTTACAACCACAAAAAAGCAAAACAAAACCAACTAAGGATAAGAAAGGTTTTATTGTGTATTTTTGGCAAAGAATACTCATGTAAATTACTCCTAAAAATACTGTGTTGAAAACTTCGACATAGACTTCCTGATTCAGTCACATAAACTGGACAACGACAGAAGCAATGGAAAAATAAAGTACTGCAGAACAGGAAAGTAGAAGAGCTTTGGGACATATGCTGAATGTGATAAATAGTCCTGCTGCTAGAGTCCAGAACAGTGGATGAATCCCTCTTACCTTTACAGCCTGTAGCCATGTTAACCAGAGACCCTGGAGCAGGTTCCAAAAAATGACTAATAAATCACTGAGCTGGTAATTAGCTCTTGCTGAGATTTTTGCTGTTCTATGATGGGGTTTATCTTACTCTATGTTCTGGGAATTAATTCCACTCATGAGATTGCAGCTCATACAAACTTACTGAATCAACTGTTTAGCTGATTAGTTCAGATATACTGCAATGAATTTTGGGATGGAATTTATTTCTGACTATAAGCTCTCTTAAAGTTAAGCATAGAGAGGAAACTGTACTCTTAGGTTCCTTCTGTCATCAAAGGAAGGGATGAGCGATACATCTTCATAAGTTTTGCCTCTAGAAAAAGTAACATGACTTATCCCCTGGAAATATCTGTCCTCATTGCTGAGAATGCCTAAATGTGGACCAAACTTTAACTTTCAGTTTGTTGAGTTGGATAAGATTAATCCCATTCATTAATCACTGCAGTTATTTGAACTAATTAAAAACTAGATTCAGTATTTCTGTGCCACTAGTGATCACAATAGAGTAACTATGGAGCAGGATGTAGTCTTGGAGCATAGTCACAGGCTGAAAAGGATTTCAGAACGAGTGAATCCAATAAAGCCTTTTCTCATTTCATCTTGTAGAGTATATAATTATTTTTTTAAACAAACTACTAAAAGATGTGAAACAGTTTTAAAATTCAAATTCTTTGCAATAAGAAAGAAAAATAGTAATTTAAACATAGCGTATAGGATTATATAGGATTTTTTATGTAAAAGTCTGAATTTTCCCTTCTGTAGCAAATCAGATTAAATTACAGAAAACCCTAATTTCTTTGAGATATCATTTAGGTAATTACTGGTATTTGGAATTATTCTTTCAAAGGCACCCTAATATGTTATAACCAATAAGTAAACTCATGAGAAAGAATAGCACAGCATGAGACAAGCATTCAGCAGTGTCAAGTGTTTCTTTTATGAGTCATTGTGATGCTACTACACCAATCATTCCGTGTGACACCAGCTATTATAACTGAAATGAAAGATGATTAGCAGAAACTACTAGTCTACTGCTTCAAGTTGTAAACAAATAACTATAGTCTTTCATTATCCTTGGTGTCAGGGGTAAAGCTGTACAATGGTATGCAAAAAAAGGAAATGAAAAATGAAATATTGATCTGTTTTAAATTTGTCATTTATAAAATGCAGCAACAGAATCACAAAATCACAGAATCACAGAATAGTTGAGGTTGGCAGGGACCTCTGGAGGTCATCTAGTCCAACCCCCCTGCTCAAGAAGGGCCACCTAGAGCCAGTTGCCCAGGACCATGTCCAAATGGCTTTTGAATATCTCCAAGGATGGAAACTCCACAACGTCTCTGGGCAACTTGTTCCAGTGATTGGCCACCCTCTCAGCAGAAAAGTTTTTTCCTTTAGGCAGAAACTCCTGTGTTTCAGTTAGTGCCCATTGCCTCTGGTCCTGTCACTGAACACCACTGAAAAGAGCCTGGCTCCAACTTCTTTACACACTTCCTTCAGATATTTATATACATTGATAAGATCTCCCCTGAGCCTTCTCTTCTCTAGGCCAAACAGTCCCAGCTCTCCAGTCCCTTAATTGTCTTCATGGTCCTTTGCTGGACTCTATCCAGTATGTCTGTATCTCTCTTGCACTGGGGAGCCCAGAACTGGACACAGTACTCCAGATTTGGTCTCAGGAATGCTGCGTAGAGGGGAAGGATCACGTCCATTAACCTGCTGGCAACACTCCTCCTAATGCAGCCCAGGATCCCATTAGCCTTCTTTGTTGCAAGGGCACTTTGCTGGCTCATGCTCAACTTGGTGTCCCCCCGGACCCCCCAGTCCTTTTCTGCCAAACTGCTTTCCAGCTGGTCACACCCCAGCATGTACTGGTGCATAGGGTTGTTCCTCCCCAAGTGCAGGACTTTGCACTTCTTTTTGAAATTCACAAGGTTCCTGTCAGACCATTTCTCCAGCCTGTCAAGGTCTCTCTGGATAGCAACATGACCTTCTGGCATATCAGCTACTCTTTCAAGTTTGTGTCATCAGCAAAGTTGCTAAGGGTACACTCTGCCCCATCATCCAGATTATTGAGGAAGATGTTGAAGAGGATTGGACCCAGTACTGGCATCTGGGGTACACCGCTAGCTATTGGCCTCCAGCTAGACTTCTTACCACTGATCACAACCCTCTGGACTTGGCTGTTCAGCCAGTTTTCAATTCACCTCACTGTCTGCTCATCCAGCCTATACTTCATCACCTTCTCTACGAGGATGTTATGAGAGACATTGTTGAAAGCCTTACTGAAGTATAAGTAGACAATATCCACTGCTCTCCCCTCATCTACCTAGCCAGTCATTTCATTGCAGAAGGTTGTCAGGTTGGTCAAGCATGACTTTGCCTTGATGAACCCATGATGACTTCTCACAATGAATTTCTTGTCCTTCATGTGTCTGGAAAAGGTGTCCAGGATTAGTTGCTCCCTCACCTTCCAAGAAATCGAGGTGCAGCTGACCGGTCTGCAGTTTCCTGGGTCCTCCTCCTTGCCCTTTTTGATGATAGGAGTGACATTTGCTTTCTTCCAGTCCTCATTCAGGCCTTCCAATTGCCATGATTGTTTAAAGATAATCAAACATGGCCTCGCAATGACATCTGCCAGCTTGCTCAGCACTCGCGGATGCATCCCATCAAGCCTCATGGACTTATATATGTCCAGTTTGTTTAAGTATTTTCTGACCTGATTCTCTTCCACCAAAGAGGATTGTGTTTCTGTACATGATAAGGTACAGTCTACAGGCAGATCAGGTGCTTGACAATGTGGTGGGAGTTGCCAATTACCTGTCTAGACATATTTTTAAAGCGATTGATACAAGAATAGTTTAAATGGCCCAATGCATTTAATCGTGTTAAAAAATTTCTTAATTTGTGTAGTTTCCAGTGCTAAAAAAATAAGTTGACCCAGAAGGTTCTATGGATCAAGAGGATAACGCTCTGAAATATCTTGAAACTAAAGTTATGTCAGCTTTCCACTTTGAGATCTCAGAGCTTCTTCTCTTGATTTTATACATCTTTGGCATTCATGACTTTGCCACCCTAAATGTTAAACTAGGCAGAAGCAAAGCTAATCTAGATCATTCTTATCTCAGGCATAGGTATGAAACCAGGAAATGAGAAATACTAAAGTACATGAAAGGCAATCTTATAACTGCATCTTTTGCAATAGTTCAGCAGCCTGGGCATTTCAAAATGGGGACTTTTTTCAAAGAAAAGGAAAAAAAAAGATTCACTACATATAGTGGATTAGTAGAACTATTTAATTAAATTATCCCTGTGATACAAGCAGTATGAAAGCATATGAATAATGTACAGTAGTTACGAGAGTTACCATTGTAACTCAATGCTTTGAAACTGATGATATGAAAAGCCACGTGTGGACAGCTTTAGTCAATTGCCCATGTTTCCATTTGGATAAAATTAGATAATTACTGGCCATGTATGGAAATATGGATGCTTCCTTAGCTTAGGCTTGACAGCTTTAGAAAGAAATTACTTAGCTTACTTTACTTATGAATGTGTACTTTTCCTTTCACCCTGGAAGTAGCCTTGACCAGTCCACAAGTACACTGCTTTGCAGAGGCAGTCTGTATGCAGAAGAACACTCACAAAACTTGTACGATGACAATAATTCAAAATAGAAAAGAATGTCTCCCTCGTAGTCTGGAAGAATGAAAGATAACAAAGTGTTTATAATAAATTCAGAGGTTAGCCAAGAAGTTTTGCTTTCTTGTCCAGAGGAATTCTCTTCCTGGTCACTGGGAAGAAGTAGAGACTGACAGCTGTGAGTTGCAGAGATAGAAGCACTTGGATGCACTTTGCAGCTTTTCCAGATACTTAGAAATTGAACACTTCTCTGACCTTTCTATCTCAAGTGTCATAAATAGCCTTAAGACTATGTTTTCGCATGGTGAGAAAATATAGGAACTTGTCACATACAATGGTCCACAGTTTTCTGGGAAACAATTCACGTCATTTATAGACAAATATTACTTTAGCTTCTAGTTATGCTAGAGCAAAGAAAACTGGCCAGCACGGGAAGAATCCATTGCTAGCTTTATATAAAAACTTTTACTTTTCCAGATATAAGAAATAATACTGGATTAATTTTACTCCAAGATAGCTAATTATTAAGACATAGCTGAACATGCTGATTCTTGTTCTAGGAAATATATTGCATCCTGAGTGGTGAATCTAACTATGTCCAAAGAAAGAGGTTAATAGATTATCAAAAAAGACATGTACGCATCCATTTAAAAAAATTAATACTTCAAGGGCAGTACATAAGCTGCTTTCCTGCAGCTACAGTAGAATAGACTGGTGAAACAGGTTGACCAATATCTATTTTTGTGTAGAACAAATGCATGGTTTCAAGCCAAGCAGGTGCTTTTAGGACAAACTGAGACAGTTGCTTCTTATTCCAAGGTCAAGATATGACTTAGTAAACCATTTATTAGAATGAGTGTTGAGCAGGGACCTTCGTTATCCTCTAAGCAGGAGCTGGATGTCTGCCTAATAGGTGCTATTATGAAGCCATCAAGATCTCAAGAATACATCTGAAAGTTTCGGCTCCAAATTTAGGCCCACAAATATCCAGAGTTGGATTCATCATGACTTATAAGAATTATCTTTTTTTTTTTCCTAGTGTGAGTAATTGGTCATGTATTTAGAGCTGGATCTCAAAAGTGGCTGACTTCAATCCTTCCCTCTTGCAGAGCTAACAGCCCTGAATCAGATGCATAGACTCCCAGTAAGATGCAGAGAGAGCATGTGACATTTATGACAGAAATCTCCAAAAACCAGTTGAGTGAGGAATTGTATAAATTAGCTGAGAGACAAAAAAGGAAAGATTCAGATTAGGTTCCTAAATTAAGGCAGCATGAATAACTTTCTTTTGCCATTAACTTTCCAATACTTGTGTGTTCTTCAATAGTTGTATGTATCTCACTCTCTTTCTGTTTCTTCCTGTATATATATATATATATACACACAAGCACACATGTATATGAACACACACACACACATGTTTTTTCTTATGTCTTTTATAAGGTTCATATTGAGATCCTTTTTCTTTGGCTGGCTTTGTTGTCTTTCCTAGTGTAGCCTTCCATATTCTCTAAACAGAATATACTTACTTTTGGTTTTGAAGCTAATTTTTTATTGAATTTTTCATTGTTGCTGTTATTTCTTTGTAACATCACCAGTCTTTAAGAAATTTCTGCAAGTTTTGGAAAAGATTAATTTACTGGCTTGAAGCCTTTCTTCTTACTGTAACCGGATTTTCTACAAGTGAGCTATTTGCATTTAACACCAATCTTTTGGGTGTTAGTCTGATGCTAGATTAATGCCAGTCCTGGCTTCGTTGTAATGGTGAGCAGAAGACGGGTTAGAGTTTATGAAACACTGCCCTCCTGTGCCTCAGTAAAAAGAGACTGGAAAGAGCAATTTAGATTTCTTCCCTTTTTTGTAGTTACAAGTAAATGGTATGATCACATATTCAGCTCATATTTTGCTGGGCTAGAGCAGATTGCTTCTTCCTTTGACCTTCTCATGTTCATTTTTTTGTAGGCAAAAGAGCAAGGGATGTTTGCTGACAATTTTTATTATTAATGGATGAGTAGGAGAAGAAAAATAAAATCTCAGAACAGAAATGGCAAGATGCAAAATTATATAGCTGGGAGAAGTGCGTGCAACTACAAATAAAATAAATACATACAAATATACTAAAATAAAGAGAACAGGAAAGGGAAAAGGATGTGGTAATTTCTCAAAAAAATTACTTGATATTTTGTTAAGGAGTGAGCAGCATCCCACTGGAACATTATAGATCATATAAATACATCTGTCTGATAACTAAATCAAGAAATAATTCCATTAAGAAGAAAATAATAGCTAACATTTTAAGTTATATCTCTGAGCATACTAAGAAGGTGGCTACAAAACTGAAAACAAGAAAGGCACCTGTGCTTCCTACCTTGAAGGAGGGAAGGACTTCTCCCAGCTTTCTTCAGATGTGCCCCATTCCAAACTTGCTTCCAACATACCTTCATTTCAGACCTTCCTGAGAGCTATAACTGAAGTGAGAGCAAAGACTGACACATCCTCAAGACCAAAACTTTCAACAAGGCTGTGTGAGGTCACCTTTGCCCTGGGTTAGGCCTGCATTTAGAATACTCCAGGATACCTATAAAAGTCTTTTATAATCAGCCTGCTTGTGACAAAAACACTTTTAAACTATGTGAGGACGTTAACCCTAAAAGCTGATGCATCAGTATTGATAATTTTTGGGAAAAGCCTTAGATCAAAAAAACCCAAAACTCTCATAAGGCTGCTACTGCTGCTGCCCTTGAGGTGACTTGTACAGCCAGACTTTGAGGACAGGAAAGAATATAAAGCAGAAAGAGAATCAATAACATATTTCTGGTCATCAAAAGCTCATATGATCAGTTTGTAGCCATAGCTGTTCTTCACAGGTTGGTTTGTCACACGGGGACAGTGAAATGAAAAACTGAAGAAAAAGTTGTCAGCAATTACAAGACAGTTAGATAAAATATAATTATTTACTGCATATTAAATGTCTAACATTTAATTTTCCCATTGCAATCACTGTGTCATCTGTGTTTCATCATCAGCATGTTTGCCTTGTGCCATCCCTTACAAAGCAAACTAAGAGTTTCCATGAAGTACTTCATTGCTGTATGAAACCAAAAGGTGTGCATCTGGGATCTGAACTTTCCACATGATATATTAATCTTTTTGAATATGAGAACAGTCTATTGGAAATCCAGCAGTGTGAGCAGTATAGTATTTTTTTGTTGCATTTGTGAACTTCTGTCTCCACTCTGAAAAAAATTCTCAGACCTATTCAGAAGCTGTTTGCGTAAGACTTGTCCCATATTTTGTGTAATCTCTAAATTCTGATATAAGCTTTCCAAAACACAGAGTGCACAATTCCCTTCCTTGAGTTATGTTTGGCCATTACTCCAAACACAGTTTTTCAGTGCTTTGCACAGCAGAAATTCTACGTCTTCTAAATCTAAAGAGGCAGAGGGGAAGACTGGACTGGAGCATGTGTTCAACCTTTCTCACTATTGACAAGAGGAAGACAAAAACCAATACTTTTCTAATAATATTTTCTTTAAATGAAGGGAAGAAGTGCAATCTGAGTACAAAATATGTCAAAAGATGAAGGCAACCCTAAGTGTCAGAAAGAGGTTTCTCCTGGAACTAAAAATACAACAAAATGTCATGCTCATTTGAAGCTGCCATAAACGTCTTCAAATACAATCTGCAGAATTACCATAAGCCAGTAAATTCAAGAAAATTACTTAAAAATATTATCATGTAATGGCAATTATGACAAATTAACAACAATCAACAAAGATACATCTGGGTGTCTTTTGATTACCGAAAATCAAAATGTCCCCTAACAACTACACACAAGGTACTTCTAAGACTACCTCAGATTCTGGAAATGTCACAAAATATCTTTAAGTTTATCAAGGTAAAACCCTGAAAACATTTCTAATCCAAGATTCATAGTACAAAGGTATAAATAATAATAAAAAAATACAAATACAGTTCTGGTGGAGGAAGTCAGGCATCTAACTGATGATCTGCAAATCTGGATAAAATGGATGTGTCTACTTACGGAGTAGCCAACTCTTCATGTTGCAACCCACAGTCCTACTTCCTTGATCAGCCTATCGGAGTGTGCTAAGGCTTCATCTCCTCCTGTGTGCTCAGGGATATTTCCAAGGAAAAGCCAAGCATATAAGACGATGACAAGCCACAAGTTCCAATTCTGATACAGAGTCAGGGTATATCCTGACTCATGTACGGACAGGACCTAACTGCAAGCTGCAACGTAAGTTAGACCCACTCTACCGTTAATACAACCAGTATAGATTTTAGCAAGTGATGATGAAGGGAGAAAAATGGTTGCAAGATTCACTTGAAAGATTTCTGTCTTTCTCCCAGCATTCTGTGGATGTTCCCCAAAGGGAAAGAGATTGTAATACACTCAGATCAGTAGCACTTTCCTCATTCAGTTTGCTGCAAATGGGGAAGATTTCTAATTGTTTTATAGGAAGCAAATAGCTTCATGAATTAGCATGAAAAATTTCTGAAAATATTCCATTTGGTAACATCCATCACTCTGAGGTTGTTTTCTAGAAAAGCTCTTTTCAAAATATTCAGAATACATATTAAGAATTATTTGTGAGGGGGAATGTTACTGAGTTGATAGACTCATTTTCTGAGTGAGTCATTAGTTGTCCTGTCACAGTTAAGAGAAGGGCAGCATTATATCCCCAAAATACCTTGACAGCAGTGCAGTAAAAATATTTTTACTAGAATGAACTGATCCTGGAAGATTTTAGGTGGTATGAAATAAAAAAGGCTAGAAATTGAAGTTAGTAAAGTTCAGACGGAGAAGAAGCATGGAGACAAGGGCTATGAATGGAATTAATTATCAGTGCTTTCTTCCAAGAAGCTAAGGAAATCCTCCTTTACTTGGCATGGTTATAATAAGGTTGGATAGAACTGCAATGCTCATATGATAGATCTGTGCTCATCTGTGCAAGTAGCTGTCAAGGAAGAAGAAGAAACAAAGTCTGTGTTCCTGTCAGATCTCTCAGTCAAACCATACAGAAGGTAACAAAACTGTGGATGAGATCTTTCCACAATCAACAGATACATAAGACACGATACTAGAAGTTGTACTTTCTCCAAAAGTATTTGGGCTATTTGAGAAACTGTTCATGGCATGGATTTACAGTGTGGAGCTATGAGGACTTTAATCACTCCCAGAAATGACTGAAGGGGATGGGGACGACTTCTTACCCACAGCACCCCACAACAGGCACCTGCTCTTGTCACAAGCTCTCACCCAGGAATCTAGCCCTATCACACACAGTTCTATGTCAGGACACTCAAGTAGTCCTGTATCATAAGGGTGTCCCTCTGTCCTTGAGCTAAATGCTCTGTATGACACATGTGGCACACTCCAGAATTATGAATTCAATTCAAGCATGCTGAACTCCATGAGGCAGAAATATTCGAAAAAGGTAATACCTAACTTACAGGGCAGCCAGAAAGACTCTTCATATCTTTTATATAACAAGAGCACGTTTCAATTTCATTGACCAAAAATCTCTCTCTACTGTTGTCTGCTGGTTTATCATGCATCCTAAAATCAATTTGTTTTAAGGGGTCTTCATAGACTTATACACAAAATCAATGTTTGATTAACCAAGCCTTGCTTAGCCAAACTAGCTAATCTCCCTAATGCCACTCCTGAGTGACTGGGTAGCAAACCTTCCCAAGTGAGTCACTGGCTCCAGACCCACTCTATATGGTAGGCATAGGGAAAACAGGCAGGAGAAAGAGAGGAGAGAGGGTATGTACACAGAGACACACATGTTGATTTCTTTTTTTCTCCAGCTGCTAAGGGAGTATTTCAATCTCATGCTAAGTGTCTATGTTACCTGTACCTGTGGTGTGAACCAATAAATTATGTGTGACTATACCTTAGTAATTTCCAGTTATTCACATATATGTGATACCTTATACATAATAAGACTCTAAAGGCTTTGCCTCTCAGTCAAAAGCATTTTGAGATTCTTCAGATAGAAAAAAATATATTAATATAAAAATTAGAATCACCACTTGAACTTTGTGTAAGAGGTGAAGCATCTCCTCAGGTACAAAACTACTTGCTACTAAAGATCCAGGAAAAAATTTTGAATTAGTAGGAATGCTACTTCTGTTATTTGTTTTCCTGGAGAAACTCACTCCACTATTACACACACTGTTACACTAGCTTGGTTCAACTTTTCCCAGATCAGACACATTGCCTATTAGAATAGTCCATGTCTCAGATCCTTCCTATCTGAACTAGGACATCCATATTTAATGAACTCTTCCTTCTCTTGTTTGTGGTCTACAAGGAAATGACTAAGCTTTAGAAAATCTCCGCAAATATTCAGGAAAAGGACAGAGCTTCTAAGGTTTCCTACTTCAAACTTATCATATTTGAAGAAGGCTTGTAAACAGGCTATGCCTACAGCAATTATAAATTTTGTTTTGAGAGCTCTGGGACATTCATTGCTTGCTTAATAGTGACTGGACATGTGCTACTGTGAGAAACTATGAGGAATGCAAGCTAGGTCATATTGTAATATATGTTTCCTAACACCTGGAGGAAACAGTTCTCCTTTCAGAGAAAATTTTCACTTTTCCCCCTAAGATTATTAAATAACCTGGGAAGGGAGGTGCAAGGACTGACTACTGATATCTTCTAGATTCATTCAGTATAAAGTTACAGGATATTATATATCCTAGATCATTGCCTAGTCACTGATGTTATATGATATAATTCTTATTTTGTATCAGATGAGAAATATGATAAAATAAATACTTTGAGTTCATTGCCAGCAAATAGTTCAGCTCTACTGAGGAAAATCAACAAAAAGTATATGAATTGCATATGGTCACTTAAACATTTTGAGTGCAGATTTAATCAAATCTACTCTATGGAAGGCCAGTGGCAAGGAGTTAGTAAGAAATTTGTTGACATGCAGGAGAAATACGGAATGTATTCCATGTTTCTGAAATATACAGAAAGAATTAAGTTCTAACAGAGTCCCTGTGAAGCAGTGAAAGTAGTCCCTCATGTTATAGCCCCACTGACCAGCAAGTACAGTATCGCCATTCCCAGTGAGAGGCCACAGGCTTTGTATGAAATTTGCAAGGCCTCAGAACAGGGGCTTGTTAGGCTTGTCACCAGTCTCAAATTGTTGTGAGAACATGTTCTGCCTTGGTAGCCAGTGTCTCCTGTTACGATGTGGAGCACAAGCATGGAATAATAGCACAAAAAACAAAACTATGAGTGCATATTTTGGTTTATTTAAGAGTCACTTTTTTTTAAAGACCACTTGTAATCTCATCTGATTTACCTTTGGTTGAGGCATAATATTGTTACTACCCTAGCCTATGCTAGTCAGAACCAGCAAGTACCTGAAGACTACCACTAACCATTAAAATGATTTGTGAGAACAACTTTACTAAAAAAAAGTGACAGCAATAAATGAACAACTTCTTTAGACATAGAAATACTTTTTCTTAGTATCATTTACTACAGATTGTTCAGCTACAAGAGCTAAGAACCTGGCCTTGAACAGAGTCCTTTTTTGATTACAAATGTAAAGTTGGTTGTCAAAGTTCCCACTATGCAGTATGAATAGGCAATGGAATATTGTATACTCAACACAATGAAACCAAGGGGGAAAAAAGTCTTTACAAGGTAACTGAAGTAATTCAGAGTACTTGATCAGTAACAAAGTTGTAACAGGAAATTGAGACAATAAGAAAGGAATTAAATTATTCACAACTGAGAAAAACCAGTTGTGTTTTCTGAATTAAAAGCTAGTAGCCTTGAAACAACATAGAAAGATGAGAAGTTATGCAGGATATTCAATTAAGAGATCAGTCTTGAGATGTATATTAAAAAAAAAATGCAACAGAACTCCAGATTTTTTAATCAAGGTTTTCCTCTCTCTCTTTTGCATGTGTCATGCCCTTTAAAAAATAACTTCTGAAGAAACATTTCATGAAAGACATCAAACATATAAGCAATCAGACCTGCCAGGAAAGGAAATGAAGATGAGACAGGGACAAGTTTGAATCTCATTAGAATTCCTGCCTCGGAGGTTATTGTTAACCTATTTTCCCTCTCCTTTCAGAAAGCATTATTTGTGTCAGTTAGAAGAAAGGAAAGGTATGAGAAAGGGAAACACAATGAAGGTCTTCTTAACCTTTAAATGGCACCTAACCTGTATAAGTAGTTTGACTTGTGGGAGATGCTGATGCTACTGATGTTGTAATCATCTTTATCTGCAGATAAAAGTGCAAAATTAACAAGACAAGAAAATTATGTAAAATGAGGCATATTGTTACTATATCTAAAACTGCTAAGCTTTATGTGAAGCATATAAATAGAGCTGCTTCAACAAAGGCTTTTATATACTCTGATCTCTCCCACAAACTGGTTTTTGCCTTTCGCTATATGATAACTGAAATAATATAAATCAGTGAAAGAGTAGGTCATGGAAAATGTGAGCAATGCTAAAAGATTTTTTTTTTTTTTATTTCTAAAGATTGCAAATCTTCCCCTGCACGCACAACCTTATAGCTTCTTATTTTTTAGCACAACTTATGGAATTAATATATCAAGCGAGTAAAGATGACATGATATTAGGCTGTGTTTCTACTTTTTTCGGTACTTTCTGCAGTTACATTTTGCCACCTCGACATCTATTCCCATATGAGAAATTCCAAAATAAGCCCTATAGAACAATGAGTTTTGTCCAGTATGTGATATTTTCATCTTGATAAAGAGCACAGGAAAAGACACAAACTTTATTTTCATTCCATAGGTGCCCAGGAGAGATATAATAAAAAGGTGTATCTCAACTATCATAAATAGTTCTTCCTCAGCCACATATATATGGTTTACATGGGCAAGATTCTTCCTTTCTTTGCGTAAGAAGGAAAGAGGTAGAAAGGAATGTGGCCTAACTCCTCAGGAAATCTACAAAGCTATAAGGATTTAGAAGGACTATATTAGCTTCCTCAATAATGATTTTATGTTCTATTATACACATCTTTTAGTCCCATCAGTAGGTGTACTCTTGACAAATTACTGCTATAACAGGCAAGGCAGTGGGAGAAAGCCCAGGTATAAGCCTTCTTTATACAAATAGACATAAATTTATTGGAGTAAGGGGAATTTGGTTTTTCAGGAGGACAACCTCCTTCCCTTTTTGGACCACTTGTCACCATCTTAGAGAAAACTCAAGGGACAATATAAATTAAAACATGCAAGAATGACATGCCCTTTATTCAAGAGCAGCAAACAGAGGGGCGGCTACGTACTAAATACTTCTAATTCAGCAAATCTCCAAAGATGCAGATTCTAACAAGTGATCTGCCAACTTTCATAGCATCTTGGAAGTTTACAGTAATGCACATCTAACATTTGCATTTGCTACTGTCAATTTTTGATGTCTAATAAGCACAGTTTAAATGACATTACCAATTAGACTGTCATCTTCATCAATGGCAACCTTCATTATATTCTTCTGCTATGGAAAAGAACAATTTGAGCATAATAAGTGTTTGAAATTGAAGGAAATGGTGACAATTTTCTATTCTAAGGTTGCTGAGCCTACAGCCTGCAGGCACTCTCACTGCAGCTTTGTTTTCTCTGTGTGACATTCACGACTACACATTTTTCCCATCTAAGTTTTCTTTCTGAAACAGTATGCTCCTGAATAAACATATTTTTCTGCTATCATGGCTCTCAGACACAAGATGCTCTTTAGCTGGAGTAGCTGAAAAGAATACTCACCACTGCCTTGCAAACTATAAGAGAAAGGTTAGGATGTCAACAGCTGTGTCATGGAATTACTCCAGTCAATGCTCTTCTTCACTCTGATAGTTCTTCATTTTTAGAAGGAAAATTAATTACTTCTTAGTCTGTGTGAAACATAATCAAATCTGGAAAAAGCAGAACATATTTGCTGTGCTCCTGATATGCTACAAAGCTGAAGATAAGGCTCAAAAAGAAATAAGGAGAAAAAAAATTGCTGAACTTTCAGCCCTGTCATGATGGATTTCAATCCATTATCATTTTGTGTTGCTTAGTTCACATAAGCTAATATTTGCAAGAAGACAGAGACTTTTAGCCTCTGGTTGAACATCATGACCAGAAAATATACTTCGAGACTTGATGAAGGTTAATGTAGACAGAGTAGTAGTAGTGTCATGTAGACAAAGTCTGTGGTGCTTGTCTGTCCTATGAGTGAGTCTCAGTGAATACAATGTAAATAGTCATACTGGCACTAAATGAGTCAGCTTGTATGTTGGTAACTGCAATTATGACATCATGAATATTAATAAAACCAAACTGCGTGAGTATTTACTCAGCTTCTGAGGAGGTAATGGCAGCTACTTATAAAATCTACCAGAATCCAGTAGATCTAGAATGAATGTAGCTACAGTATGACCATCTGGGTTGTGGCTACTGTATTTTGTCACTTGGTTTGGAATCCAAGTGCATCACTGATACACATCAAATGCTAAATTGTAATTTTCATGTCATTTGTCAATGGGGAATACCCATGTAGCTCCAAATGATCACCTGCAAGACTGCTGATGTCTCCAAAATCAAGGTCAATCAACTTCTAGATGACTTAACGTGAGCATTTGCATGAAGTTTCTGAAAGACAAGAGCAGTTCATTGGTTGTGTACAGTGGCATTTGATTTTAAGTGCTTTCCCCTTTACTGTACTTCATTTTTGGCAACAGCTTAGTCAAAATAGAACCAAGAAGATACAGGTTGCTGATTTGCAGGACATGTGCCATACCAAATCAATTTTCTGGGTTAAAACTTTCAGTATATGCCCTTCTTTCCACTATGTCCTGGTTTCAGCTGGGATAGAGTTGATTTTTCTTCCTAGTAGCTGTTATAGTACTGTGTTTTGGATTTAGTATAATAACGTTGATAACACACTGATGTTTTAGTTGTTGCTAAGTAGTGCTTACACTAAGTCAAGGACTTTTTACCTTCCCATGCTCTGCCCGGTGCACAAGAAGCTGGGAGGGGGCAGAGCCAGGCCAGCTGACCCAGACTGGCCAAAGGGCTATACCATACCACATGATGTCATGCTCAGTATGTAAACTGGGGAAAGTTGACCGGGGGGAAGTGATCGCTGCTCGTGGACATGCTGGCCCTTGGTCAGTGGGTGGTGAGCAATTGTATCATGCATCACTTGCTTTGTATATTATTTTTGTATTATTATATTATTATTATTATTACTATTACTATTATTCTATTTCATTTTACTTCAATTATTAAACTGTTCTTATCTCAACCCACGAGTTTTCTGACTTTCACCCTTCCAATTCTCTCCCCCATCCCACTGGGGTGGGGGGAGTGAGCAAGAGGCTGTGTGATGCTTAGTTGCTGGCTGGGGTAAAACCACAGCACACATTGAAAAAAAGTGTATCTACTACTGGCTTCATAAGGGCAAGTCTTGCCTGACCAACCTAGTGGCCTTCTATGATGGAGTGACTACACCAGTGGACAAGGGAAGAGCTACGGATGTCATCTATCTGGACTTCTGTAAGGCCTTGGACATGGTCCTCCACAATATCCTCCTCTCTAAATTGGAAGGATACGGATTTGATTGATGGACTGTTTGGTGGATAAGGAATTGGCTGGATGGTCTCATCCAGAGGGTAGTGGTCAACAGCTCAATGTCCGGATGGAGATCAGTGATGAAGGGTGCCCCTCAGGGGACCAGTTCTGTTTAATATCTTTGTCAATGACATAGACAGTGGGATCGAGTGCACCCTCAGCAAATTTGCAGGTGACACCAAGCTGAGTGATGTGACTGACACACGTGAGGGGTGGGAGGCCATTCAGAGGGACCTGGACAAGCTCAAGAAGTGGGCCCATGTGAACTTCATGAGGTTCAACAAGGCCAAATGCAAGGTCCTGCACTTGGGTCAGAGCAATCCCCAGTATCAATACAGGCTGGGGAATGAAGGGATTGAGAGCAGCCCTGAGGAGAAGGACTTGAGAGTACTGGTGGATGAAAAATGACATGACCCAGCAACGTGCGCTCGCAGCCCAGAAAGCCAACCGTATCCTGGGCTGCATCAAAAGAAGCATGGCCAGCAAGTCCAGGGGGGTGATTCTGCCCCTCTACTCTGCTCTGGTGAGACCCCACCTGGAGTACTGCATCCAGCTCTGGGGTCCTCAGCACAGGAAGAACATGAACCTGCTGGAGAGGGTCCAGAGAAGGGCCACAAAAATGATCAGAGGGATGGAACACCTCTGCTATAAGGACAGGCTGAGAGAGCTGGACTTGTTCAGCCTGGAGAAGAGAAGGCTGCAGGGAGACCTTATTGCAGCCTTTCAGTACTTAAAGGGGGCTTATAAGAAAGATGGGGACAGACGTTTTAGCAGGGCCGGTAGCAATAGGACAAAGGGCAATGGTTTTAAACTAAAAGAGGGTAGATTCAGACTAGATACAAGAAAGATTTTTTTCACAATGAGGGTGGTGAAACACTGGAACGGGTTGCCTAGAGAAGCTGTAGATGCCCCATCCTTGGAAACATTCAAGGTCAGGTTGGATGAGGCTCTGAGCAACCTGATCTAATTGAAGATGTCCCTACTCGTTGAAGGGGGGATGGACAAGATGACTTTTAAAGGTCCCTTCCAACCCAAACTATTCTATGATTCTGTGAATAATCAACTTGAAGATTCAGCAAATGTAACAGAAAATCCTGCCATGGATGTTGAGAAGTTTTGTTGAAGCTGAGATGATGCAAAAGGAGAAGTTTATAATTCTTAATGCAACTATGCCTCATTGGAAATTTCTGAATTTAAATGTGTTGTCAAGTTACTGTTCTTTCCCTCTTCCATTATTTTGAAAGTTATCCATGCAGATCTATCTTTCCTCTGAAAAAAACAGCAAAAAAAATGAGCAAAAAAAACCAGGAAATTACTGAGAGAATCCTGTTGTGTAAAACACATCTCAAAAATAGTGAAAACAACATATATATTCAAGGTAAACCCATTCTTACAGTTCCACATTTTTTTCAAAGTGTGTGAATCTAATTGAAATAATTTAGTTCAAGATTCTGAAGGTTTTGGTTATTTACTTGTTCCATTCATATTCAAGATGGATCCATGTCATGCTATTTGCTAAATAAAGAAAAATGACTCCTTTCCTTAACAACTGGAGGGGTTTCTAGCAAAGCTAAAACTTGAAACCACCGAAGTGCAATAAGCAGAAACAAAGCTAATAGGATTTTTTTTTCTATACATCACTGAGGAATAAAATTCCATGCAGAATTTTAATTACTATTGGTGGGAGGAAAAATGGAAACTGTGAAGGATTTCAGTGAAGGCTTTGATACAAAAAAACTGTGATTCGAGAGGTATTTTTTCCTATTGTTTATTAATGGTCATAGCAATTTGTTATGTAATTCCAGTATATGTTTCTTAATTGATGTGGAAGTCATACACACAGTGTCTTGCTATTGCCCATACACAGTTAAAAAGCCACAGCAATTTGACCACATTAGGCTAATTTTGCTAGACAGATTCAGTTCATGCTTCAGCTGTCAGAACAACTGCTGCCTTCATACTGTTACTGATTTTGACATTCCTTTGAGCAACTGAAATTTCACAGATTCAAGGTAGGCTAGATAATGGTGGTGCTTTATTCTGAAAGATTTTAAAATGTGAGGTTAGCTTAACAAAATGTTTGTACTGAAGAATTTTCATTTTTTCCCAAGCATACAAATGTTTGGACTACTGTTGCACGACACAGGAAATAGATGATAATATAAAATTATTCTGCAGGTACACGTATGACTATAAACTAATGCATGCACAAATTACTTTTGTGCCTTTGTTCATTTATACCACTAATAAATATATCTTATTAATGGTCAAGCTTGTGCAGTCTTAGGTCCCACTTACTAAAACAGAACTTAAAGGTCTTCAACAGTTCACAGGTTCAAGATCTCAGAGCAGTGATAGAGAAGAGTGAGGAGAAACTGCAGATCTAATCAATTATATTAGCTGTATATCTTTGAACAACTCACCTACACTTTTACCATCTTGTCATTAAGACAAACAAAAATGCCTTCTGCCTTTGACACAAACACAATGAATTATCTTACCCAGATCCCATCTCCCCAGAGAAAACTACAGAACATAGTAAGATAGTTGATAGGCTGTTGATACAGCAGGTTTACTGCCTGTGAGAGGGACATGAGCATAGAATTTATGTTTCCTAAGTTCCCTACTTCAGTCCACAAAAATGAATGGGTTTTTGGAAGCAGTATTGCTAAGAAAACTTGCCTTGTAGGAGTCACAGTTAGTCTGTGGCAGAATTTGTAAGCTGTATAATGAATGAAAGCAGTCATATGACAGCTATTTTTCAAACCCTTGTCCCAGCATATTCAGCCTGCACTTATAACCATGCTCAAGTTGTCTTTACTTGATCTTTCCTTTTTTTTCCAGCCTCATAGTTCCCTTTAAAAGATATCTCTGACCTTCAAAGGTTTTGCACTGTCACTGCTGTTCACCCATTCTTAACCTTAATTAAGCTGTAGCTGCTCTAGTGGCACTGCTGTAATCTGCCTGGAAAGCTGCTATCATCTTGGATGCAATTTCCTCAGCTGAAGTATGCACATGTACATATATTGGGGGCATGTGAATTTAGAGTTTAAATATGCTCCATATTAGTATGCATCTTTACATGTAAGTCTCATGACTACCTTTGTGTCAAATAATAATTAGATTAAAAAAAAAAAAAACGTTATTTGTTGAGTTTGGTCTACAAAAAGTCACAGTGTTATGCAAAACGGGATTAGAAAAATTTCCTGTAGTTCATTGGTCTGTTTGTGTAATACACAGAGGTATCTGTAAGCACTCTTTTGGAGTTAACTGCTGTGAGTTTTCTCTGCAAAAAGTGAGTTGGACTTTGGTGTAGAAGTTCCATCTTTGTCTTCTGCCGGTGAACCAAATTATAAAACTTACCTGTTCTTATTCTGAGTGTTTTCAAACTTGAGTCCTGACTGGTGTCAGTGCAGAATGTCCAAATCACACAACTAGTGTTGTCTTCACTGTACCTAGTAGTCTCCAATGTCTTCATTGCCTTTAAGTGGTTTTTTGCACTCTATCTTTATATGACTATGTAATAAAGTAGAAAGCCTTCCAGTTGATGAAACCTTACTTTTTGACATATGCCTATCAGCAAGGACAAGCACAGCTTTGTATGCTGCATGAAAAAAAGACCTTTCTTGCCTTGTTTTTATCTTTCCTACAAGAATTTCAAGGACTAAGCACTAGCTCCAAGACTAATTTCAAAAAAAAAAAAAACAAACCCTACTTCAAGTATTCTGCAGTAAATATCAGATGACACAAGTCTTTGTTAAATAATCACTTTTCAGGTAAAAATCTATTTTTTTATTCTTTTCTAAAGATGCAAATTTGAATAATCTGTCAAATAGCTTCCATTACTAGAATTATTAAAGTGAGAGTGTTCAGTTTGTTTTATTTTTTAGTCGTGCTTGAAACATGGGAAGGTATTTCATTTCAGAATATACGGAATAGCTTTTCCAGAAAGCTATCTATAAAATGGAGATTAATTTCCAGTTTGTATTCAGTCTTTTCTTCATCAGTCCGTATCTCAGTAAACTAAACTCCATTGAGCCCATATTGTTCATATGTGGTTTTTATCTTTTAATGTTCTGTGAAGTGCAAGTGAACTGTGGAAAATTCAGCTAAAATAATAAATACCAATTAAAAATATTGACCCATATGAAGAAAGGACCTCAAATGTGTCTTATTTAGCTACCACCTAGGAGGAAGGAAAAGCAATTCAAGAAAATAAATAAATCAGTTTTCCCCCATAAATGTTGTATTTGGAAAATTGTCGTGCATACCATAATTAGGAATACTTTTGCTTATTATTTTCACCAACTGTCTGATCACAGGATTCCATTTTTCCCATTTTCAGTTACTGGTAAGTATGGAGATGAAATTATCTCTGCTAATTGTCTGCCCTAGACTAGTTACTTGGAAGTTTTCAAGTGAAATCCTTGAGTGAAGTCTGAGGAAAAATTTAGGAAATCTTTTTGTTTTACTGAAAGTTAAAGCAGAAATTTACCAGCAGCTTTCCTGACAGATTTCATGTTATTGTAATTAATACCTACTCACCCACCTTTTTGCAAGGAAAGCTTGTCCACATTCAGTACACAGGACAGACTGTGATTGAGTGAAGAATTGTTTAAAAAATGCCTATATGTTATTTAGAGACTGAGAGTTACAAAGTTGTGATGAAACACTGAGCAACTGAGGTTAGTTAAAGACTTCATTGATCTATCTCAGTAACAAATAGCACAAGATTCTCAAAAAGAAGCTGTGGTTTAGGGAGCTGATTGCCATCCTGGAGAAATACCTTTGCTATCCATGTGACAGTAGGCAAAACATGCAAAGTACCATTTTCAGAGACGACTGAAGTATGATTGAGTGACTAAGAAAAGCTCTGAATTGGAGCTTAGAATTCTCAGTCTTTAATACAACAAAACAAAAATTATCAATCGTAAGAGGAAAATGCATGTGAGAGAAGGAGGAATCCTAGTGGTTCATTTAATCAAGCTGCTGACACTAAGAATTGTTCCCAAAAGAGGTGTGCCAAGGAGAGTTACGCTTCAGACCCAGATCATAAAAGGAAAATTATCTCTGCGGTTGTCACTGCATACATGCGGGTCCTAGGTCTCTCCTTGAGACAAGTATCAGCTGTTATGGGTCATAACTGCAGTATTCCCTTAGATCCTGGTCCTTTAGCTGGCCAGAGCATCCATAGCATCTTTCCTGGTCATCTTTCCACAGAAACCCCATCATTGAATGGGAGACAGGAAGGAAGGAGTGTGACTTGTACAGAGTCAAGATGAAACCAGAACTCCCTGCCTTCTTCAGAAGTATGAAGAAATTCCCAAGATCAGAAATAACTTGAGACCCAAATTTTCAAACATAACAAATATGCACCACTGTAAATGAGATTAATGCAGACTCCTTTGTCTGTATGTAGTGCTGTAGGAAGTAAACCTGAAAAATAATTTCTTGGTTTATCAAAATGACAAATTATTTGACATGTCCCTAAGTTTAACTTTAATCTGTAAGATGCCAATTCTCCACATGTGAATCATGGAGAATATGAATCAGTTGTGTGGAAGTGCTAAGAAAATCAATTATTACAATCTGTAAGGAACTGAGTTACTATTATGAAAATATCAAAAGACCTATGAGGAAATTAATAATTTGGCATTCAGCTCATAGTTTGGGTAGTATGCAGAAAGTGAACCCTAGGATGACATTGAGGATGAAAAGGAGAAAAGATACAGAGAGAAAAAGAAATGAGAACAATTTATTCCAGGCACTCAATGAAACAGGAATCCTTGGGAAGCAGCAGGTACTTACACAGTAAAAAACTACAAGGTGTAGACAAGTAGGAGTAATAGGATAAAATAACCAAACTTAATTCTAGTGTTTTCTAACTTTTGAGAGCTTCATCTTGAACCTTAGTATTTTTTTACTACATATCATTGGGGTTTTGGAATGCAAAATACAGTAGGTTGTATGGAATCATATACTGATATGTGTGTGTGTATATATATATATCTACTTGAAATGAAAACCTGAATCATACTCATCTATGACATTCGGAGTTTAAATGAATTTTTTGTTTTAAAAATATATAGTAGTGTAATTTATAGTTTCACAATACTCTGGATTACTCTTTTAATGAAATATATGTGAGGTACAAAAATCAGCTAATGAAAAATTTTTCAGAGAATTTGTTGAAAATTGTGGATTTGCTGAGGGCTACAATAAAATGCTACATTCACTAACTGTCTGTAAGATTCAGTAAGCTTTCTCCTGGTAAGGCAGCCCCAAGCAAGGACTTTGAAAAGCTTTTAAACCAATCATTCTGTGTTAGCAGTAACACTCACACAGTAAAAAAAAAAAACCACTTTCATTGAGCACTTACAATGTTTGGGCAATGCTGATTCTTATGTCCAAACCCAAATAAATCACAAAAAACCCCACCCAAAGCCAACCACCCTACCTTTCAAAATTATCTGACTCATAATCATGGGTTTTTATACAGCTTGAGGGATTAATTTATAGTTCTGGACTTTATTCTACTTACATTGATAATTCAGGACATTTATTAGCTTTAGCTCTATATAGATAGAAGGAACTAGTTTAAATTATTGCTTTTGAGCAAAGCAAAAAATCTCTTAAGATACACATTTTATCATATACAGATATTATTAAAAAGTTTTGCAGAGCATGGTTTTTGAAAAACATGTCATTTTCATTTTATTTTGATTAAGCAAACCATTGCCTTATAAACTAAATTATATTTGCAACAGAATCATGAATTCATAAATGAGAGATCTTAGAAATTGAGAATTTAATGAGAACTCTCAAAAAATTCATAAAGTACAGGAATAATTCCAGTGCCTTATCAAAAATTCTATTTTCTTCAAACATATGCTAATATCCAAGGTCACATCTGCATCTGGGCTACTGTAAGCTTATAAAGACTGGTTGTTCACTCTCTCATACCATCAATCACCATAGTAACTTTTACTGATTTCTGAAACCCTTAAGCAAAAAAAAAAGAAGTTGAATACATTCTGAATTCCTGTTCTCAAAATCAAGCATCTTAGTACAAGTGAAGAGCTTTGAAACACTAGATCCGTTCAAGTGTTTACATACACTGAATAAGCCTCCTACCAGGTTTGAAGTCATGAAAAAATGTCTTTTCCCCAGGTCAGCCTCAGAGGGACCATTTCACTTATTTTTTCCATTCCTTTGTAGCACAGTTTGTATCTGACATGATCTGGACACTCAGTCATGCACATTCCCTGACACAAAAGGGGCCTTAAACATCAAATATGTCCCTGTCCCCATTCCCTGGCTTCCTGTCACATATCCTTTTTTTCAGTGTCATTTCCTCTATCATATTACTGTCTATTTTTCATTAAATAATCTTAGCAAATGGTGTGGCAGCTTGTGGTTTATAGTGGATGAGGTGGGAAGGGCCATGGCTAGTGAGGTCCCTCTGCTGCCCATGACTACTCGTTCCCCAGGAAGAAGCCATCCTCGCTGTGCCCTGACAGTGGTCTTGGCAAACCAAGCTGTTCTTTATGTCGGTATATCCATCTGTTGAATAAATACGTATATACCACTGCAAACAAATATTTGTAGATCTATAGATCAGTTATGCAATTAGAGATTGTGGTGCTGAGAGTGTGTTTGAAAGACTGATAAATCATGCCAGTTTCAAACTTCAAAACATCTCGGCTGTATTTGATATTCATTAGCAAAACACATTGCCAAGTGCTTAGTTCTTAATCACTTTCAGTCATTATCTGCACATATACAAAACAATTAGTACTTAACATTTATGTCCTGAACTAGCTATTAGTTAGTTTTGCAGAGCTGGTGCCATACAGCTAGCACTGATGACTACAGTCCTGCATGGGTTTTAGTCTATGAGGTCAAGGTAGTCCTTTGCAAGAGATATGTGATGAGGGAAGCAGGAACCCTAGTGGTCTGTCTTCTTTCATCTTTGTCTTTCTTCTCTCATCACTGATGTTTTATACCCTTTTCCCCCCTCCCAAAAAGAAAAGATAGTGATCTCACCTGCTCTTTACAGCTTATTTTCTGGGCCAGGACTAATCCTGACCCTTGTTTCACTTATTCTGTAGGATTTTTCTGGTTCTAGCAGACATCTTTTTTTCCTGCTCTTCAGAATTATTTTGGTTTTAACAGACATCTTTACTGCTTGCTCTACATCCATAATTCACTTGCGGATTTTACTACCAGCACGTGTCTTCCTGCACCCTATTTGGGCAACTATACCACAAGTCTCTGTTTGCCCCTTTGCAGTTTGGCTGATATTAGTATAAGACTAGCTGTGTTACAGAAGGCTATTGGTGGCATTACAATGTTACAAAATGGTTTCATACTCTCATCAGTTATTCTATTTTATTGTGCTTATGTCTAAATTCAATCCAAACAAATATTAATTTTATTTTGCTTAAAGTACATCGACTTTTGGGATTCAACAGGCCCCCACTTTGGCTATAGCACATATATATACATAAATATTTTTGTAGATATACATCTACTAAAGATAGACAAAATAAAGCTATAATTCTCCAGCATAGTCACGTAATGGTTCACAGGCAATCCCCAGTGAAACTTTTTCATGGAGTCATTGATTAAAGGCTATATGGAAGGACAAGGATTTTCTGCTTGGGAAGAGCCCACCTAAGATTTCTTCCATAAGACATTAAGGATATCCAAACTGTGGTGATAAGAGCATATTAGACTCTACACAGTGTTTCATCCATCTTTCTAAAGCTATTAAGTTTATGTTAAAGATATAGACTCTAAATAGGTAAGTAACTTTCTCAGGTTCAAATAAAAACGAATGATCTAATCTATAGTGGATACTAGTTTTCTGAACTTATTAAGCACTAAAACTTGTATTTTGGAAATAATTTTCACAAAAACCCTCATGTTTTGTTTATAGGTTATAGCATACGCTCAAAGGTGAAGATATACTGACGGAAACAGAATTAAAACAACAAAATTGCTGTTTTCCAATACATGAGTCAGAATCTGTGTCTGGAGAGTACCTGAGAAATGTGCCCTTAGTAAAAAAACTTAAACAACCCATACTTCTATTATCTTGTGTTTAATTGCCTTAATTAATTTTAATCAACAAGGCCAAAGGTGGTTAATTTTTTTTCTTTAATCCTGTTTATTGCTTTGCTTGCAAGGTAATCCTCTTCCTTGAATCATTTGAGATAAAGCCTTTGAGGCAATGAACCTTTTACCTCTTTATCTCTCATTAGTTTAGGTCATCTTTGGCCAGGTCGTTTCCATACGGTGACTTCAAGCCCTTTCAAATGCCTTCTAGGGCAACTGCCAGTAGATCTGGCTTTTCCTGCTTTACGTATCAGTTTATGAACAGTCTCAAAGGCTTATTTCTCCAGAAATTACAGTTCAATTCCTAGGCTGGGCTTGGGAGAAGTAGAAAAGCTGAAGAGCTTTCTAATGAAGTGGATCTTAGACTATAAATTAAGAAATTTCAGCCCTGGAAACCAATAAGACTTCTGTGGACTAGGTAATGTCAAACTTAAATAAAACTGACACGCATCAAGCCAGAGATTTAGATAATACAGGGAAATTCCCTTTGGTTTATTCTATGAAAAGTCTGATTTTTATTAAAACTTGTCTAAATGAAGAAGGTGAAATGAACATGGGAATACACTTAATTTAAAAGGATATTGTCCAAATGATATTTTTCCTTATAGGTGAATTATATTGCATTACTAAAAATGTTAATGCTTTCATGGTTGGAATAAAGGATTTAAATTTCTGTGTGTGTCAATCAAATTATACATGATAAATATCTACTATGCAGTTCAAATGATAAAATATACCAATTTCAAGTCCTCTTAGGTCCTTCTTTGTTTAGCATTGTTTATTTCGTAAATACCAGATGGATTCCTTCATTTTGGCATTTGATTTCCTTTGTTGCTCATATTTAATAAAAATAGAAAGCAATTCCATTCAAATGAAGGATAAATTATGTTACTATTCCAAATAATTGTCAAAACATTTGAAAGGCACATAGAACTTCCATGATGATGAGTCTATACTATGAAATTTTCATCTTTTGTAATAATCTTAGAAATCAATTTTAGACCAGTAGGTTTCTGTTGCATTATGAGAAAAACATGGAATTGTTCATATGGAATAAACAACACCTCCCACATGGCATCTAAAGTAAAAATTTATTATTTATTCAAAGGAGTATCTCTTTTATATCTCAAAGAGATGCTATGAATTTAAGCCTTAAGAATATTTCTATTTATCCTTCTCCATAGATGGAATATAGTGTTGTTTCATTGCTATCTCTCTTCAAAAGCTGCAAAAGTATTGGGATTACTGAAGAAAAAGTCATTACCTGAGAATGACTAAATACAGGGTTTCCTGGAAGCAAAATGGTATTTTCAAATATAGCATAACATTTCTTTGTAAGACTAGGAAAAAGCAGAAGAATTAGGGTGAAAAGAAAGATGAAAGATTATTGCCAACATGGAACAAGGCAGAAAAGGCTGACTCATGAAAAATGTCTCTCTGGGAGTTCTTCAGTTCTACTGTAGAAACTCCTGCATCAGACTTTTCTTTATTGCCATGCACCTACCACAAAGAGATTTCATAAAGATGGGCAACCTTTTCTAATATTGCCTAAAGATAATCATAATGAAAACAGCCTCCTAGGAAGACAGATTGTACTTCTGAAAGGCAATAACTTCAATTTGTGTAATAGAAATACCTGCATTAGACATGTTGAAATTAATTTGAAAACTGCTAATAATGCACTCATGAAAGCCTGGATTTGAGTAGACAATTAAATTGAGAAACAACTTAAATCTCTCTAAGGAGTTTTTCCCAAGGGACTTACATGTCTGGCTTGTTCCATTCTGATTATTAGTAGCATCGTTTTCACTGTTAAAGATCTGCGTATGGTTCTTCACTTGCCTCAGCAACTGAGGAAACAGAATGGATAAGATGATGACAAGTTTTTTTAGGAAAATATCTTTACAGACATAGAATTAACATGTTATTCAGACTGGAATGAAAAACACACCTGGTGATTAAAAATAACTTCTTTTTTTTCCAAGGAAAGAAGAACTGACCAAAAAAAAAAATCTAATCTACAAATATTGGTGAAACAGTGCAGTTTTCTCATGCAAGCAAAAAGGTTTTATTTCCATTTAAATTTGCATGTTGAAGACACAAAAAAATTCTTCCAAAAATTATTGAGAAATGATCACATTTCCCAGTCAACTCTGTCAAAAAATGTATCAACTTGTTTTTCTCCTCCTAAATATATCTGCCTTGATGTATTTTATTCCCAAATGTTAGAATGAAAATACTTTACTAAAGTGATGAAGTTTCTGGTTCTTCAAATTTGCTACTGGGTACAAGCAATAGACACAAAGCAAAGAGAGGGAATAATCAAGCTTCATTTGCAGCACTCTGTCTGGCTCTTCATCTGAAAATAGTCATGTAATATGAGTATATGGAAAAAAATAGCAACCAGGTTACAAATTAGGATGTTGTTAAAAACAGATAAACATTACTATGAAATCATGAATAAAACAGCTTACTTGCTTGATTCCCTAGCTAGTTGTAAAAGGAAAGAAAAAGTTGCCAGATGTACCACCAGTACACAGCAGAAATTGCATCTTGAGCTAGTAGAAGTTTACCCTAGGAGCTATGGGATCTAAAATAGTTGAGGAGATAACGTTGCATGCATGAGAGGTGATAACATGTCTGAAGGTTTCTGCTTGTGTAAACAGACGGGAATGCATAATTTAGCTTTTGATTAAGATGGTCTAAGATATATAGAGCAAAAGGTACTCTGGTGTAATAACTGACTGAGAAGATGTAAGTTCTGTTCACACAGTATACTCGGATGAGAATTGAGTAATATGGGATGTTTCCTATCCACATCAACTAATGAATAGGTTAAACAAAGCAGCAAAGGACTCATGTCTATAGTCCCTTAAACTGTTGTTTCTCTGCATAGATTACTGGTTTCTAGACTCCCACCTGCTTCAAGAAGGAAGATCCTGACTCAGCTGAGGAGATGCAAGGGGAAGCCACAAACCCCTATAAAAATCTGAGAAAATATTGGCAAAAAATATGTGCACATCAAACCCTCTTGAACACTTGCCCATATGCATGGATTTCTAAAAACAAACTATATGAATGACCAGGGCTGGGAAATTGTATACTCCAGGTGTTCAAGAATGCTACTTTAATAGATGCTTTTGCTGCAGTACTGAAAGATAAGTTTGCTACATTATCAGTTCTTACAAGTAAGCATCAGTGTTCTGTCTTCTCGAGAATCTGTACTGGTTCTTTTTTTAAAAAAAATATTTTGATTGACATCATAACTAGTGAACATATAGGCAAAATGTAAGATACTTCAAAACCAAAATAAACTGACATTCACACTGCAAGCTTCAGAAATTTAATATTTCTGTCATAAATATAAAGCAACTAGGACATAGACTATTTCGTCTACCTTCCACTACTGTCTTCAAGTAGAAAATTATAGTTTTATTTGGTGTGACTATTTCTTCATTCAAAGACCTAAAGTTCTGTAGCTCATACATTGTACTTTTTATTGGCTTTGAAACTCTTTTTTTTCCTACAATTGTTAGCCTCATAAAATCAGTCAAAACCGTGAGGAGGAAGCATACTGGAGGGAAAGAACAAATACAAATGACTTATGAGAAGCAACACTAAAGCTCTTAGAAGGTCCCAAAAGTCCAGGTTTCCATGCCTGTACAAACAAGCACAAGATCTTCCTTCCAATCTATTTGAGCTTTTTTGTTTATTAAATTTAAGGAAAATTCTGAACAAGAAAAAGCTCAAATATGATATACTTGAAAAATGACAGCCTGGTGACCCTGCAATTTAGAATCAGATAAAATGTCAGAACTATACTTACAAACATGAGGAATCGGTAAACATTTGATTAATGCTTCTAAAGAAGTGAAACGAGCAGCAATTAGAAAATGTAAACAAGCCACAACTACTCTTGTGCCAACAGTCACCACAACATCATGAGGTTTTTTTCATAGAAATGGAGTGGCAGTGGTACTATGATTATGTTAGGCAACTAGATAAACTTTGCTCGTAAAGACCTTGGAAAGTTCTGTTAGTTTAAACACTTTAAATACAGAAAATGTAATTTATTAAAATGCAAACATAACATCTTCCTTATTAGTTAAGTCAACCAGTTTGAAGCCATTATACTCCTAGGAAACCCTCAATAATTGCAATAGGCTTTAGAACAGGCCCTGTGAGTCACAGATATTGTGAAATCAATGAGTTACAGAAAACTCTGAGATTCCTTTGCAGAAAAGAAAGATCTTCCTGCTTCTCACAGAAAGTCCTTGATTTCTAAAATACCTACTGTGACGGAGACCGTTCACCAGAAAAGTGTGAAGAAAATAGACCTTTACATATGTCCTTTATATGTACTATACTTTTCAGATTAGAGTATTTTAGACTAGTATGAGAACTAAATAAAATATGACTATGATTTAAGTCCTTGCTTTACCATAGCCTTCTTGTGTGACTTGGGGCACATTTTTTCCCATTTATTTGCAAATATCAATAACATTAGCCACTTTCCAGCGGCATTATGTATTCTGTGCTAAAGATATTTAAGTAAAATAGAAAAGCGAGTGTTTATATATCTTTGAAAGCCGTGATACTACAAATCTATTTTTTAACAATTTGGTACAGGAAATTTAGACACAAGCCACTGACCATTATCAGAATTGTGTTGTCTTTCTAATTGCACTTCTAACCATGGGACCTACATCAGTATCTAGTCAAACAGTCAATATCTTTATTTAGGCCAATGCTTAAGAGCTTATTTGTTTCTTGCATCCTACTTCTGTCTATTTAGACAGGCCAGGAAAGATTGTATAGAGTGACAGACAAAGAGCTGCTCTGCTTTCTCATTCTGCTGAGGCACTTCCAGAGGAGAAATTTAGGTCATGTAGGAGAAGAGACAATTGCTGTGCTCTGTGTCAACAGCCTTTCCTGTACCTATTACAATGGTTAATACACAATGTCAGCCATTTACCTCTGGGCAATTACAGCCCTCAAGGAAGAAGAGATAACCCAGCAATCAGAGACTGTTATTCCATGATACTTAGGGCTTATGTAGGTACTTGAGAGTGTGTATGATGACTTGAGTGTGTACGACCATGATGACCACATGATCTACAGAAACGTACCAGTTGTGCCTGTTTCCAGTTTATTTTATTCACAGTTTTGTTTTATTCACATTCTTATTTAGTTTGACTTCAAAATACTTGGCAATTCATTTGCCTGTTTGTTCCTGTGTTTTCTGTGCAAATTACATTAAAGGCTAAAGATCTGAATTTGAGTCACCAAGATTCAACCTTTGATGGCTCAGCATTTGGAAAGCAGGATGCATTTTTTTATCAAGCAATGTACACATTTCGTAAATGAAAGACAATCGCATGCTATTTTTAAGTGGATATGCATTTTGTGAAAACAGTTTTCATAGACACACAGCTTTAATGTCCACCATGTTATCTGGCTATGAAAGCTCCAACCCCCAACAGTTTGCCTCTGAATTATGATGCTTCTTACACTGAAGTAATGTTTTTGGATGATCTGGTAATAGACTGGCTGTTGCAAAGTGGTTATTAATGCCTCTAGAGAGTGGTGGCTAACTTATTTCACCTGGAAAACAGAGAAAGAAAACCTTCATTTCCCAGCATAGCTTATAGATTTCAGTTTGGAAAGAAAAGTAATTAACATGCTTTACAGGTCTAAACTGGAAGAAGAGACTAAATATACTATACCTATGTAACTAAAAGCCCTGTAAGCAAAAGCAAAAATATTTTCTCTCATTCGTGTTACCATATGTGCTATTGGAGAACAGATGCTCCTCTAACTATAGCAGTCATTAAACTGAATTCTTGTTTACTGGGCCGACCTTTCTTTGAATTTTTTTTTAAGATAGTTTTTTTGTTTGGGCATAAATTTTAATTTACTCTAGAGAGAGAAGTAGATTATGACATTTCTGTTTGTAGTAAAGCCTAAACTTTTCATTGAGCTCTGCGATTTTGTTTGATGAGTTGTTAAGTTATTCAGGTAGTATTAAAATAAACCTCATGTTTTTTTCTTGAGTTGATATATATTTTTTTTACAACTGTATGTATATAAAGATTGATAGTCATCTTAGCGTAAA
Source organism: Nipponia nippon (assembly GCF_047370975.1). Taxonomy (NCBI): domain Eukaryota; kingdom Metazoa; phylum Chordata; class Aves; order Pelecaniformes; family Threskiornithidae; genus Nipponia; species Nipponia nippon. The sequence continues at coordinate 35,420,837 of NW_028262380.1, forward strand.
GATTAACCTTCCCATTTTAGTGAATAATGAAGAAATCAGCCATTTGGAAATAGCTGCAAATACTTTTTCAAGTATATTTTAAAATCATTTTCACATCCCCATGGATTATAGCTAGAATTAAAGATGAAAACTATTTTTATAATAATGCACTCTGTTATGAACAATGTCAATATTTTTACTCGGAGGCAAAACTCCACATCTGTAGGAAAAGTATAACTTTTACTACAGTCTTTTGGATGTTAAACATGCTTCTTGGTGTATATTAATACAGTTTTTTGCCTTTACATTTGGGGAAATAATTGTTGCTCATTCTGTCTTCTCTGTCTACTGTGAAGTGCACAAATAATACCATCTATTCCAGTGTAGACCTTGCGAATAGTATGTGGCACAAGAAAGATATGGGGCGGGAGGGGAGTCCTTGTGTTGTCGCTTACTTTGTTGTAAGACCTTTTACACACTTTCAGAACAAAACCAGTAAGGAATAGTGTAGCCCAGTAATTTATTGCAGAATAGCAGGCATTGATCTGCTAGGTACATGTGCAGTTTTTTTCATTGCTGCAGTGAGTTGTGTGCATTCTTTTTTATAAATCTTTCAAAGGCTAGTCACATTTTACTTAGAAACAGTTACAGTCTTCAGTTGTTTTGTAGAAATGAAAGTCTGTGAGAGAATGTGCTCTACTCCAGCTAATATTACAAGAATGAAACATGGGTTGTTCAGCAGGGGACAAAAAAGCTGACTAACCATCAACAGAAAAATATCACTTGCTATACTTACTGTCAATAACGTAGCAGGAAATAAGAAATAAAGAGGCAAGACAAGGCCAAAATGCAAAAGCAGCAAAAATTTCACAATAAACCAAAATTTTAAGCGGCTGAGATATGGTCAGGAACAATATTTATCTGATTGCTCTAGGCAAAAGCATGTGTCTTTAAATGTTGTTGCAGGTGAATATTCAGTTAACAACTTCCCCTGCTTGCTGGTCTTTGAGAAGATTTCAGACACTAAGCCATGTTTGATGAAAAGGTATACATTGATCTCAGTGAGATGGAGCCAATAGAAAAAGCCATACAAACCGCAAGACTAGCTGTTAAGGCGGAATAATTATTGAAGAGAAATATCCAAAGAAGGAACAACGGCTGGCATCAAATGTGCTCTCCTCCCATGAGGGTCTTCTGACATACTGCTTTTGACAGTGTAGTCTCTGTAAAAAGATGTGATACATGAGCTTCTGGTCCCTGGGCCAAAACATTAGGGTTGCTCTCAGGAATAATGCTTTGCATTATTTCTTTCACAGTTGTAAATTTTCAGACATTGTATCACAGGCAACAAGAAAAATGTCCTGAACATTTCTTTTGCAGGTTACTTCTCCTTTACTTGAGTAACACTTTTCAAACAGGGCATGAGAACTGCTCATAACTTGAGAGAGAGTTGCAAGGAGATGACAGTGACACTAAAGATCTGGATCGTTACCTCACATCCCATTGGTTTTCTAGCAGATTTTGGATGTTCTTGGTACAGCAGGATGTAACCACAAACTGGTCTCTTGAGAGGGAAGATAAAGTCTCATATGATTCATCATCTTTTGCCTCCAATTTAGATAACAGTTTGGTAGCTGACCGCAAACTAGACTCCTTATCTTCTCAAGGATGAGCCTTGTAGTGAATCACGTGAATTACAGAAGTGATCTCATCCTTAGCTTGCTGTGCCCAAAATCAGCCTTTGTGAATACCTCAGAATGGATGCTTCAAGCATTGACCTAAAGGGGTATTAGGAGTAACTCTATCTATAGTAACTCATTTATCCTTTCATAAGACTTCCTATGGATGGTGTTTACTCTTCTGTTCAGTCTAATGAAATAATGAATCTGAAGCGCATTGAGTAACAAACACATAAAACACCAATTAGTGTTGTGATTTGTATTGAGCAAACCTCTGATGTGTCATAAAAACAGGACATTTGAGATTAATTCCTCTATTTTGGTTCATATGCACTCTAATTTAATAAAGCTGAAAGAAAAAGAGAGGATATTAAAAATATATTTTTCTCTCCCAAGCTTGAATTGCAGGTTCAAAGTAAGATTTATTTCTTAAAAAAAATAATATCGTGCCCATGCAAAATAGATGGCTCAGTCTGTGATCTGAAAAATAAAATTTCTCACAAAACTGTTTTAAAGAAATATGGACTCTCCAGTAAATCAGTACGAAAAAGAATTCAGGTATTTCAGAAATATTTTAGAAGGTTCTCCTTTATTTTTTCTCCAAACAATAAACATTAACCTATTTGCAAAGTAATATCAAAAGTTACAGAAATGTAACAAGAAAAGCAGTTGTAGTGTCCTACTTTACTAATTAAGTTACTAGCAGTCAACAAAATAAACTTTAATACCAATTCAGAGAATTTGCAGTAAGACTGGATGGACTACTTGCAGTTAAACAACAAATATGCATTCTTATTAAAGACTTATTCTGAGGTTAAATTGCACTAATGGGATTTTTGAAATTTGGGACATACTAACAGCTCTGCTTCAACATCTTCTGAATGCATTTACTACAACTTTTTTTTCAACAAGAAAGCTGAGTTGAAGCTCAAGTAGAAGACCTGGGTTCTGTCTGCTTTCTCTGTGTAGATAAGCCCCATGATTCCTTTGAGGTTGTTCAGCCCTGCTTTTTTTTCCTGTAAAGATCTTCCTACCTGTACATATTGATGATGCATGCAGAACTGAATTAATTTTTTTTTCCCCCGAGGATTTTTTTTTTGTTGGTTTTTTTCTTAAAAAAAATCTTTATTTAATTTTTCAGGAAAAATATTTAATTTCCCTTCTTCAGTGTTCACAGGACACAGGAATTTTTTTGAGTCAAAATAAATTTAAGATTTTGTGGAGCACATTATTCAACAAAATGTTCTTGGAAATATTATGATCTAGTTCTCCACACGGGACAGCAATTACTTCTACAGTGCACTATATCCGAAAAACAGACTACAAGGAAGCAGCAATAGTCCAACAGCCAAAGATTGTTGCAGGGTGAGAAAAATGAAAGCAGATAGAGACAGCATACTTCAGAAACAGTACTGAATTTATATATTGGGTGCTAACTAGTTGTTTAATATGTATCAACATTGAACAATACTAGACTTTTCAGTTTGCTTTGTTTTCTTTTATTGTGAAAAATATAAACTTTTCCTCAGAAGGGTTCAAATTAATTTTGAACATCTTTAAAACAAAACAAATAGACTAGATTAGATTTATTGTAAAAGTTTGGTCCAAAATTATTCTTATGACTCTTTCTGAACCCTTACTACTCCTGATTGATTTTATAGTACAATATAGTCTCCACCTTCTTTTCTTTTCCCCTCCACTGCCTCTTAATCTCTCACTGTTGCACAGAGAGACTTAAATTTCAGTGTTTCTTTTTCCCCTGGAAATTAAGTTTATCACTTACTGCTAAGATTCCCTCTCTTTCATGGCTTGCAACTACATTTGCTGTCATTTACTGTGAAAAACAGTTAAACTCTGAACAACTATCCTCAACATTCAACTTTAGAATTTCCTACTTCTGTTTTGGAGAAGGCCCTGTACTACAGAAACCTTGCCGTTTTTTCCATTTCTGTTATTTTTTGCATCTTCTGCACAGGAAAAAACCCACACATTAATATCATTCTTCATTCAAAACATTATTACTCACCTATTTAAAGTTTAAGCATCCTCCGAATGTTTTACTAAATCAGGAATTGACTATATTGTGTTTATTCAATAAAAAATGCAATCCTTCTTGACATTTAACCAAATAAAACCCTCTGATTTGATTTTGCAGAGTAGTTTTTCCTCTGGTTGTACCAAAATAACAGTAAGAATTTTACAAGATTATTCTCAGTATATTATCATGACAATTCTAATGTAAATTTGATCAAAAATAGTCTATACCTTAAACTCACTATATAAACCTGAAAGTTCTCAAGTAGTTTTGAAGAAAAGCTATTACAAAACATGGAATATGAACTCTATTATTCCACATTGTAAGCTATGTGAATAAAAGCAATTCTTTAATAAAAATAATTAATTTCTTACTTTTATACTGATGTGTTAATGTTGCTGGATCTGTTTGTTTGGGTTTTTTTCCCAGAGTAAATCATACTTTAAATTAAAGACAAGGTTTCTTCTTTACTAGCATTAAATAAGGCAAAAGAAAGACAATAACATCAGACCCAGAATAATGTTCACAAACACAATAATAGTAGAGCCACAGAAAAAAAAGGTTTTTTATACGGAGCTATTTTTCTGGGCTTATATATATACAGACAGAGATACAAACTTATATTATGTTTTCAGGATTATTGTACTATTTCTGTGCACTTTGATACAAAGAAATCTAAAGTGTAAATTTGTAATGATGCTGAAATTTTATTTTTATTATATTGATAAAAAAAGACCCAGCTGATGGACTGGAAGTCAAAAGCAGTATCCACATATTACCTTGGAAGAAGCATGCCTCTCTTAGACTGACTCATTCAATGAAGTGAACAAACTTCCCTCTGGGATATTCTTAGGTCTGTAGGATGTTTTTTCTCTTTCTGCACAAAGCATTGCATTTTGGCTGCATCATGTGAATTTGACCAGTTTTCTTGGGTGATTAAGAATGAACTCAAACTTCTGTTCCATAGACAGAGGCCACTTGTTCCACTAATTCTGCATGAAAACACATTTCATAAACAATAACCAGAGCTCAATTCATAAGTCTTGAACTGAGACTATCTAGTAACTTTAGATAGGCTTAAAAGAAAAGTTTTGGTTTATTTTAATGTAACAAACCAAATTTCATATGAAGTGTTCTGCCAACTAATGAAAACCATAATATTAACACTTGTAACAACATCATTGTAAAGTGTAGTCACTTATTTCCTATTCTAGGAAACGCTACTAAACTGGGATGTTATTAAAAAAAAAAGTCATTAATTTTATGATCTGTAATTGCATAGGAAAATGTACTGGATTCTACTAACATAAAGGATACCTTAAATACTATACATGACATGAGGGTATTTGCAATGTAAGATGTTGTAAGATGTTATAAGATGTTATAAGATAATGTAAAATCTCACAAATGTTATCTCAAAAAACATAGCTTTGTGAGCCATATCACAAGAGTAACTGTATTAACCTTTAGAAATACAGGTATTGTGCAGTCATTTAACCACATGATTTCTATGACTCACAAAGCTAAAAGTTTGCTCAACAATTTTGCAAGTATACCCATGCTGTGGTTTAACCCCAGTCAGCAACTAAGCACCACACAGCTGCTCGCTCATCCTCCCCTCCCCGCAGTGGGATGAGGAAGAGAATCAGAAAAAAAAAGTAAAACCTGTGGGTTGAGATAAAGACAGTTTAATAGGACAGCAGAGGAAGAGAAAATAATAACAACAACAACAACAACAACAATAACAATAACAATAACAATAACAATAACAATAACAATAATAATAATAATAATAATAATAATAATAATGATGATGATGATGATAAAGGAATATACAAAACAAGTGATGCACAATGCAATTGCTCATCACTTGCTGACTGATGCCCAGCCCATCCACGAGCAGCAATCACCGCCCCCCAGCCAACTCCCTCCAGTTTATAACCTGAGCATGACATCATGTGGTACGGCATAGCCCTTTGGCCAGTTTGGGTCAGCTGGCCTGGCTGTGCCCCCTCCCAGCTTCGTGTGCACTGGGCAGAGCATGGGAAGCTAAAAAAGTCCTTGACTTAGTGTAAGCACTACTTAGCAACAACTAACACATCAGTGTGTTATCAACATGATTCTCATACTAAATCCAAAACACAGCACTATACCAGCTACTAGGAAGAAAATTAATTCTATCCCAGCTGAAACCAGGACACATTTTTCAACCGAGGAAAGTATCCTCAACAAAAGCAAGGTGGGAAGTAAAGGAACAAGATTAACATGAGTATTACATCTGCCTCCACTACATATTTTATTCCTTCTTTGAGGGTGAAGATATTAAGGCCCTGCTCTTTAATTCATTTAAATAGGAACTATATGCAGACTGGGTTAATTGAGATATATGTTTGCTACACTGACTACATTTTGTGACATAGATCAATACCTATAAGGTACCAGTCAGCCTAAATCCTGAACTAAATCCCTGATGACAGAACGTCTAAGGGAAGAGGAGGCGATAATGCAGTTTTAACTTTACTTTCACAAGGAAGCTTGTGCAGAGATAGAGTATCTTGAAAAGCAAGGGGATGTGGTCAGGTCCCAATCTGTGAAGACTCAACACTCTCCTTTAGCGGTTCTTGTGGGTTGAGTTTCCAGCAGTGTAGCTAAGGAAGTTAGCAGCATCCATGTGCAGGTGAACCCTAGTGCAATGATGACTGCAATCTGGTAACTGAAAGGTGTAATTTATATCTATACCAACTTCAAGTATTTTTGACCTACTGTCTCAAGCAAAACTACTGGACTTGCCTCAAGTTTCTGTGATGATTACATGTAAAGCTGTATTTCTTCTGTCTTTATGCCACCTTCCTCACAAAGTGTCCATTTTGTCTCCAAGTCAGCTCCCATGCACACTATCTGTGTGATTAAGCACAGGAAAGTTATTCAAATTCTGAACTTTGACACTCTTCCTCTTATTTATTGTACAATTCTTGGCATATTATCTAGGATTAGGCTTAGACTGCCAGCTGCATAGGATAGCAACATGAAAAGATATTTGGACTCAGCTAAACATTTACTTCTCCACTTACATATTGCATAGTCATTGCAGTTCATACACTTAAATAAATTAAAACCTGCATTAACAAAGATCTAGCTTAAAAAGGAGTTACCTTCTATTTGTAATAGCCCTTCCTGATATACTTTAAAGACCACTTCTAACACTCAGAAAGACCACTGTGCCTTTACTGTGCTTCATGTTTAGTCTCACTCTGCTGTATCAGCTTCCGTACTTTTATCACTTTTTCCTGTAGTTGCAATATTAGCTGTTGCCAGGGTTAAAACTGCAACACTTTTTGCTGTACTTCATATGTTCTGAACGCTGATGCATGCTCTATTCCTTTTTGTTTATTGAAGTTCAGGATCTTGATCACTGCTATTGGTGTACAGTATTCTCAATGCTTATATTCTTTCATATCTTCATTTAGAATTTATGTATGCCTGATTTCAACCTTTTATGTCTACTATATTGGTACCATACTAAGATATTTTAACATATGCATTCCACATTTTTTCTATTTATATTACTATAAGAAATAATACCTTCCCATAACTTCCCCAAGTAACAACTGGAATGGTTCTTCACTTTTGTAGAAACAAATAGCTATTTCTTTCATTCTGAAATTTTTAATTAACTTTTTTTGACAAATTTTTAGATGTTATTGACTGTTTCCAATAGAAGGAAGGAGGACAATTTTCCATGTTGCACACACTTTTTCAGATGTTAACTCCTTACCATCATGTAAGAAGAGGAAAAATCATACCTCATAAATTGTCATGGGATGGAAATCTGTCTCCAGCCATCACCAAACACTGTTCCCATACTTTTAAAACCAAGTGTCTTAACTTTCTTTCTATAATAGTTTTCCTTTAATTAAAATCTAAAGAAAGCAAGAAGCTAATCTCAAAAACATGTGATTAATGAACTTATTTGATAAAATATGGTTTTCTAATGCTACCTTGTTTGCTTTATCCTTCTTATTCACTATTCATGGAGGATATCAGTTCAGTTCTAATGCATCCTTTTCTTGCTTATCCATTTTATCATACCATTCCTCGACTCCATCTCCCTTACTGAAATCTAGTATCTCAACATCTAGTTGACACTGTTTCTTCATTTATCCTCCTATTATAGTTATTTCATCTTTTTTTTTCCTTATAGATTTTTCTGAGCCATCTGTTTCTTCCTGTTCTGGGCCTCCAGTGTACTAGTCCTGCAGAATGCAGATGGCTAATTTCATCTGCTGTCACTATTTTTAAGAGTAAAGTACTCGCCACCTGCCTCAGTGTGAGGAATCTTGATCTGACGAGATTTGAAAAGGAGCCGGCAGAGGGACTGTGAGAAGGAATTGAAAGGACACGGCAGAAGTCCTGAGCCTTGTAAGCGCTCTCATATGTCTTGCCACCCATCTAGCCAGAGGGAGAGGGGATTTTGTTGGCTCCGTACTCTCCTCTCAAGTAATGCAGCACCTGCCAGGATGCACTGTGGTTCTTGTTGTCTGTGGTTACTGCAACCTCCATGCCTATAGTATTATTACAGAAGCAGTGTTTATCCTAGAGGCCAAGAAAAAATTATTCTTTTAGGAAATACAAAGGCTGCATATATCTTTTCTCACCTTACCGCCTCAGTTGGTCACAAGTTACTAAATTTAGGGCTTCAACTCCTGAACAGAACATTTCCTTGAAATTTTTAGTTCCACAATTTTTTTTTTTTTTTTTTTTTTTTAAGGAGGAATGTAAAATCACAAGATCAGCTCCTAAATATAAAGGTACATAGGATGCCACAAGAGACATAGGATGCAATAATCCCTCTTGCAGGGTGTGGTTTGTGCTAAGCCAAAGGACAGCGACTCAGACATGTAGATTGCAGGTACTGTCTATAACTTCATTAAATTAATGTGATCCTTCAAACCCATTTTCCAGATTTTCTACACCCAGGGCAGTATAATGTAACTTTCTGTAATATGTATCTATAAACAACCTGTCATATGGTAGCTAGCTATAATACGCTATTGCCTCGACTTAAATTGCAAAAAAAAGCCCCAAACAACACATTGATTTACTTATGGGTTGCATCAAATCTGCAAGTAAAATTTTAAAAATCATAGTAGTCTCCTCAGATCCCAGTTTCATTATCTAAACAATATCTCGATCCAGCTGTCTATGTCTATCTTCATCAACGACATAGTGGGATCGAGTGCATCCTCAGCAAGTTTGCAGATGACACCAAGCTGAGTGGTGCAGTTGACATGCCTGAGGGATGGGAGGCCATCTAGATGGACATGGACAAGCTCAAGAAGTGGGCCCATGTGAACTTCATGAGGTTCAACAAGGCCAAGTGCAAGGTCCTGCGCCTGGGTCAGGACAATCCCAAGTATCAATACAGGCTGGGGGATGAAGGGATTGAGAGCAGCCCTGCAGAGAAGGGCTTGGGGGTACTGATAAATGAAAAGCCGGACATGGCCCAGCAGTGTGAGCTTGCAGCCCAGAAAGCCAACCATATCCTGGGCTGCATCAAAAGAAGCATGGCCAGCAGGTCGAGGGAGGTGATGCTGCCCCTCTACTCTGCTCTGGTGAGACCCCACCTGGAGTACTGCATCCAGCTCTGGGGTCCTCAGCACAGGAAAGACATGAACCTGCTGGAGTGAGTCCAGAGGAGGGCCACAGAAATGATCAGAGGAATGGAACACCTCTCCTATGAGGACAGGTTGAGAGAGTTGGGCTTGTTCAGCCTGGAGAAGAGAAGGCTGCAGGGAGACCTTGTTGCAGCCTTTCAGTACTTAAGGGGGCTTATAAGAAAGATGGGGATAGTCTTTTTAGCAAGGCCTGCTGCGACAGGACAAGGAGTAATGGTTTTAAATTAGAGGGTAGATTTAGACTGAACACAAGGAAAAAAATTTTCACAATGAGGGTGGTGAAACACTGGAACGGATTGCCCAGAGAGGTGGTAGATGCCCCATCCTTGGAAACATTCAAGGTCAGGTTGGATGAGGCTCTGAGCAACCTGATCTAGTTGATCTGCCAGTTGCAGGGGGGTTGGACTAGATGACCTTTAAAGGTCACTTCCATCCCAAAGCATTCTATGATTCTAATATTGGGATTCATGCTCAAATATTAGTATTTAGTACTGAAATTCATAGTATGGGAATTCATGCTCAAATATGTTCTCACTTTGCATTTCTTACCTCTTGAAGAGTCCTTAATAGCTATTTCAATATTCATAAAGACTAAATTTTGATGATTCTACAGCAAGTAGCCCATTGCTACTCTGAGAGCTCGTGGTTCCTCAGGCAAAATATGCCCAAACACAGTGCTGCTGCATGTTAAAAAATATTCTTGTAAATCATTGTTATTAAACATTTATGGAATTAAATGCTATGGAGTTACCTACATTTCACTGCTGAAATGAAAGCCAACATAATTTGAATTGATGGTGTAGTCCATTGTCTTTCAAATTCAAAGTAATTTTTGTTGTGCATTTTTTTCTGTTGATGACAAAGGACATTAAGTAAAGAGAAGTCTCATCTAGATTTACTGAAAAGATACCTTGTGACTTATTTTGCTCACTCTTAGACTGGGAATGAAAAAATAAAGTTATATCAATTTATTCTTGAATGATACTGAGTAACTGTGTATTTCAAGTTATAAACACACTAAAAAGAAATATTTCAGTTTTTAAACTGAAAATTTCAAATTACTTCTGTCTTCTGCAATTATAGAAGAAAAATTATACAGTGAATAGCTTAATTGAAAGGAAAGAAAGTAACAGGTTTTCATCTAAAAATAAAGTGCTGGATGCTGAGATGAAGCAATTTCAAGTTTTAAACATAAGCTAACCAATAATTCGCAGAGAAAAATTCCCAGACTACCTATTTCTTGGAGAAGGAACACCACCTATTTCATGAGAATAATCTGCCAAGGAAGCTATAAGTTCTGATGATTTTAGGTAGGAAAGAAAAGATAATTTTCAGAATCTGACAGTTATTACTGGACTTGTTAGCAATGTAATTTGCCTGTAGGTTAAGCTGCTGGCAGACATTCCTTAGTAGCTAGGCTATAAAACAGTAGGAAACTGATGTTTGATTAAAAAAAAAAAAAAGTAAATAGGAGTTTTCAATCATTGACTTTGGGAAGACATTTATTATTTTGATGTTATTAGCTACAGTGCCTTGACACACTGCAGTACCTCTAACTGCTAGAGAGGTTAATATGATGCTTTTACCAAGTTTGCTGTTGGCAGATAAGCATTTCTTTTAGGTGCTGTAAGCATGCCTAGAAATGTTAGAGATAATGCAAGCTAGTCAGAATAAGAAGTAGATTTTACATATTTTTTTATGAGCAGCCCTACCAAAGTTCAACTTGTTCATGTACAAAAGGCTTCAGATATTCCTGGTTTTGTAGGTGTCTACTTCTATTTTGGTGAAGGATAAGCCTTTATGTGTATAAATATTAGAATTTATATCCAAAAAACTCATCCATTTTAAAGTTTCAAATAGTTCTCGTGTTTGCATCCCCAAACTCAAGCAACTTTGGAGACTTTAGTCTATACATATGTCATGGTGAGTTTAATGTATCTTTTTGTCATGTACCTTTGTTAGTCATGTACCATGTTTTAATGCACAGATTTTGTGATGATATCATATATTCTGTCTTCATCTAACAAGTCCTTTTGGAAAAACAAATGCAGCCAGGATTCTGCATTTCCACAGAAATTGCCCTTTACGTGGAGTATCAAAGTAGACAGAGTATTCTTGTCCACTGACCATAACAACACTGACAACTGATGATAACATTACGATGACATGAGATGACAGAGGTGAAACATCAGAAAAAAAAAAAAAAAAGTTTTGTCAGTGGATTTGTAGGCATGTGGACATGTGTGTCAGGCCCTTACCCATTTTGCATCAGCTTGTCACATAAATCTGTGGCATTGATCCTGCCAGAAGCAGATGCGTACACAGCTTGCTAAACTTTGCTAAGATTTGCCCAAGGAAAGATGGAAGAACGCAAAGGCCACTTAAGCAGTCCTCAAGAAGGTAAAATTAAATATTAGATTGAACTCTATCTTATCATTAATTTATTCATGAGTAAAGACAAACTGCAGGCAGGCTTCCCCATACCTAGTATGTGGAGGTCATTGTGAAACCTACCATAACTTCTGCCTCCCAGCAGTTTGTGTTCTAAGTCCTTTTAGTTGGGTAAAACAAATTTTGGTGATCAGTGTACAGCATACCTGCTGAGAGACTGGCTCTATCTTACTGTTATATTGTCTGAGACAAGACGTGCTAGAAGAGTTTGAATTCTGTGTGCACTACAGTTAGTATAAGCAACACATTCATATTTATAAACTATTACTGGTAGCAGCAGCTTCACTATGGCAAAAACATTTTTGCTCAAGAATGCATCTAGAATACTAGATGATACAGATAAGGCTAGAAGTTGAGTACTGCATGAACCTGAATTATTGTTTTCCTTTTGAATGAAGAGAGCACCACAGCATGAAGCAGTGGCCTTAGGAGCTTTTCTGATTCTTACTCTTTGTCTAATCCCTTTGTTTTTCAGCTTTTCTTCAGCACAAAGTTTTAGAAATATATAATTCCTATGTTATATATATAGGATGCATTATAAAAAACTTCCTTTTTTAAATACTGTCATGAACAGCAAGCACAGCCTCCCTGTGGCAGAGGAAAACGCATGTATAGTTATTTGTGTGCTTTGAAGAGCTTTTCAATTGAGCTGCTGGATCAAAAGGCAATTCAAAACGATAACTGACTGCAGCAAATCTGGAACTGGTAATTCAGAACGTCAAGCTAGAGAAGGTGGTTTAAAATGAATTAACAAGAAAATTTCATTACCACTAGTGAAGGAGAATGGCACTGTTGGCACACTTCTGGGCCTCATTATTACAAACATGGAAGCAGAAGTCAGGGAGTTCTTTTAGGAATTAGTTATTAAACCCATCATCTGTAGATTACAGCACATTGTCAAATGAGTAAGAGCGAACTGGCTAAAAAACTGGAGGGAATCCAAGGCATCAATGGCTTTCTGTCAAGCTGTCAAGATACTTAAAGGGGAATTTTGCAAAGGTCTGCCTGGGCTCTGTTTCTGTTCAATATTTTCATCAATAGCTTGGATAGATGGAATAAAGGAAATGAAGAAACAAAGCTGGGAGGAACTATTAATTTTCTGGAGAACAGAATGTGAATAAGATATGATAAATTAAATGAACTTTGATCCACAAAATTACTTTTGATAAAAACAAGCATAAAGTGCTACACGTTTTATGGAAAATCAAATGCAGAGATACTAAATTAAAACTTGGGCAGACAGCAGCATTGCAGATAAAAAAGTTTGGGAGTTTGAGTGGACCTAAATCCTTGAATATGAGTCAACAACGTGGTGCTGCCATAAAAAAGACTAGCCTTGGATTCATAAAAAATAATTCCTTGTCTGACAAAAAGTGGGAAGCTGGATGGTTTCATTCAGCTTGTCTCTGCTGAAGCATGGGACACTGCATTTGCTTTCCAGTGAATAAAGCTACAGAAAAATCTGAGACAATCCATGGGAAGGCAGTAAGACATGAGAAAATTAGAAGACATGAGAAAATTAGAAACATGAAGAGTTTTCAAGGCCACAAAAAAAGGAGACTGAGAGGACATCTGACTACTGTTCTGATTTAGAAAAGTGTTATGAAAAGGAAATTTTCTCTCGAGACATTGTTTTTTAGATACTGGTTAAAAAAAAAGAAGCTGTTCTATGGCATGTAGCCAAAAAACACTTGTGCATGGCACCATATCTGTCGCCCTCCCTAAGTACCTCCATTCTCTAAGTGTTCCCCCTCTAAGGGCCTCCCGTTTTTAACCATCTCACTGTCAGTAATCCAAACACAGCTCCAATACAACATAAACAAACAATCAAACAAACAATCAAACACTTAATTGTTGTTCAAGGATAAAGTAAACTAGAATATTGATTTGAAAATTAGATAGCCACTCCCTGGATTGGGTAAACAGAAATTCTCCCAGGTCTCGCTCTCTCTTCTGTGCTACATACAATGACTCTCTTCTGTCCCTTTTCCTTGGGCTTTGCCTCGGAACAGACTAGCTAGTATTTGTGTTCTGGAGACCCATACACAATCATATCACTTTAAAGTACTTGATTCTTCCATGGCTGTTTATGGGATTCTGCTGTAACCAGTGCGATTCATTACGGACTAAGCTAAACCAACTTAGTGAGACTGATATAGTACATTGTCAAGAACTGGCTGTCACCTTGCTCTTCCACACTGTACAACACACTTCCCTCTTTTAAGGGAAGAACAAGGAAAAGAAGAGAGTAACAGCCTTTCAAGATATCTTGTTTCCAGCCAAAAATTCAGTAGGTATTTGGGATTTCAGACTACTTCTGTCAATGATTTTATGTCAGAAGGCAAAACATTCATAATACATATGTAGTAGGTAATTGTCACAGTTAAACAGAAACCATTCTGCAATATTTTTGACAGTGCCAAATGTGTGGAACAATGTGAGTATTATATTTGTGGCATCTAGAAATGTGAAGTGGCAAGAATAAAAAGAAAAAGAAAAAAAATCTCTGGGTGATTGAGACAGAATAGATGAAGTATTTCATGTTTTATATAATCATCTGAATACAAAGTTGTGCTGACTTTTCCATTAGGTTTGGCTCTTCTAGGCACAGCAACTATCATGGGATGCTGCATCCAAACTCTGCCAGACCATGACAGCATTTAGGCCTCCCTTTGCTGCATTCCAGCTCTGTTCTTTAACCAGAGAAACTACAAGTAACTTTTTCTAGCATTGTCCTTGAATGGTCATCAGTCACTGCATGGAAATGTTTGAAACCTTTCTTATGGGTATCATCCAGGTTCATGCTGGGCCTGCTGTGGAAGAGAAGAGTGAAGATCAATAGGTTCCCATGCAGAATGTGTGGGAAGTGTGCTCCTTCTAGAGCGGGAAGTGGAAAGACAGGAAAGGATCCTTTAATACTTGGAAAAATAACAGAACAGACAAAAAAAGTAAGGAGCAGAGTAAAGTTGGTAAGGAAAGGTACTTATTTGCTGCATTAAGTTTTTCTTCTTTCTTCGTTAAGGTGTTTGTTATTCTCAGTCACCTTGAGTCCCCCTTTCCTTTCTTTCTGTCCTCCCCTCCCTTGCTGCCTCCCTCCCTTTCCTCTCCAAAGTAAAAGGAAATTGGGCGTTATCAGGAGACAAACTTTAGCAAAGTCATTCTCATGACTCAATAAACTTTTGCATACTGGTGGTGGGGACTGAGTCGCAGAAACTGTGTCCAACTCCACACCCAAAACATATCAAAAAGCAGAATCAATTTTCAGAAGGTAGAACTGTGGATTGGTTAAATTTGGTGGATGTTAGGAGAGCAAAAACAGTAGGTCTAATTACTGGTAAGTCCGTGAAAAGAAAAATTGCAATAACAAAGTAGAAAAATAAAGCAAAAATAAACAAGGTCAGAGGCTGTGGTTTCCCTGCAGTGACCGTTCATGTTGTTATTTCAGCAACCTCATTTCCTGTTGAGAAAATTACTACGTATTCCAGAAACATGCACACATAATGTAATACTGCAGAATATAGTATTGACTCGATAACTTCTGCACTGTTTTCCTTACAGCCTTCCCCTTCACTCTCCCAGGTTTTGTAGGTTCTGTTAACAGCATGAAAAAGAAATCATTATGACAGTGCGAAGCATCCTCTTTTTCCCTGAAGGTACAAAGCCCCCTTACGGAATAAAATCCAGAGTGATTCTAGTCAATCAACAGTTTCCTAGTTGCTTTAGTCTTGTTTCTGTGGATTGTAAAGACATCAGCATGGAAGATAAAAATGATTTAGCAAAGAATTATGTTGTGAGAAATTACACTATTATTACTTACTGAGAGTTAAATAAAGAATTTTCTTTAATTAAGTCTCCTTTTGCTCTTCATTAGTTCAAAGTTTCTTGCCTTGAAGTTCAAATGTGAAGATCTTCCAGTCCTAAAATGTTCACCACTCTGCATCCAAAGTAATTTTGACACTGAAATACTTTGTTGGCTTTACTTTAAAAGGTCTTGCCTGAAAGCACACAAAACTGTCATGCACTTATTACAACTAACACAGTTCAACATTTTAAGTTTTTGAATGAAAATGTTCACCAAATTAAAAAATTTTAAGTACTTCTGATAAGGGGAAAGTGGGAAAAAGAAAGAAGGTCATTGAAGTCAATGTTCATTTCAATTGTTAATATTTTACAATTGCCATAATTTTTCTTCTGAACAGTACTGAGATTCATGCTCAATCAAAACTAGATATTGGATTAAGATTTAAATGACTGCATTTTGTCTCTAAATATAATGGACAAACTCTTGGGAAATCATATGTGTTCTGTACAAACTTTTTGATCACAGAATTGTAAAATTCCATCTTTTTTAAATATGTGAAATTTAGATCTTCTAGAAATTAGGGTACAAGTAATGCTTGCTTTATTTTTCATTGAAAGCATCAAAAGAAAATGGTGTCAGCACTTTACAGATACTAACATTCTGATAATATTTATTGAAAGAATTTTAAGCCAGTATTTTAATATGATTATTTTCTCACCATTTTCTTCATGGTCCTTTTTTCCTTCCACCTTTGAATATAGCAGGGCTTTGCTTCCAACATGAATGCGAGAATACAATAATGGCAAAACAGAATGGTGTCTCTTCTCCTCTCACCATTCTTGAGTGTCTTCCCAGTCCTGCTCTTAGCATTACCTCAGAGTAACAAATCAGATAGGGGTTTCCCCCTACACACACACATACAAGTTTATTACCACAAGTACATTTGTTTCCTCATGGCCTAAAAATCCTGCTCATCTATTCTGATCCCTGAAAATTCTCATTCACGCCCACCAGCTGTGCTCATGCATTTTCATACCTGTTTGTTGCTGAGTCAGGGCAAGTGAGTTGTACTGTGATCTATCAAAATTATCCTATTACCCAGAAAGATTAAGGTGACCTTTCTGTTAGTTAATAAGGAAAGTAAAAACATTATTTTGCTGCTATGTTGTTACATTGTCATGTCTGGGATGCTTGCTAGTCAATGCAAGATTAACTTACAATATCCTAATAGAATGCTCTGTATTACACATTTTATGCTATATAATCTTATCACAAGGATTAACAGATTGTTTGACTAAAGTGAGTTATGGAGCTAATAAACGCCTTCTTACACTAATATATTGACTTATCTTTATCTATTTGATATATTCTTCATTCCTAACTATGGCATAAAAATGTGATTAAGAAATTGTCACTTGGGAGCTTTCATATCGTGCTCCTGAACATTATCCTTCTGCAAGATTACATGAAATAATTGCTTTATTTTTAGTAATGATGTTAACTGTAACACACACCTATTTTTTCTTTCAGAAATAACGTTAGCTTGACTAGGTAGAAAGAAACTTAGCAAAGTAACAAGTTTCACTGAACTTACATATAGACACCTGAAGAAAAAGTGATGTGATGGCTCATTCCTCTTTGAGAGGAGTTGCCTACATCTACATTTAGAGGACAATCTCTTAGTTCCCTGAGTGCTTCTCAGGATTCCTGAAGTTGAGAGAAACTGAGGAATGTCCGCCATGGCTACGGCCATTTAACAAGTCATGAAGAGAAGACAGACTTTGCATCTGTCCCTGTATATACGGCTGCAGCAAAAATTACTGTTTTTCAGCATGTGTTTAAAGATATAAAAGCAGATGCATATAGATACAGACAATATCTCTCAAAAATGAGTGCCTTGGTATAGTGGAGATAAGTTCCAGTTTGATCATGCTCTGACTACTACAGGTTCCTGACGCAAAAAAAAACAACAAAAAAAAAGCCAATTAAAATCCACATTTCAGCATATCAAAAGAACAGAAAAAAATTTGTACTACATGTAAAACTGACATCCAGAAATTATCAATGCATACTCAGATGCATAGTGAATGAATTCTAAAGTAAGACCAAGAAAACTAATGCTATAATTTGATTTCTATGTTTCTTAAAACTGATCCTTAGGCTGCTCAAGGTCTGCATATTGTTTTCCTAGTTAGACAGGTTTTATTTTAATATCAACCTAATTGATTGGCTGAATATAAGCCAGCAATGTGCTCAGGTGGCCAAAAAGGCCAATAGCATCCTGGCTTGTATCAGAAATAGTGTGGTCAGCAGGACTAGGAAAGAGATTGTCCCTTTGTACTCGGCACTGGTGAGGCCACACCTCGAATACTGTGTTCAGTTTGGGGCCCCTCACTACAAGAAGGACATTGAGGTGCTGGAGCGTGTCCAAAGAAGGGCAAGGAAGCTGGTGAAGGGTCTAGAGCACAAGTCTTAGGAGGAGCAGCTGAGGGAGCTGGGGTTGTTTAGTCTGGAGAAGAGGAGGCTGAGGGGAGACCTTATTGCTCTCTACAACTACCTGAAAGGAGGTTGTAGTGAGGTGGGGGTTGGTCTCTTCTCCCAAGTAACAAGTGATAGGACGAGAGGAAATGGCCTCAAGCTGCGCCAGGGGAAGTTTAGGTTGGATATTAGGAAAAATTTCTTCACTGAAAGGGTTGTCAAGCATTGGAACAGGCTGCCGAGGGAAGTGGTAGAGTCTCCATCCCTGGAGGTATTTAAAAGACAGGTAGATGTGGTGCTCAGGGACATGGTTTAGTGGTGGACTTGGCAGCACTAGGTTAAGGGTTGGACTTGATGATCCTAAAGATCTTTTCCAACCTAAATGATTCTGTGATACTGTGATTCTATTATTCTATGATTCATTGGTCAGGCAAACCACAACAATGAAATGCCTGTTGATCATTGATGTTGTTTGCCTGAGAACCTGACTGATAGAATATATGAATGTTTTATTATTACTTTTTTTACCTGTAAGGCATCATAGAAGAGATCAGTAGTTCATTTTTTGCAATTAAAATAGTAACAGTAGAGAAGATTAATTTCTACAGTTCTATTTTTAATTATTCTATGCATTCAGCAATTCAGTGTGTTGCTTCCAAAATACAGTCTGTCACAAAATATATTTTTTTCTTCACGTCCATGAAAATATTAGATCAAATCTGAAAATACAGCAAAGGATTAATTTTTCTCTCATATGAATCTTTAGAAGTTTATCTTCTATGTTGTACAGGAAGTAACTTCTCAACAAGCATGCATACAAATAAATTATTTTCTATTTTTTAGATACTTTGTATCAGACATTATTTATTCATGAAGTATTATTTCTGTTATTCTCTGTAACAGCTATAAACGTTTGTGTTCAAGCTGTTTCATATACCATTGTCTTGATAATAGGGATTTTTTTATGCCCATCAGGTATGGCTTGAATATCAATGATCTTATCCATGAAACTGATGGAAATATTTCCTATAAGAAATATTGTACTGCATAAACAGAAATAATCTGACTTCACCATTCTTTCACAGTTAAGAGCTGTAATTTCAATATTGATGTGGACAACTACTTTCACTGCTATAACAAAAAACAGCTTCTTAATACATACAATATTTGTTTGGTTATCCAAATAAACACTGAAGCAAATCTGTATTGCCTTTCAGGCTGTTGATTTACTGAAAGTTTTTTTGTGGCTATTGAATGTTCCACTTAAAAGTTTAAATATCACTATTTGCTGAAGGGAATTACTTTGAAGAATTATGCTGATCCTGACAAGAGCAGATGTCTACTTATGGGCTCAAACAACCTCAACTAAAAATCACTTTCAGTAATGAATACTTCTCATCAGCTGCTTACAAACAATAAAGGGACCAAGAATTATTCACAGGAAAAATTCCCCAATAACCTGTGAAGTGGTTGGAAAAATTATAATGTACTAACAAGTCACAGACTGTAAAAGACAAAATTCTCAAGTTTATCCAGATGAATGATTCAGATACCTTTTTTTTTTTTACGCTTCCTGCTTCTTCTCTTGTGTGCTTTATGAAATGTCTTTAAGAAAGACACAGACGGAGAATGTTTGCAGATTAGCTGATTCTATCATCCTTTTTTTTTAAGTGCCTACTGAAATTCTGCCCACAGAAAAATCAAATTTTCCACTACGTGTTCAAAGATTGTCCAGCAGTTAAGACTGTCACTATTGGACCCACCGTGAAAGGAGATGCTCAATATTAGCAAATCTCATTGAGTGTGTCTTAAACACTTTTGTTCCCTTTTATGTATATTTCAAAAGCCTTAATTCTGCATCTGTTGCTTAAATCGATGTCAGGGCCCTGAGTGCATCCCCTCTCCTAGAGTTTTGGTGCATGGCTTCAAGAATTATCATTACCCTTTACTTTCTATTACTACAATTGTAGGCAGTAAATACAAACACATTGCTGCCATTTAATACCAGAATCTTTAAATCTTGCAAATCAGAATAAACTAAAATTTCTGTAGGCTAGTTCTTTTTAGCTGCTAATATAACAAAAATCATAAAATTGCAATTAGTTCAGTTGTAACAACAGATATTTTTTTAAAGCAGTTCTCCGCAGTATCATAAAACAAAATCAATGTTCTTGTTTGCTTACAAGGAGTGTAAACAGGAAACTTTCTCACTGCCAATGAAAGTCTTGGCTTTAACTTAGTCACTTATTTTCAAAATACCTGGTAGAGCAAGAATCAAGTCTCACTTCATCTGTGTTCCACAAAAGCAATTAACCTTGCAAAAAACTGTGCCCTTCTTCGTGTGCTTGAAACATCAAGCAAATGGCCTCCTTTGAAATAGCAGCCAGGTAGCTGAGTTATTAAAAGCACTTTAGGATCTTCAAATGAGGAAGCCTCCCGTGTGTCATGTGTATTCCTTGCTTTTTGCCCAAGATCCACAAAATCTCCATGAAGCAGAAAATAGCTCAGGTGCAACTTTCAGATCAAATCCCTGCCTCTTCAGCACTGCTCACCCTGCATTCACCATGAGCTTTGTGGCCATTTTGGAGCATGACTTCTCCTATTTTGCCCTAGGACCTCTCCTCTTCCATACCAACCCACAGTTACATTTGTCAAGTTTCTCATAAGGTCATGAAATTGTCACCTTTGCCCATCTCCCTTCCTCATTCTCCATTGCCAAGCATTCTTGGACCTTTGTAGAATAAATTGGTGGCCTGTCTCCTGTGCTTTAATAGATCTGTCCATTTGCTGATAAAAATTAAATAAATAAGAGAAGCTTCTTTGCAGCATGACAGCTATGGAGGCATAACTGCCTCTTAGCAGGGTCTTGTGCTTAAAGCAAGATAGCAGGGAACTACACCAGCAGAAACCTTGTACCACAGCCTTGCCTTTTGTTGTGATGTAATGCACCTATCTATGAAGCTGATGTGGAAAGTCTTGTGTTTCTGAGGGAAATTAAGGGAAGAGAGCCGGGTCTGTCAGGAGATCAGCATAACTGAACAGTCTGCAGGACAGGGAAAGGTGCCCTGGGATGGTGACAACTGACACTGATATATTTTTGTTACATTACCTTTTTGTAGAAATAATGACTTCTTTTCAATTACCCCTGTTTGTTTCCTCTTCACTGTCATTTTCCTTTAGGAAAGGTTGCAGGACAACTGCCTTAAAAAAAAAAAAATTGAATGGTTATTCTCTTTTATTGCTTGTTCAAACCAATTCCTCATAAACACACTATTTGAAAGTGGCATTGACTCCCCCTCAGGAGGAATGACTTGCCTGTCCCAGATCAGATTAAACCCTTTAAGAGAATAAGCATGTAGCAATTTAGTCTGAGCACCTCTTTGACCTATCTGCCTTCCCCAGTGTTGCTTCTGTTCCCCTGCACATATAGATCTGACTGACAGATTTTTTTTAATGCTGTACCTCCTGGGCTGCAAAGCTTCCAGCATTGGCAATCACATGCACATCAGAGATCATGTCCCCTGCTTGCATTTTTCTTTCTCTCTGCTTTATGTAGAAATTGGACCAGCAAATTCCCTTTTATAAATAAAAGTACAGTTTTGAAAGGATTTCAGAAATTGTACCTGTTTCACAGCTAGTTTTTCATTTGTCAATTTGCGTGATCACCACACAAGGGCTTACAGCCAATTCTGCAGAAAATCTTCAGGGTAATATTTAAATAAAATTCTTCAAACTTTTTTTTAAGGAGGAGGAGTGGCTATAGTTTGCATGTGTATCAAGAGTTCTTACTGTGGTAACTGTTTCTGTAACAGGGAAACATAAAGCAAAAAGGAAGCAATGGAGCCATTTTTTTCACAAGGAATTACAAATTCACCAGAACATAGGGACAGGTGTAGAAAAGCATGGAAGAAATAAATGTAATTCCCAATAACCTTGAATCTTTCAAATTCATATTTCACTTAAGATGGGTAAAATATCAAATGTAGGGACGCTTCTCTGTTCAGAGCCTTATTCCTCAGGTGAAAATTGGAGTATCAGTCCTTATTGCAAGTATAGAAAATATGTATCTTCCAAATCAAACTTAGGACTGCTGATAGAGTTCTTCTACGAGGAACATTCTTTATGGACTAGTGTCCTTTCACCTTTGGCACAGCCTAGAATTAGGGTTAAAGTTGAGAGAAAAAGGAAGTCCAGGCCTACAATATGAGTGGGTCTGAAAAGAACTTGCCAAAAGCAACTGACAGCGGCAAAAATTTCTCCCTGGAGATTTTTTGCTCAGTGGAAGGGCTGCCTTGTCCAAGGCACTGCCAAGGTTAGGGCTGGGACAAAATGGAAAATCCAGAGCTTCAGCTGGAGTAGGGCTGGATAAGGACTGCTAAAGTCTTGCATGCAAATTGTTGTTACAGGCAAAAGGAAACACAGGACGCATATGGAGCTAGGAATCCATTGTTAGTCTAATTAAGCTTTTAACAGTCTAATAGTCCAAATTGTCTAGTTAATACAGAAAAAACTTATTAATAATGAAGTTAATTCTAATATCTGCCTCTTTTCTCTGTTGTTTAGCCCATTCATCCAGTGTCCCTCTGGCTCCTAAGGCTGACAGTTTCAATCTTCCTCAAGAAGACTTGAGGCCAGGGAGGTAGTAACAGTTTTCCACTTATTCTTTTGCATTGCAGCAATCACAAATCGTATTCAAAATGAAGGCTGCTGGCCCTTCCTTTTCCTTAGGGAAAAAAAAACCAACCCATAGACAATTTTTAATGTGATAGCTCAGACTGTTTCCCGCTACACTAATCTAACTTGACAAAATGCGAAGACATATTTAAACATTTTGTTGGGATCCTCTTATTTTTCCCATTAAGATTATCTCTGCAACATGTACTGTAATAATCGCTCAATACACATGTGCACCATAAGTACAAGACTAGAATTAGGACTTACTGCAGGGGAAAGAGAGAGATTCAACTTTACATTTGAAAAGAAGGTTATTTCCAAGAGTAGCCTTATGCAAAATTATCCCTTGGAAGAGCAGTAATTGGAAGCTCAGCTCTATGAGCTTTCCTTATATTCACATATTTCCTCATTTCCCATGTTCACTGTAAGAGCTGGTATGTAACAGATCACGTGGGAAGAGAGTTTTGAGAAAGATCATACCGCCGCAGCAAGTTGAGCCTTTTGTCTTATGCGGAATAGTCTTTAGTGACAAACATACAGAATGAAAAATGTTTGACTACTTCCAAGTCTCAGTATCTGAACTCACCTTGGGTACTCTTATTCTAGGGGACTTTATGAAAAATTTATAACATAGAGGATGTTTTGAAGTGCATTCTGAAAACAACATCACACCTTGTATTGTGTTTACGTGGCAAGGTTTTGGTAGTGGGGGTACTACAGGGATGTCTTCTCTGGGGAGATGCCAAAAGATGTCCCATGTAGGACACGGATAGTTCTAGCCAGCTCTAGGATGGACCTGCTGCTGACCAAAGCTGAGCCAGTCAGCGGCGGTGGTAGCACCTCTGTAATAACATATTTAACAAGGGGTAGAAAACACTGCGCAGCAGCAGCTGAGAGAGGCGAGTGAGAATATGTGAGAGGAACAACTCTGCAGACACCACGGCCAGTGAAGAAGGAGGGGGAGGAGATGCTCCAGGCACCACAGCAGAGATTCCCCTGCAGCCTGTGGTGAAGACCATGGTGAAATAGGTTGTCCCCCTGCAGCCCATGGAGGTCCACGATGGAGCAGATATCCACCTGCAGTCTGTGGAGGTCTCCATGCTGGAGCACATGGATGTGCCCTGAAGGAAGCTGTGACCCCAGGGGAAGCCCGCGCTGAAGCAGACTCCTGGCAGTAACTGCAGCCCCATGGAGAGGAGCCCACACTGGAGCAGATCTTCTGGCAGGACCTGTGGCCCCATGGGGGACCCACGCTGGAGTAGTCTGTTCCTGAAGGACTGCACCTGGTGGAAAGAGCCCATGCTGGAGCAGTTCATGAAGAACTGCAGCCCATGGGAATGACCCACATTGGAGAAGTTCTTGAAGGACTGTCTCCCATGGGTGGGACCCCACACTGGAGCAGGGGAAGTGCATGAGGAGGAAGGAGTGGCAGAGACATGGCATTATGATCTGACCACAGCCCCCATTCCCTGTCCCTCTGCATCACTCAGGGGGAGAAGGTAGAGAAATTGGGAGTGAAGTTGAGCCCGAGAAGAAGAGAGGGGTGCAAAGAAAGTGGTTTTAGATTTGTTCTTATTTCTCATTATCCTACTCTGATTTTGATTGGCCGTAAATTAGATTAAGTCTTGCATCACTTCAGCCTTGAGAATAGTATTAATTTTCATGACGAAAAATGTATTAAAACATTTAAATTCCTCATGCATATCTTTTGTGTGCAAATCCAGCCTTTCCTAGGTACTTCTGGAAAATAAATTTTAGCATTTGTGAGCTGAAAACTTACTGGTTTTTAGACTATCTGTCAAGTCAAGGAGAGTGCACATGGCCCTACATCCCTCAACTGGCATCATATACTCCAATACCAAAACATATACCCCAATACCAAACAACAAACTGACGCTCAGTAAGAGACCAAAAGCAATAACTAGAGGATATATAAGGAAAACAGGAGACTTCAAAAGCAATATTACTGTTTTGTCTGCCTGCAACTACAAGGACTTTGAAGACATAGCAGTGAAACTGCGCATTTCTTGTTTCATAAAGACAAGTGGAGAACACTATTTCTTTAATGCTACGGAAATGTTTATTTACTCAGTAACACTTTTGAATGAGAAAAGCTGACTTCAGTTACAGCAGGATGTATCTACCTATGTTTTCGTTTTTCCAGAAAGATAAACATAAAAGAGCTAGGTACAATAAAAGTTCATAGGATTAAAATTGAGCCCCTTTTTGTTCCACTATACAGTTGGAAAACATAAAGCACACAAACATCTTTATAAGTAGTTTGTTGAAGGGAACACAAGCAGGGACTAGTTAAGAAATAACAAGAGCTTTCCAGGGCTAGCTAATAATGTGCTTAAAAAAGAGAAAGAGCACTCACAAAACCTTGAGAACAAATAAAACCATACAACAAGCAAGTAAAAGATTTAAATACTGAATTGAAAATGAAAAAAAATGTTCCCATGGTCCAATGCGTTTTTCTTGGCAGAAGTAACCTGTTGTAATGATTCTGCTTTCAATAGCACACAAAATAGCATAAAATGGAAAAAAAAAATGCTGTCTTTTCTCCTTTCTGTCTTTTTCCCTATCCTTTATTATTCTCTATGCCTAAAATCAACTGATATTGTTCTTTCAAAGTAATTTTGAGGTTTTGCTTTGTCTTCAGTTTTTGGCCTGCAGGTCAGTTCTCATCCTTTTATTCTTCACACTTTTTATGAGTGAAATCTCATACAGTTGCACTTCTACAGTTTTATTTCAACAGAAAATTCTTTCTTCTTTTTTTTCTGGCCGGAATGTGAGGCACTAAATTGCATCCCTTATTTCTGCAACAGTGAATCATGTCCCTGGGTACAAAATTGTCTAGTAAGGTAGGAACTACGTTTTGCTGGTTTACTACCTAAAAATGTAAAAACAAATAGTTCACATGGCTACACATTAACCTTAAATATGGGGAGATTTGTAATTATTTGCCCAGTTCAACATGTGGAGCTCTCAACTTACCTGAATGCTACTCTGCAGTTCACATGACCCAGGCAGGCATGTAGTACTTAAAGCCATGGCGTAGAGATACACAAACAGTGGATTTGTAGAGGATTTGTCCTTCTATGAGTCAGGTCATATGATGGAGAAAATTTCACTGTGCTGCTGCCCGAGAAATATGGTTGCAGTAGCTCCCTTGAGCATGTAATTTTTCTAGAGGTAATCAGCTGCCATCAATTACTGTGATGACTCTTCCTTTCCAAGGCAGTGCACAGCAGAGCCTACAAGAATGTAAACTTCAACATAGTATAATATTTAATAAGATCTGGGTATACTGTGGTAAACTGTACTTGCAAGAAACCTCTGTACATGTGAAGAACACCACTGACATACTGAGAATGGCTCTAATTAACACAAAGTTCACTGCCTCTTTGTTTATAAAGCATAAAAGCTACAGATAATCACTTTGGCCGTGATTATTACAGCACTTAGCTATAAGATTAGATCTAGTGTCTTGTGCCCTCATAGCTAAAGACTCAAGTGGTTGCATAGATTTGTTTCTTCCAGACTGATGGTGGCAACACTTTTATATAGAGAATTCCCAATAGTAGCTCAAAAAGCAATAGAAGTGCTAATACTTGGTGGGCTGGAGGAAGGAGTGAAAGTATGTAGTGAAAGTAGAAAAAGTGGAAGTACCAAAGTGCCATGGTAGCAGAGGGAATACCAGAACCTGCGGCTACCAGAAGCTGTAACGCAGACACAGACTAGAGGGAATTCTTTGCTCACCCCTTTTGGGATTAACTCCAAGTGGGAACATCCTCATGTTTTCCTCGAAAACTTATGCCATAGGGCTTCCTGTTTGCTAGTCCATTGAGTTACTCTGAGGGGATAACACAGGACTGAAACTTAAGCAGGTATGAGCTAGCAGAGTCAGCAGAGGGCAGAACATGGGTAAATAACTAAAAAGACAGAAAGCAGAAGACTGTGAATACATGCAGCAGCAGCAGCAGATGACATATATGTATGATTCAGTGGAAAATGGAAGCACTCTTGCTTGCACAAAGCCCTGAAGAGTAAGGAAAAGGAAAACATGTTAATAATTTTTTTTTTTAATATTAGAGAAAAAAAAGTATTTTATTAATGTAATGAAGAAAATTTAAAATGTTGAAGTTCTGAGAAAAGTGAGAAAAGTGGTTAAATTAAGTGGGTTTTAATTTTCTTAGTGCCCGATATGTCCCTCGCCCTTTGCTGGTTTTCATGCAAAGTGTGCCCCAGCCCAAAAGCCTCCACAAGTGCTGACCAAAAATGGTTGCTGAGCTGCCTGGTTGGGTCAGTTATATATCAGCCACTGCTGCAGCCTTCCAGCTCTCCCCCACCAGCAGAGTGCACAGCATCACACGACTCCTTGGAAATATTTGCCTTGGAGTTAAGACCACAACCAAAAGGAGAAGTAGACCATAAGTATTGTTGGATACAAAAGCTAAAACAACATAACTCTTCAGAAGTATCTCTAGATCAGAGTTACTAATCAGTTGTACCACGTGCTTATGAGTTCATTATAATTTTATTATCATAAATATTTCATTTATGAAATTGGAGTTATTACACTACTTTGTCTGGATGCAGTTGGCTGCGTAAGTACCATATATCTTCTTCTGTGGCCAAGTTGCCTTTTGTTTTGTGATGGCTACTGCACCTCAGGACAGACAGAAGCTTATGGAAGAAACAAGGGAACGTTCACAGTTGAAGGGAATATTTCTCACGTACAGTGGGGCAAGCAAGAGGAAGAAACCCATGAAGCAGGGAGTCAGTAGTGTTAATTGTAAATTAGGATACTCATGAGGAAAGGGTATTTGCTTGCCAGGCCCCAAAGATGAGCAAAAACAGATTTTTTTTTTTTCCTAAGAAACTGGAGAACACTGGGATGACTTTATTCAGCTGATCATCCTTGGATTACAGAGCAGGTCTGTAAAGAAATATGCTCCCTAGTGACACTGGAGATTGGCAGTTTAGATTTGCTGTCAGACCTGTTAACTTGATCTGTCTCACCTGGGTATTCTGATTTTTTTTTTTTTTTTTTACTTAAAAGAGTTACTTTGTTCAGCTTAGTATTTTGTGTTCTTTTGAAAGGCTGCTTTCAGGACAGATACATTTTGCTATCTCCAAGGCCTTCCTCACCTCATGAAAATGGGGAGTTTTGTCTCCATGTTCCAGCCAGCTCAGGGCCCCCTTACAAAGGGCTTGATCAACTCAGATATTTCCAGGAGTGTATGCTGGGCATGAAATACTCTTACTCTTTTCCTAAATTAACTTTATTTAACATATTGCTTCGGTGGTTTCTTTCCCTTTTGGGGCACACTTCTCTCAGCAGAATTGGGCACATATTAAATCTATTATTTGGGAGTAAAAAGCAATCAGCTCTCTGCAATGCGTACTTGCCATGGACTTACAAATGCTCCTTTTGACTGAAAGTATGTTTCCTTGCTCAGAAGGTATATTTGTTATTAATAGAAATCAGACAATTGCTGCATGAAGTCATTCCCCCACACACTTTCTGCAAATAATTGTCGTGGCAGCCCTGTTCAGAATTGTGATTTCTGGCTTTCAAGGCTCTGGGGAGCTGCAAAAATATTTTCTCTGTCTTCAACCACAGAAATGTGTTGTTTTTTTTTCACATAATTAACATCCTTCCATACGAATTCTCACTGACCCACTTGCACAACTGTTGCAGGGGGAAGAAGCAGCACTCAGCGGCATGTGTAGGTAGGTACCTGTGGATTTGCAGCAAATCAAGGCAAGTTATCTGAGACTTTTACCCTGGGCCACAGGCTGGTTGGTGAGAGAGCAGGTGACCGAAGCTAAAGCTGATCTTGTGTCAGGAATTCAAACATGGGAACTGTGCTGCCTTTCCAATCCCTGATATCAGGGATCAGCACATGGAGAAGATGTGCTGCCAGATCCAATTCGTGTCTCTAGTGGGTTTGGACAATGTGCTTGTTTTGGCTGGGATAGAGTTAATTTTCTTCACAGTAGCTGGTATGGGGCTATGTTTTGGATTTGTGCTGAAAACAGTGTTGATGATACGGAGATGTTTTAGTTACTGCTGAGCAGTGCTTACACAGAGTCAAGGTCTCCTCACACCACCCCACCAGCGAGTAGGCTGGGGGTGCTCATCATGCTCAGTCTATAAAGCTGGGGGAAGAAGAAGGAAAGGGGGGACATTTGGAGTTATGGCGTTTATCTTCCCAAGTAACTGTTACGTGTGATGGAGCCCTGCTTTCCTGGAGATGACTGAACACGTGCCTGCCGATAGGAAGTGGTGAATGAATTCCTTGTTTTGCTTTGCTTATGTGCACGGCTTTTGCTGTACCTGTTAAACTGTCTTTATCTCAACCCACGAGTTTTCTCACTTTTACTCTTATGATTCTCTCCCCCACCCCACTGGGGAGGAGCAAGCGAGTGGCTGTGTGGTGCTTAGTTGCCAGCTGGGGTTAAACCATGACAGACAATCAGATCTATCAGCCTCTTTCACCCCCTCACCTCATTCACTAACATGCTTGTATAGATACTCAGCTACTTCTCTTCATGAATAGAGGTGGTGAACCTTTACCCAGACACCTGTTTAGTCAACTTGAAGCTAAAAATTAAGAAAAACTGCAGCTTCAATTTTGCATTCTTTAGAGGCCTGAGAAGTACAGTATCTGTTTCAGGTGATTTTCTGGATTTATATACAATAATGGCTAGAAGCCCTGTATTTTTGAGCTATTAGTAGCAAGGAAAGGATGGAGGAGCTGCTCATAAATAGTGTCTAGGAATTGGCTAATTTCCTCAATTTAGGTCCCAAGGAAGTTCATTAAAAAGCATGAAGGATATTAGAAGTTCAAACTTTGGCTTAAAACCAGTAAATGCTAATTAATGAACACCATGAGATCTGATGCAATGTTTGGAATGCCAGCAGGTATAGACAATCCGAGCTTGAAAAGAATGGGCAGTTATTGAACCACATTTGGGTTTAATATGAATTAAAATAGGTAGCCTTCAAGAGAGAGGAGATAGCAATTAGTTGTGATCCCCTGCCCCTTCCTTACACAATGTCATACAGATACACTATTTCTATCACAGGTATAGAGCTGAATTACAGGCTGCATTAATTGTGAAGGCTGACCAGCTATGCTAATCTGTGCTTTTTGTTTCATGAAGTAATTTGTGTAACTTTCCACAACCAACCTGAATACCAAATTATTTGCAAGGAACATTATTATGAAAGGTCACCTGCCTAAAGCTAATTATACTAAACAATCAGAAGGCAAACACTTACCTATCCCTTACTTAAACTTGCATTCTGCAAGATACAAGCTTATCCTTTGAGACAAATATTTTTTTCTTCCAATTTTAAATTAATTTGCAAATGTATATTCTTAAAAAAAGAATACATTACTGATGGGAAAAAACTGAGAGCAATTTAGCTCATTATTTCTGAGAGGTAGCCTTTATAGATCTAATTATCATAAAATCCTTAAATCTTTCTGTAGAAGACACAAAAGGACCCCTCATCACAACTGAATGTTGTTAGTAGTATCCACTTAAAAAAAAAAGTCATTTATTATATTCTTATTTTTATTCAGAAAAATGTTAAATTATTTATGTAAAAAATAAATAAAAATAAATTATCTAAACCAGCATTTATGTGGAGGTGGTGATCGAAATGTTCATCACATTATGAATTTAAAATTAAGACCACAAATACAGTGACTCAACCTGTGAGGCAAAGGGAGGCTGAGATGACAGCGCCGCAAGCAAAATTCAAGAAAGAAAATATATCTGTTCAAGTCCTTCTGGAGCCTGTATTAGTGACTTTGGTGCCTTATCCCAGGTATTTGTATAACTGTGGAGAAACTGAGTTGCAGTGTTGTAAATGAGATTAGAGTGAGCCCCCAGAAAACTTAATACAGACAAGTGAATTACAATGCGACTCGCCTGCAGTGATATGGGTTGGCTAATACTCTCTCTCCTTACTTACTGAGTCAAGTTTAATTATTAGCTTACATTTCAAGTTAAAAAGAGGGCTTTTGTTTCAGCCCTTCTTTAGGTCAAAACTTAAACTTTGCTTTAGAAATACCTTTGAGATATTTGAGAACAAAACTGTAGAAAGTCTAAATAGGATTAAAAATAGATTGGATTGTATGGTATGCCAATATTCAGACTAGAGTTTGGCAACACTGCTTAGTCTTCGAAATGTACTACTTCTATTTAGTAAGATGAAATATGTAAGAGTAGTAAAAGTTCTGCTTTTACAGATACTATTTTCCATTCTCCTTCACACGTGAATACACATCAATTATCGTCTGAAGAGGTTAATGTCTGTGTCACTGTTTAGGAATCAGTTGTCTA
The DNA here is from genome assembly GCF_047370975.1 of Nipponia nippon. Classification (NCBI taxonomy): domain Eukaryota; kingdom Metazoa; phylum Chordata; class Aves; order Pelecaniformes; family Threskiornithidae; genus Nipponia; species Nipponia nippon. The sequence goes on from NW_028262380.1 coordinate 35,451,977, forward strand.
GCAAAATATGGTGAAAATGAGAATCCTTTGATGTCTTAGAGTCCTTGAAAGCCCAGAAAGACTAAATCTGCAGCTTAACTACAGATTAGATTGTATGGTACTTGGATAAAAGGTTAACTTTTGTAAGAAAGCTGTACTTTTATGTGGGTCACCACCCTATAGATTCCATAAAAATGCTGGTCTTTGAAAATACAGTTTTGGAGTCAGTGTGGAGTGGATAGTAGTGTTCAGTGGAAATGGAGATGTAGACAGTAAGGAGTCTTGTCACACTGCACTCAAATGCTGTCAAATAAAATCCGGAGAGAGAGTCCTTGGAACAGAGTTGGGAACCCAGAAGTTTCCTCTCCCACATCAACATCCCACCAGTAGACTAGACAGGTTTTCATGTTCGTTCTCTTTCTAATTCACTGCTGTAACAAGAAAAAGATCTTCTCCCAGCCACTATGCAGGAAAAGGCAGATTGTCTCCAGCAGGAAATCAAACCCAAGGCTCCCATAGCATGGGTGAGTGGCCAACTTCAGAGCAGTTGGATAAAAGGCCAACAGGAGGGTTGGTTACCCACAGTAGTTTCGTCCTACAGAAAGCAACAACTGTAGACTCACACGCAGAGCACTTATCTTAGACTAATTCTCTCTGATGTACAAGAGGCAGGGGAGCACATCATGTCTGGATCATGACAGGGCTTACCCACAATCCGGACACCAGTCTACTTGGCCCTCTGTGTATTTTTACAAGAAACATCTGTTAACAGTCATCTGCTTTGTTGTAGAAGATTGATGAGGACGATTTCAAATAGGGATAAAGGCCCTCTTAGGTCCAGAAGAGAACATCTGGCTGCTACAGAGCTACGATGCAATCCCAGCTGCTTTTTTTAGTATTTTCAATTAGTGAAATTGGATGAAATTGTGTACTTTGAGGTGCTAAACATTGCTATGTCATGTAGGCAGACTAAATAACGGTCATCATAATCTCTGAGTGGTGGAAATTACCACTAAGCTTAAAGACAGTGAACTTTGTTGGGACAACTTTAGGAATCTTCATTGTATGGAATTATTACCATCCTAGCCTAAGGCCATTAGATAGCACTATATTTTGTTCCTGCAGGAATTATATACAGTGAAGGACTCCACATGAGAACAGGGAATCTGAGCAGAGAGCTTCTGCAGCAGGGATTGCTAGTCTGTCCACATAATTCCAAATCCACCTTTTATAAACTATAAAGGTTTCACAATACACACCTTAGCCTATTTTTCTGTATGGTAGTACTTCTTTGGAGGGAGTCACTGTACACTCAGATTTTTTGAAAAATGAAAGATTGCATTTGGTCTCACACCTTCTCATTTTTCATGAGTTACAAGATAAGCAGTATTTCTGCTGATAACACTTTAGGTAACACTGGTAACACTAGTTATCACTTGCTTGGTAACACCTTTGGGTCAAATGGAGCTTGACCCAAATGATACCAAGGCAGTCTTCCATTGCCTCTGATTCAAAGCCCTGTGCAAAATACCATGCAAGCTTTATTTTCTTTCCAATTTGCCTTCAGTTATACTGGAGAATATCTGCATGCAACATTTTCGCTATAGATAATTCAATTTATCTAATGTGTGGTTTACATACTTCTTGTAATGACTCTCTAGTGAGCCCTGTCTAACTTGGTATTTCCAACTTTGATATACCTTGACACTATTGCATATTCTGAACATTTTTCCAGGATAAAAGGGACCAACGAAGTAACAGAAAAAATGCTTAAATCAACACTAAGGAAAACTGAAGCTGGTGTGAAATGGATGATACCACTCTCTTCCAGTTTACACCGACACAGAACTGCTCTGCACTTCTCTCAAGACATTAAAAAAGTTGAAAAAAAAATATAACATTAAATAAAGATTGCAACCAAAGGTGAACAAGATAAAGAGACTTCTTCCAAGGTGGAAAGAGAGAAAAGAGCAATACCTGCAGAGTCTGACATCCTGAATACCGCAAGTTACTGCATTTCACCAAAATGCCTATCTCTTCAGTTCACTGCTTTAGAAGTGAGAACCGGAAGGCTGTTGCCTAGTTTAAACTCTGCACAGCAGGGTAGGATACCAGGCTGGCCAAGCACCATCAACTGGAACCTGGGAAACACAAGAATTCAGACAGATGTAACTTTGAAGGTAAGGTTAGATTGCCACATCAGCTCATAAGCAGAAAGCAACAACAAATAAAAAACTCAGAAGTAAGTAGTATGACTGGTCAGATTCACCAGACATCACCAGACTAGGCCACATAGAAATGATTCTGTTCTGCAGATTTCCAGTGACCACAGGGAAAATTAAAAAACCCTCTTGTACAAGAAAAAACTCTTCTGAGCACTCTATTTTCAGAGAAAACTTTCCCTTTTGCCATTATTTATTAATTGATTTAAATTAGAAGAGGGTGCCAGACGGATAAACTACTACTTTTCTCTCTCTTACCTTAACCACTCATGACCCCAAACTGTTCAAAAAGAGAAGAGGAAAGACTGTTTAACACTACTTCAGATCATTTATTTTCAGAAGCCCACAGACTTATATTGATGCTGTGTTCACACTGAACTCCACAACTGGTAGCATATTATCCCCAGCAGTGAACAAGGATTTATCTGCATCTCTATTTATTTGTTTTCTGCATTCAGGCTTTCTTGATGCAGATATCTCACCCTGTGCAGAGAGTCAGGTTTTCTTTTAAAACACAGTAATGACCACAAACTTATTACTATTATTTGCTCAGTAAAATTGCTCTCAATAAACCAAGGCTCATGTAACAAACACATGCTGCTGACACTACATTAGCAGATGGAGAGAAAGGAGGATGTGAAAGCCATGGACTTACTTTGCATTCTGAAAGGTGATTTCTCCCATCTAGAACAAATAGAGAAAGACGAGGGGAAGTTTATTGTGCCACTGTCAAGCTAGGGAATGAACTAATCTGGTTTTCTGTCTCAATCTGACACATTTCTCAGGCACTAAAATTGCTCTCAGAAGTTTAGAAATTATGAGGGGGGAAAAAAAAAACAACAACAAAAAAACCAAACCATGTTTTTCTCAGAACTCCACTGATTTGTCATTGGTTTATTATGTGATGAAACAGGCACTGACTCAACATGTTACAAATATTTGTCTGAGTCATTAAAACCAATGCAAAGCAAGACAAGCAAACAATCCTGAATAGTCTCTACAGTTGTACAGACTCAACCTGTCTCCAGCTGTCAGGGGTTCTGGGTGGATTTGGTATTCACACAGAGGCAATCAACCCTGTCTAAATTCTCAGGCCTTTTTATACACAACATGTAACTTTGAAGGTAAGGAATAACTTCTTGCTAAAATAAATTCTGAATGGCATCTTACAGAGCATCAAATAGTCAAAAAGACAAAGTTGCTTTCCTACAACTCTGATGGGTTCTATTTACTCTCTGTCCACCCCATCTGCACCCCGAGCTGATTAATGCTGCCCCAAAAGCCAGACTGCTCTTCCCATTTCTCTGAAGAGTGCATATACTGCTGCCAAAAGAAAAAAAAAGTAGAATTCATAAATGAGAGAAGAGCCTTAAAAAGCATCTCTCTCAGCCTTTAGGCTCTGTTCTGCATAGTTTCACATAGACTACACTGACTGGAAAGGAGATACTGGGTTTTTTTGAATGTTGTTGCTCTTTTCTGTAAGATCCATGGACAACTTGGCACCATGTTCCTGCTGTGTAGCTTTAATCTGCTTTTGGTTCTCACTTCCACCCAATTAATTACTTTGGCAGCAACATATCACCTGAGCACGGTTTTTGCTACCAGGTAATTACCACCTTATAATTAAATAACTCTTCAAAATGGTTTAGTCTCTTTGGTTTTGCATCATTTGTAATTGATTCCACAGCACTGAACTAGGTCATCTGCCATAGGCCTTAGAGTGAACAGGACAAAGAGCTTGCATGTCTAAAGTTGGAAATAAGGCTAAGAATACATCTCCACAGGTTTATCTTTCTGTTGGCTTCCAGCCTTTCTGGCTCCTGACCAGTGCTGCTACTGATGACTTTGCCTGGTGACTTAGTTTTGCCAGGTAATGACTGCATCAGTAAAATGTTTGCAAGCAGCTACACCTGTTGAGGATTAAGCTATCCGTTAAAGACATTGGTGGACTGTCAAGATCATTATTCCTCTTCATCAATAAGCCTTAAACAAGTACATTATTCTGTCACTGATCAACAGTACAATCTGGTGGTGTCTGATCAGCCTGGGCTCTGTCTTGAAGAACAGTCACCCAACTGGCACAGAAGGAGAAGCCAATATTTAGAATCAGTTTTGATCATGGCTAAACAAGAGTATCCTCGATCGCAGGAGCTGCCACTGGCTATTTGTGTCTCCTGTGGCTAACCAATGGAAAAGAGCAATCAGGGCATCTTAAATGCCAAAGCTGCTTACATCTTGAGGCCCTTCATTCCTACCTAATACGTTAAAAAAATACATTTTTTGCACATTAAGTGTCACAGAGACTGATTTTCTTCTGCCTATTGAGTGCTCTGATTTCAGAAGAGAATTAGGGTTGTAAACATGGAGTCAAGTGTGGGGACCCATAGCACAGATTAAGGAGCCCAAACCAAGTATGAGAGAACAGTCTTAACAAACATCTCTCTACTCAGCATTTACCACTGAAAGGTTAGCATTTTTTAGGCCACACAACTCATTTTTGCAGATCTGCATCTCAGATTCTGGACTCTGCCCAGTCATTTCATTCATGACTATGGGATCCACTAAGCAGCAAGAGTATCTAGCAAGATGATGCAGTACCCAATACTGCAGTATTCAGGTTGTGTCTAATTTGTCAAGGACCCGTTAGGACAAGTCATATCTTTTACCTGCTCCACAAAGGTGCTTTTCCTTGCTGGGGGGATTGAAACAATGGAAGGGCTGGCACTTGCTCAGTTTTCCACCAATATAGAATTACAACAAACAACACCAAGAATACGAAACTGCTCCCAATTCACTCTGTTTTCAGGTAGAGCTCATGGAACTAGCCTCAGGCAGTCTGGCAAATCTGGCCTTGTCCAAAAATCAATAAGTCTCTGAAGCAGGAGGCATAGTGCTGGCACTGGCCCCTGGGAAGGCTTTTCTTCAGGGGTGGGGTGGTAGAGAGAAGGGTAAGAAGAAAGGAGGCAGATTGATCTACACATGGAGACTGAAACTTATGAAGTCTGAAAGGGCTACACTAATTGTAGCTTTTATCTGAAAAGATCTGTCAAAATAACACCCCTGACAAGAACAGAAAGTTTAATCACTAGCCTTACCACCTGAGAAGCATCTGGGGAATGGGATCTTCTTGCATGTCACTTGGTTTTGTTTTGTTTCTGCAAACAAGAAGTGCAGATCTGGGACTCTACTTCTCTTGAAACTGAAACTGTGTTCAAAGAAGTACCACGACCCCTTTATGCTAGGAAGATCACTTCATGCTAGATGTCTAACTTACCAACAGGGGAAGCTGGGAGAAGAAAATTTAGTAGGAATATCATCTTCATCTGCTCTCCATGTCTGAGGTCCAGGATATAAATATTTTAATTAATTAATTACCTTTTCCTTTTAATCAGAGGTACATGTGACTACTTCACGTACCTTGGCAACACTCTTCATTGAGATGGACAGCAAATGACAGTAATTTCTATATTTGCCTGCTCTACTGTATTTTAAACAAGGCAGAAAACATCTTTCACAATGCCTAAACAGTCTAATACAGATCATATTTAGTAGTCATGATAAGCAAAAAATATCTTGATTCATAGAAGCTTCAATATTTTCTGTTGTACTGGAGGCTGAAATAGGTTTTCCGGCAAAGGACAGCATTTCCCATAGTTGGATGGTATGCAAATTTGTCTCTGAATAGTCCTTCCAGCTTCTAGTAGTAAAGATTGAGTATCTCAGGTTACATAAACAGACCTTCATCTATATTGTCCTTTGTTCAGCCCTTTGAAATGGAAAAGATTGTTTAATAGTGTGCAAGAGTTTTCCTATGTAAAAACCATTAGGCAATAGTTTCAACAGTTATTAATCACTCGAACTCTGGTGTTTCACTGCTGATTTACATTAGCTGAGGATATGCTTCATCCTGTTCCTTACTCTATTTATACATAAATCCCAGTGCATGTGTGTTATCTATTCCACTGAGCCTATCAAAGTGTCAGAGACTTCCAATGACGCAGAAAAAAATTCTTCAAACAGAGAAGGTAACAGTCTGCTGAACTTCTGCAAAATAGTTTCAGACAGTAGAAGAGTGTATTCGGAAAGAGAAGAAAAAGCTGGATGCTAAGAATACCAAATTTAACTTTGATCTGTTTCATATCAAAGAGCACACAGATTTTAATTAGATCTCAGGCTCAAAAATATTATTGCACTGCCAGACAGAATTAGAAACATTTAGTGTTATCAGGAAGACACTTGGGGATTTCCACACTGGCAGAAGAGTGTTGATTACGGTAAACATTGCACCATGGCTAACTACATTTTGAAAAACTTGTAATGTACTTAGTGTTCATGCCTTTCACCAGATTGAGAGCACTGCAGAATGAATTCTTATTTACTGACAAAACAAATCATGGCATGAGCATTAACTGTTTTTCTTATAGGTTTTCTCATAGGTTTTCTTATACTGCAAAGTACTCCCAACTTCAGAGTAAACATATACTTTTATATCTAGATTTTGCAATCCTTGAATTTAGGTAGGAGGGGCAAAGTTTGTACAGAGATGTGATATCTTTTAACAGATTAGCTGAGACAGCTGGAAAAAAAAAAGACACACTCTGGGGCCCGAGTCCCTTCATCAACTGCTGTACTGAACCACCAAGTACCGCATGCTACTGTTAGTCATAAACTTCAATCTACAGGATAAGGCTAGGCAAATTGAAATGGCCTGAAAAAGGTAAACAATTTCATGCAGTCAACATATTAGGCACAGGATAGTGAGAGGCCATCTGGGGAAGCATTTAGCTACCCTTCATAACATATCATACCTAAAATAGTGCTCAAACTGTCTTAAAAATAATCTTGATGTTTGTCAAGAATATCTTGTTGGAAAGTTGGTTCAGAACTTTATTTATATAATTTTTAGTTGTTCTATTAATCATGGCCAGCTCATAGCAATTTGCTTTCATCCCGTCATAGTTGGCTTTTTTCAGATTAAATACCTCTCCCTTCTCCATTATATGTACACAATGAGTACTTAGACAGCATCTTCCATCTTCATTCTGCTGAACTAAAGAAGTCAAACTCTTGTAGTTCCCGTTTGTAGGAAACCCTGTCTCTGTCACCTTGATCACCTTGACAAGTCTTCAGGTGAGGACCTGGTTTGAGCTTGTCTTTCTTAAATTCAGCTGAGCAGTGTTATACAGAGCATTTCATAACATTTTCATCATGCTGCCTACAATAGCATTAATTCCCTGTTTCTGCAAGCATATCAGATCCCAGTCCCTGAAATTTGTTAGTAATTCTGTCCAGACCAATAACATTTCTGCATGACCCACTGTTGCTTCACCTTTGCTCATTTCCTTACCTTTCTTACTTTATTATTTCTTGAATGAACCTATCCCATACTTATCAACAGTTTCCCTGGATAATTCATCAAAAATGCTTTTTCTTTTTTAGAAAAATCAATTATTTCTGTTTGGTACAAGTTACCCTCTGTAATCCCATTTTTTGCATTGAATCCCAGCCTATTTTGTTAGGTTTTGTGCAGCTCCAATTTTTTTTTTTTCATCATTGTATAAATTAAACCCTTACACAAGTCTGAAATCAAAGCAATGGAACTTTAGTTGCTTGTTTGATTTGGGTTTTTTTTCTTAAATATAAGTTGTATATTTCCTATTCTGAGGGCTCCCATAACCATCAGTTGCCTCTCTCCTTGGTTTTCTTTATCAATGCTACCAACACAACTGATGTTACAGGTGCACCTAAAATTTCTTAGTTACTAAGAGAAGATTTATAACCGGTTTCAGCTACTTAAGTTACCTTAAATGTTATACAGCTGTCAGTCCAATGCACAGGTCTCTTAAAACTCACTCTGAAAATTCAGAAGTTGTTAGTCCCTACCAACAGTATGCATTTTGCAGCCCTCAGTGTGCCAAATGTGAGAAAGTACTCAGAACATAAGTAATTTATAAAGCAACAGAGGTATCTAAAGCCAGTTTGGAAGACCCAGGTGATTTCCTAAGTCACTGGTGAATTCTGGTCCATAACAGCCTTGAATTTCATACGAATTTTATCTATATAAGCTATGGGGTTTTTCAGAGAACTTTTTTCTTATATAAGATGAGCTAAATAACTATGATAACACCATCTTTCTGCACTTTCTTTAAGTAGAAGAAAAATTACCCAAAAGCTGTTCATGAGACTGCATGTGGATGGAATACCTCTCAAGCTACTCATAAATAGGCTAAAAATATTGTTAGCACAGAGGAGCAAACACATGAAGCAATTCCTAAACTAATTGCTTCAAAGTAGACACTTGTTTCCTTCATTTATCCATCAACTTTTGTGCACAGTGAAACAGTATCTGAGTATTGAAAGTGGCAGCTGGACTACAACAGCAATTTTATGAAGCAGACATTTAAAATATGAAGTCTGATTAGATAAATTATTGCTATTATCTACAGTTCAGACATCTATCAGGCTGTCAGTGCTCTCATTCAGTCATAGATAGTTCATGCATAAAATTCACAGCAGGATGTGACTGCTGACTGACAGATAAAAATATTAACATCTATGCATTACACTGTGAATGGATACATGGCATTTTAGGTGATTCAGCAAATCATTAATAGTAACACTGATTTTATGCATGCTTTCATTTTCATCTTGAATCTATATTGGGCATACTTCATTTGAAATAAATAACATGTTTCCTCATTAAGAGAATAATTAAGGACCACAAATAGGTTTCTGTTTATGGCAGAGATGATGTTTTGATTATGTATCCTGAAATAGAGTGAAAGCATCTGGCTGGGAGTCTCAGTACTGTTGAAGTAAAAACAACAACATGTTTGAAATGGATGGTTAAGTAGAAGTTACTTAAACTGTAAAGTTGAATTACTTTAAAATATATAGGAGTATTCTTACATTACAGTATTGCCTGATTACTTGTTTCCCATATCAAATGCTCCTTAGAAAGCACATTCAGTCAGAAGAAAAGGTTCCCTCTCTAAAAGTATATTCTGTAAAAACAAGAGCTTAAAATAAGAGAGAGAATTTGGAATAAAATTTCTAAAAACAGAAAAAAACTAACAGAGGCGTTTCACTCTATTCTTGCCCCATCTTATTTCTCCTGGACATGACGAAATGTTATAGTATCCGGAAGAGCCAGAAAAATAAACAAGCTTATATCATACATGAAATCCATCTCTCAGTCAAGTGGTCACATCCAATGTGATTCTGACCATCAAACAGGAATTTTTCCTGGCAGCTGTCTGTAACTGTGGGACCACTGCTGTATGCTTCTGGTGTGGTGAAGTACAGTTTTGTTCAAACCAGAGTCCTGGAGTTCAAGCAATAAATTCCTTTAGTGCTTGAAAGTCTGCAGGGTTAAGCAAGCTACTAGTTCGTACAGATGATGATGTTTTCAATGAAAAGAGAACTTTTTTGGTTCTTTCTCTTAATGATTAATGGATCACGACATGAGCTAAAGACAATGCAGTACTATTCAAAGTTAATTGAACAAACAAAGGGACTGCAAAGAGGGCTTGGAAGGAAGATTACACACTCCTAATATATCTTGGAAAATTAAACCTCTCGGACATATCTAGAGTGCAATTTAATATATGAATATATATATGAATATATTTTCTCTTACTCTTTCTGCTTAGATATAAATACTTGCACATGCACATACACATTAGGTATAGTGTATAACATAGACTGTAACTGCTTTTAAAAAGATTATTCCTATGGCATTTTGTTTGCATCTTAAAATGTTATTTTTAAACTGGGGTAGGGGAGCAGAAATTATGCCTCCTGTCTCAGCTTTATAAACCAGACATTATATACAATTTCTGTGTGTGTAGTCCTGTTTTGTTAGGAAGCCAATTATAGAATCATAGAATCATAGAATCATAGAATCATAGAATCATAGAATCGTTAAGATTGGAAAAGACCCTTAAGATCATCAAGTCCAACCATTAACCTAGCACTGCCAAGTCCACCACTAAACCATGTCCTCGAGCACCATGTCCACCCGTCTTTTAAATACCTCCAGGGATGGAGACTCTACCACTTCCCTGTTCCAGTGCCTCACTACCCTTTCGGTGAAGAAGTTTTTTCTAATATCCAACCTAAACTTCCCCTGGCGCAGCTTGAGGCCATTTCCTCTCATCCTATCGCTTGTTACTTGGGAGAAGAGACCAACCCCCACCTTGCTACAACCTCCTTCCAGGTAGTTGTAGAGAGCAATAAGGTCTCCCCTCAGCCTCCTCTTCTCCAGACTAAACAACCCCAGCTCCCTCAGCTGCTCCTCCTAAGACTTGTTCTCTAGACCCTAAATCCTTTCACTATCTTAACATTTAAGCGAGACTTCTATGAAGTTTTATGCTATCAGCTTGAAAGATAACTCTGTCTTCAGCCAAGAAATATTGGTCTTATCCACACCAGGAAGGAAACAAACCACTGGCAGGATCAGGATTTTTTGCTGGGTGAATTCATATTCAGCAAAAGACTGAAAGCTGGCAAAGTCCAGAAGTAATACATAGTTTGAGTATCTCCTAATTTAAATAGTGAAATCTCCACAGGTATGTGGGCCTTCTGTAGAAGGTACATACACATTATTCTTTTGCCTAAGGATTCTGCAGGTGTTTACTTTATATAGCACCGAAGTAAGGGTTTTCACTGACCTTAGGATGTCCCAGTACAACTAATCCTCAAAATAACAAATAATTTCTGATATCAGGTTACAAATCCAGACCCACAAGTCTGCAGTAACTCAAATGAGAAATCCAAATTGAAATCCAAAATAATGTCTGTCACTGCTGATTTCAACCAGGAGGAGACACTGAAAAATACAGGGTCATGAAGGCAAAATTTGCAGTGTGCCCTCCTGTTGCCTGAAGCCAAACAAATTGTTGTCACAAATCCTTGCAAAATGAAATATAGAATTCTAAATAGGAACAACTGTTGTTTATGAAAACGATTAAAGAAAGTGTTACTGGAAAGCAGGTTTTGGTGACAGAAACTCCATTTATCTAACAGTGCAACACTTAGCTTTTCACTGGGTGTGAAACAATTTCATGTGACCTTTTTCAAAAATGATTAAGAAATGCTGGCTTCACTTCGTGTTGTATGCAAAATTAAAACTGAGATATGGCTTCAACCTATCAGAAAAAAAGGACAACGATAAGCAATTAATATAATATTCCAGTAATTTGTGATGGTTTGAATACTGGAGACAAACACAGTACTCTACGCACTGGGATTCAAGTAAAGAAAGCTGTAAGTAATAAATAATGTTCTCTTCCCTTCAAAACAGAAGTTGATAAAATATACCAAAAGTTCAGGATTCTCAAAAGTTGTAATGATTACTAACTTAAAAAGATAAATTTTTTAAAAAGGTTTCTCTCAGTTGCATTATGTATTTTGTGTCTCTGTCATGTACCTCAGTTATGTTTCTCAAGTTGGAGGTCTTTGTTCTTGTTTTCTCCCCGTGAACAGAGAGAAAGTTCTTCACTGTTCGCTTGTCTCCCAGAGCTCAGGGTGTAAGGACAAAGCGGCAGCCAGTATTAAGCTCCTGACAAAGCCCTGGGAGATGTGACATGGAAGCTTGAACCTAATTTCCAAACAATCCTTTGGTTTGGGTCAGAGCACAGAACAGTCCCTCCAGGTACCTGAAAACTGGATTTACAGTTTCTGCTCTGAATGATGCAGCAACATACTTTCTCTGCTGCCAGGCAGCAAGAGGGTGGGCAGGCTGAATTAACTGGAAAATGGTAAAATAGAAGCTGTGTTTTGAAACACTGCTCTGCTTTAATTCAGCATAGGATGTTACAGTGGAAACAAGGCTGGTGTACTGAAAGATCAAAGATGGAAAACTACAGTCCCTTAAAGTACTGCAAACCCTCAAGATTTTATCAAGTCTCACATTATTTGGTGAGGGTTTTTTAAAGTAAATTCATTTAAAGACCTAAGCAAGAGATAAATCATTCTTATTCTTTTACTTTTGGAGAAAAACTTAAAAGTGTGATCTCTGATGGCTCAAAAATAGAAGGCAAAGGAAATATACCCTTTGAAGTTTACGGCATTTTTAAAGACCTGAGTCATGATTTTTAAATGCTTGAAGTTGACAGTAATTTATTTAGTTCAGCATAAGTATAAGAAATGGTAGAATAAATAGAAAACAATTGTTTCACCATTATCATATATGCTTTTAAAGGTATAATACGTGACAGACAGTCTTGCATTCTGTCTTTTCACATCAAAGCGTTTTTTCTCTCAGAAACAAATCAAAATTTTTAATCAAATTCCTGTCTGGAGAAGTAAGGGTGCAAAGATGTGTGTGTTTCACAACCTGTATACCAAATAAAAGCCCTGGGATCTCACCTAGTGCTGCAATACCATCATGGCTTTGGACAAGGCCTCATTTCAAATCAAGATCTTTTCCCCCAGTTGTCCCTATCTCACGGAGGAAGGAGCAACCTCCCTGTCCTCAGGGAACCCCACCCCAGGACACAGGATGAAAATGCAAGGTATCTCTGGGACTTGTCCTTTTTCCCTAGCTCCTCTGCGAATGGGTTGCCCTGCCCAGTACACTGCTAGACCACTAGTGATCCTGCAGCACTTTACTGGAGAGATAAGATCATCATCAGTGGTGGGTGGAAGGGAGAGGGGGAAGTGAGGTAAGGTTTGCTTTGAACTTCTCTCCTTCCACATTTTAGTAGAAAAATCCAGCAATTATATACTCATTCTAACTCGATGGAGAAGACGTAGGGACAGCATGTTGCAGGTGATCCAGAATGGGGGGAGAGCAGGCAGCACAGAATACAAGACTAAGAAGACAGCAGTCAGAACAAGTGCCATAGCACCAAAACATATGGGCAATGCATGCATTTAGGGTTGCTTTACTGTCCATCTGTAAATAGTCCATTTACTTGCACTGTCTCCAGTCTTAGTCAAATTTCTGCAGCAGTGATGAGCCCTTTGATGGCTTTCCTTGAAGAAACTAGAAGTATTGCCCCCTCTCCAAAACGTGCCCATTCCTTCAGTTCTTTTTTTATAGAGTCCTTGCCAAGCTATTGAACATCATTTATGATACTAGAACATGGTTGCAAAACACCTGAAAGCTGCAGCAAGAAGAATTAAAAGCATATGGTTTAAAAACAGTTCAAAGTCTACCTAGGTAACCTCACAAACATTTTTAACCAAGATGGGATTATGCTCAAAAATGAACCTGAAAAAGGCCATTCCCGTTCATTTAAGTGGGAGTAACAAGTGTAACTTCCTGAATTATATCCACATCCATACAAAAGTAAAAAATGGTGGCAGTTGTTTCTTATAGAGCTGGGGATCTTCATGCAAACAACTTAGTAGTAACAACATATAAATGACTGCAAAAATGCTTCTAATTCATTCTTCTAAATACTAGAATGTTTCTGGGATTCTGAAGAAAAGCCATTACATTTTTGGAGAAAAATGCCCTTGTTTTCATGCATACACAAACACATGATTTGGAAGTTGGGAGAATTCAGGGTGGTTTTTTGGAAAATTAAGAAAGTCAAAATTTACAGGAACTGCAGTGTTGGGTTTTTTTCCCCATAAAATGCAACTTCACCAGTACCTGACAAAATCAGCTCATAATCAAGATACTCTTGAGCCATACCTATAACCTGCTACGAGTGCATCTCCATTAGCATTCCGGCTCATGTTAGCCATCCCACACCCCCGCCAAAGCGAATCTCCCAGTTTTTGCTGCTTACCATATTTTGGTTCACGTTGCAGAGTAGACGAATTATGAGAACTTGGTTCTTTTCGGATGAAATGAAACTGGAGAGCGCACTCCAGGAGCAAATCTAATGCACTCCAACCACTAAGGGGCATTCAGTTCATAGGAAAAGAGCTTGTCTGAAGTAAGCCCACTTGTAAAACATATTTTTTGATTTATCAGCATGGTGACTCTCTGCAAATTTACACTTATTGAGTTGTATCACCTATTAATATGAAAATAAGACTATGAATGGCACAGTCACTATTTAACTTGAGGACCGTTCTCTAGGTTGATTCCCAGCTGGACAGCTGCTCTAGTACTAAAAGCAGACATGATTATCATGAGTACATTCTGTGTTCAAAGATCTGGGAAGGGAAGTTATGTTCGTACTTTATTCTAGACAATAAACAGTTTTTAAGGGAAAAAATCCATTCAAATCCTAAAAAAAAGAAGCAATCTGAAATATCACTTTGTGAGTACAAAGATAGGATTCCCATGAGTATTTCTCATTGCAAATCAATTAGAGGCTAACTGGAAGGAGATGTAACAGGCACATGTTTTCTTTTATAGCAGATGTGGAGGTGAAAATAGAAATGGTTAGAGGGCAGGTATTCTGAGCAGTCAACTGTCTTGCCAACTTCACTAACTCACAAAGTATGAATTAGGGTGCTAAGAAAATCACAGCCTGCTTTTTCTTTATAAGATCTGTAAATATTTTTTGCTTTTCATGCTTTTGAGTCTTTAGGTAGTGTTTGCATAGCATTTTAAGCTTTTATGTGTTTGTATGAGGCAAGACTCTTTATTCAGTCATTTATTTATTTATTAAATGAAAGTGGATATAATGTAATTAACCAATTCTAGGAGCTGGAATTTTTCAAAATAGAAGCAAAATAAAAATTCAAGTACTGTCTGTGAGCCTCATTATACAGTCACAAAGAGTAGTCGCATGCTGCGGCAGCCCAAAGCAGCCCAAGTGGAAATTTCTAAAACATGAGTCGGATGCATTGGCTCTTACAAAACCCTTCAACACCCACTCATTTCATTCTAAAATGAAATTATATTAGAACTTTACACAAGGTGTTCGTTATCAGGACATATTCTAAAAAAGAAACTGACTCACGAGTATCAAAAAACAGAATACTGTCAGCTGAAGAATTTCACGTTTATATATATATAAAATAAAAGTACATAACTGTTCTATCAATTATGTGTATCATTTTAGTAAAGGTATGCAAAAGTAAATATTCAGCAAATGATTACTTCAGTGGCTCACTCTCAACTTGGAAATACGCAGCCTAGATCTGCATTTGACAACTTTATGCACGGCAGTAGGAACTCTAAAGGCTGAGTGCACAGCCATGTCATTTTCATCTTTTGCAAAGAGCAGGCACTAATGTTAAAAGCTATAGCCAGCCAAAATTAAGTGTAATAACCCATCAGTGGTTTTATTTGAAATGACCTGATTCCAGAAATTGGCTCTTGATCTAACACATATTCCCATGAATTGGGAAATCTCATCCTTCTTACACTCTGTTCAACAAACTCCAGGCAACCCGGGAAATCAAACATTTCCTGATTAATATAGAGAAACATTTTATTCAATAAGCAGGAAATATGAGTTCCATAAAGGGGGGATTACTGCAGGGTATTCCAGCCATCAGTTCCACATCTAGCCAGTAGTACCCCAGGATTGCAACTGTAGCCTGAGTTGAGAGAGATCGGTCTTATAACTGAGAAAGAAACACGAAGTGAACAAAAGACTGAAAGAAAAAATGGAAACCTTTGAAAATAGGACTGTGTGAATGAGCTTGTAAGGGATCGGTCACAAGGGCAGTGCAAAGAGTGACTCTGCTGAGGAAAAAGTATGGTCTAGAGACAAGGTCTTTGTCCCAAACTTTTTTTCACCTCTTTCTCCATCTTTTTAGATTGTCCTTAGGAATTAAATTAGGTTTGTTTTGTTCCGTAATCAGTACAATTTTTGTGCCCCAGAAATTTGTATCCTTCAAGTTTTTCACAATTCCAGTGAGCAATCTGCTTGAATGCATAGATATTTATAGTGACAAGTGCCTATAAAAGTGGAAGAGTGTAAGTAGCAATATATTGTTGGTCTTTTAATAAGAAGTAGACTTTCGTCTAAGAGAGACCTAATTTTAACCAGTTTCACTGTGGGCATAACAAAGAGTTTATCTGCAGCACTACTGGCATGGCTGAAAGAAATATCAACATCTCCATTATCACAGAATCAAGCTGGTATTTAAAAACCTTTAATCCCTGCATCCAAGCTCTCCATTCTCAGGACATGGTACTAAACATTACATATGCAGGAGTACGTGTCCCTGAACTGGGGTCCATGAGAGGAGGATAAGAAGTCAAGTGATCAGCACTTAGCATTCTGCTGCTTCACAGGCTGACAGAGAATTCATAACATCCTGAGCAACACCCCTGTCATCAGTGGGAAGCAGAGATTGCTCTCGCCCAAAGACAAAGTGCTGGAGGAACACATCCCTGGGGGAGGGCAGCAGCTGGTAGAGGGTATAACAAGCCTGGGTCCCAAGTCTGTCTTCAAAAACTGGGTGTGTATAAATAAGCTGTTTCAAGGGAGATCTGGTACAAAGTCGAAGTTGTGCCTAAACCACTTCTAACACATAATATCTGTGGTACCCAAAACAATAAAGCTAGTGCAGCTAAGACTGAAATCCCCATTTCCAGCCCCACTTTTCAATTCTGAAGAGGTGACCTAAATTTAATTCTGGGGTATGGATTTTCCAAAAGTACAGATAGTTCCCCAAAGACAAAAAGGCTCCCTGAAAACTGGGTGGCTGTGGAAATTCTGCATGCACATCCTAAGCACTGACACACTATCTTTTTAACTCATAGTATTAGACTCACAAATACGAGACACTACTGCTTCCCACTGTCTCATCAAGTCATCAAAATAATATTTTTATCATGCCTCAAATGTAGTTTGGAAAACAGACTTATAATTTGAAAAACAACAGTTTGGAAGAGACATTAAAAGTCATGAGACCTTGTCACCATTCTAAAGCTAAAGCAGCACTATGACACATCAGTACTAGCAGAAAAAAGTTTCTAGGAAGATACTGACATATTACTTTGGTTCACATACTTTAGAGCTACCAAAGTGTCAAAACTCATGGGATTTCAGAAGCGTTTCTTAAATTCTTCAGAATACATCATCTGCACCTAAAAAGAAGAGGATTTCTTTGAGAAAATATGAGAAAGAAAATCTTTTGTGGCCTTGGATGTCAACCTATTCTCAGTATAACAGAAGTTTGCATTCTTAAATAGGCCATACAGGATAATTTTGGCAACATCCTAAAGGAAAAAAAAAAAAGTTCTGGTAAACATGTTGAATAACTGTTCAATGATCAGGCAGTTATTGAAAGAGGGGGGTCAGAGTTAAAAGATTTAACTTTTCTGAGAAGTGTATTTCTTGTAAAAATTGAACTAAATTTAAAATCACCTAAAATTACTGCTTAAAGGTCCCAAGATGTTTCAAGTACATTCTCTTACAAAGCCTGATGAGGCAGATTCTACCGTTCTACTGTTTGAATTAACAAGAAAATAAACTCCACAACCCAGAAACAATTTATGCAAAGATTCTGTGTGTCTATTTCAGCTAAATTATTTTCTTACACTTTTCACTATGTATAGCTTTCATATTAGATTTCTAACTCTTACTCAAGCATTTTACATATGCTTCCAACATGGCCTTTCATTTTTCTAATTTCAATTTCTTGTAAAACTTTATGGCTCTGTATGGAATGTACAGAATTGCTGCCTGTGTAGGCTGCCAGTAATTTCTTAAGGTTTTTTAAAATTGATTTTTGAAAACAATCAGTGAATAAAAGTGTTGTGAGTTCAGCATGTGTAATACCCTAGCAAAAGGGTTAATGAACTTCAGAGAGCTGTGTCAGTCCTCTTTTGGCCCGTGCTGCCAGATCAGGTGAGTTCTGCTAGTTCCTACACAGGACCACTGAATACCTCTCTGTATCACAGCCAGACTCTGAAAGGGCCATAGGATTATTTTGTTTCCTAAGTTTAAAATAAAGGCAAACCCCAGTAAAGCAGTTAGCTTGGGACAGGTCTTGTGTACATTTAAAAATACTGTTCGTTGACAAATCCCAAAAGGAAACTATGTTTGTTGTCGTGTATCTTGGGCAGGTGGTGTATAGGCATATAAACCACAGACTTTGTTAAATTATCTTCAGTTGTAAGAGAAAAGTTGCTGTATGAGAATGGTGAAGTGGTACTACCAGAAATATTAACATATTTTACTTTCAAGCAGAGTAAAGAAGTAATTATTGACTTTGAAAATGACAAGGTAGAGTGGTCCATCAGAGGATGCGTTCTGCCTGCTCTTTTAACATTTTTAAGAAGTAACGATGGGTGATGCAGAATTACATCTGATCCAATAGCAAATACTAAAATCACTAGAAAAATCAGTTTAAACTATCTATTAAAATAGTAAATTAAAACAGACACCTTATAAAGTGACTAAATAATTTTAAAAGCCAGGATCAAAGTATTCATATACAACTCATCAGTTACAGGGATTACAGCTTGTTAGAAGTTTTACGATGAACCATTTTTACTCCATCAGAAATGCCAATGAAAAAACTATGTTTTCTAGATGTAAGTGTTGCTAGGAGAGTACTCAAATTGAATTTCTGATTAGAAAGAAACATACATGGAAGCCAGGACACATTTATGTGATGTTGGAGGCTCAAGATTATTCTGCTGCTCTAAGCTGGAAAAAGCAGATGGATCTGGACTTTATAATGTAAGCATGTGCCCCTAGCCATAAGTAATGAAAATTACCTGGCTATATAAAGCTGTATGCTTTCCACAGAGTTGCACAGCAACAGCAACAAATGCCTGCCTCTAAGCACAGTGGTCAAAATCCCATCCTGAGACACAGGAGACCTACATGCAAGGTCCTATTCCAAATCATACAGAGCCTTCCTACCCTCACCAGCCTTTCCTTCTAAAAACAGGCTTTCTCAGTCATTTCAATTTCCTTATTTAATGAGCTTAACTTCATAAAGAACTTCTCTGGTAGAGTAGAAAATTAATAAAATATGTAAAGGACAGCCTTAGGTATTTAGAATCATAGAATCACAGAATCATTCAGGTTGAAAAAGACCTTTAAGACCATCAAGTCCAACTGTTAACCAAGCACTGCCAAGTCCACCACTAAACCATGTCCTCAAGCACCACATCTACCTGTCTTTTAAATACCTCCAGGGATGGAGACTCAACCACTTCCCTCGGCAGCCTGTTCCAATGCTTGACAACCCTTTCAGTGAAGAAATTTTTCCTAATATCCAACCTAAACCTCCTCTGGCACAACTTGAGGCCATTTCCTCTCATCCTATCACTTGTTACTTGGGAGAAGAGACGGACCCCCACCTCACTACAACCTCCTTCCAGGTAGTTGTAGAGAGCAATAAGGTCTCCCCTCAGTCTCCTCTTCTCCAGACTAAACAACCCCAGCTCCCTCAGCCGCTCCTCATAAGATTTGTGCTCTAGACCCTTCACCAGCTTCCTTCCCCTTTTTTGGACACACTCCAGCACCTCAATTCCTTCTTGTAGGGAGGGGCCCCAAACTGAACACAGTATTCAAGGTGCAGCCTCACCAGTGCCGAGTACAGGAGGACGATCACTTCCCTAGTCCTGCTGGCCACACTATTTCTGATACAAGCCAGGATGCTGTTGGCCTTGTTGGCCACGTGAGCACACTGCTGGCTCATATTCAGCCAGCAGTCAACCAACACCCCTGGATCCTTTTCTGCCAGGCAGCTTTCCAGCCACTCCTCCCCAAGCCTGTATTATTGCATGGGGTTAATTTGATCCCCACTATATTGCATGTTTTCTGATAAATTACATTCCCTAATGTAAACTGGTACAGACACGTTTAAAAATGGTCAGATTCAGGAAAGGATAACCCCAGTCTTTGTAAGAAATTAGGAGCCAGAAAAAGAATGGCTCCTTGTTGGACCCTACACATCTTTTGGAAGCCTGACACTTGTTCATTTACATTACCAGTTTGACATTGAAGAGGCATGTATGACAGTACTGTCACCTTTAAACTTTTCAAAGCACATATTTCAGGGATTTTTAAAATTATGCAGAAATGTCAGATGACAGGATTTCTCAAATGGTATTCCATAATTAGCTATTCTCCTCCACCACCAGTGGAGAATCAACTGAATCAATACAAACAACTGTATGGCATTTGATCCTTTCACATGCATATTTATTGATTTTATTCATAAAATAGAATCATAGAATTGTTCACGTTGGAAAAGACCCTTAAGATCATCAAGTCCAACCATTAACCTAGCACTGCCAAGTCCACCACTAAACCTTGTCCCTAAGCACCACATCCACCCGTCTTTTAAATATCTCCAGGGATGGGACTCAACCACTTCCCTCGGCAGCCTTTTCCAGTGCCTGACTACCCTTTCAGTGAAGAAATTTTTCATAATATCCAATCTAAACCTCCCCTGGCACAACTTGAGGTCATTTCCACGCATACTGTTTCAGTGGAACCTGTTTCAGGAGTGTTCAATGTCCTGGACATCACCCCTGAATTAACAAAACAGGAATACTAGGAAACGTATTCAGTTCATGAATTCTGGGATAATCTGATATCTTTTGTTACCAGATGTCAACTACAAATGTACAAATGGTGCAAAACTTTTAATAACTAAATTAGGGGGGGGGGTCAGTTTTAGGCACTGCTTTATTCACTTAACTGATGCAAAATCAATATCTTTTTTGCCTCTTGAATGTTTCTGTTATTTCATCCTTTAAAAGGTAGATAATGAAAACACTAAACCTACCAAAATTGAACAAATATGTGAAGGAAAGCAAAAGAATAAAAATTTTAATTTCACAACAAACC
Source organism: Nipponia nippon (assembly GCF_047370975.1). Classification (NCBI taxonomy): domain Eukaryota; kingdom Metazoa; phylum Chordata; class Aves; order Pelecaniformes; family Threskiornithidae; genus Nipponia; species Nipponia nippon. The sequence continues at coordinate 35,472,861 of NW_028262380.1, forward strand.
ATTTTACCCATCATTTCTAGCCAGTTTTCTCTCCTACTTCTTGGAAATTTTTACTGCAAGAGTCTTTTAGTTGAATACAGGCTTCGGTTTGCAGGGATGTATTTGTAAACTGGCCACTTGAGAGAAGCACTGGAAGTTTAAAAAAGATTGAAGAGAAAATATAGTGTTTTGGTGAGTAGCCCTGGGTTTAATTAAAAAGATCTTTAGATCTTCGTCGGAAGCTAAAAAACTTGAATAACTTTTCAACCAACTATTTTTCTGGAGTTTATACAACAGGGATTCAGCTGTTCCAAAAGAAACTGAGAGGCATTTCTTCTTGTTAAACTCACCATATAAACACTGCATACACTCAATATCTAACAGGAGCCATACACCTACCGCTTGCCAAGGTCTCTGTGTGCTAAGTTAGGCCTTCAGAAAGGCCCATCTTTAGACACTAGGTCATCTGTATAATGATGGGAGCTGAGCAATCTTTCCTTGGAGCATTAATTTTCGAATTCAACTACTTGGGACATGTCTCAGAAGGCATAATGTGCTACTGCAAAATTTCTAAATAGAGAGGTGAATATGAATTAACAACTTCTTCAGTCTCTATCTGCTGGGATTGTGACAGCTTTTCATAGGAAAATAAGTTCGTGTACTTCAGAGAGTGCATAATACTCTGGGACAATACATCTTCCTTCTCTCAGGCCTGGGAGTTAATGAAAAGACAATTTTTTCCAATATAAACAGTAGAATTCAACTGTCTACCACCAATATTTACCTCAAGTTTTCTAAGTTTCCAATGAAGCTTTTAGATGGAATTTTTTTATATCCAATGGAAATGAAATAAGAAAATATGCCATAGAAACAGAGTTGTTATTGAAATCACTCTCCCTTTACTATATGAAAGTAGGGCAAGAAAAGAAGCACAAAAGCCTTTATTATCTGTTGGTGTTAAAGATATCTCTTGAAGCAGAGCTGGAGCACAGCCAAGCATTAAAATTTCTCAGATCATGGGGAGAAGAACTGCTGGGGAAGCCAAACTCAGTGATGGAATAAAATTGAAAGATGGAAGTGCAGAGCATTATCCCTAGTGATGTTTATATATTTTGCTTGGAAAAAAAAAGTCAATGGATAAAATACATGAGTAGTTTTGGGAGTAGAAACTACAAACCAGGAGTATGTACTTAGAGTGAAATAACAGTTGTATTGCTGAGCTTCACTGTCATTTTATTTTAATATTCTACCCTGCACGTGCAGGAGAAGTAATTCTCAGCATGATGTCCTATACTCAAGCATGCCTTTTTACTTCCTGGGAAAATGCTCTTACTACTAAGTAATATGTAAAAAGGATAACAACCCTAGAATATCCAATTTGCAAAAGAAAAGAGCTGACATTCCAGCAGAATAACTAATGGGACTGAGGTGCAGGATCTCATGGTGGCCAGCACATCATTAAGGCCTGAACACTGTGCCTTTTTTTTTTCAGCATCACTGAAGGGTTCAGTCTGGTCGAGCAGACATCTATGTCACTCGAAATGCCCAAGGATATTCCACGGGGACTTCAGTTGCCAGTCCAGGACAATCAGGGGTTTGAGTGCACAGAAGCCCTATGTCATGTCCACAAGTTGGTGCCTTAGATACCCTACAGCTATGTAAGGTTAGCCCTGCTCAACTGGCTGTTTGCTGTGAACCCCAGTCACTGAGTCCTCACATCACCCAGGACTATGGCTAGCATGCAGGCAGCTAGTTGTGATTTATGCATTACATTTTTTAAACATGCAAACAGAGAAGTGAGGCATTAAGCACTGAGGATCAACATGCCCAGCCCATTTTTTGGACCTCAATTTCAGTACATAAGAATGAGATATATCAACATTGGGGTCCCCTTAAATGTGCTTTCAGTGAGACTCCAAGACATGAGCATTTCTGAATTTTAAATAACTTTGTTCCACATCTGCATAAACCAGTTTACAGGTCAGTAATAGGATTATTAAGAATAATTTAAAAATAGGCTATTTTGAAATCTAAGAACAAATGTAATTAAACATTCTATAGTCTATCTCAATGCATCTAGACTTTGTTCTGAAATTTCCAAGTTGCCTGATTATTGGACTTATAATATTTTATGCAAAGGTCCCAGAGAAGGCCCTTTTCTGTCTGAGCTATTTTTTCCTATTGTAAGCAAAGACAGAAATTATGCAAAACTTCCAGGAAAGTATAGAAACCTCTACTGGTCAATCAAATATTCAGTATCTAAATCAGAACACTTAAAGCACTCGTTTCTGTAAATTCAGAACTTTAAACTTGCTTTTGACTTAAACAAAATACATTATTTGTACTGTGCTACTGTACAATGCTAGGGAAGTGAACTGGGCTAGCCGGTTGGCCTAGCCACAGTATACAAAAACAGTAACAAAATAAGATGGTTCTTATCCAAAATTACAATGTAAACATAAGAAAAAAGACTATAGACAAAAGACCAAAGGTGCAATGAGACGGTATTGGTCATTAGGTTAATTAGGGTTCCTAGCACAACCGCTGCTTAACTTTGACCTAGCTTCTGGTTTCCCTTCCATATTACCTCAATGATGCTATGAATATGTTCTCATGAGTAACATAAGCCTTATTTTAAAAATATCTTCCTGTAGATCTGTTGAATGAAAAATAGTCTGCTAGTCTAATATGGCCCCAACTTCAATACTCCATAAACTTATTTTTTAATAAATGCACTTATCTTTCTTTTGATTTTGTCTGCTTTTGCATTCCCATTATAAGTCAAAATTGAGAATTTTATTTCCCATATCACTATAAAAGAGCACTGATTCAGTTTCAGCACTGATTATGAATTGTCTGAATCCACCAATGCCCTTAAAAGAGATAACTGAAGGAGATGATAAAATTTCAAGCCATATATGGCTTGCTGTGATTTGTTTTCTAATATTTAAAAAATTTCAAGAAAATAAATTCTTGTACCTAAATTAACTGTCAAGCCTAATTAGGATTGCAGTCTCCTAGGAGAAAAGTGCTACTTAAAGTAACACGATTCTATTCACGACACTAAATGTGCTGAAATGACAATCAAACAAGAAGCTCTTGGGCCAAAAGTATATAAAAATGGAATTAAAATATTAACAAAAAAATAAAGCTCAGCATCTTTTCCATCTTTCAACAACTGCACAATGTAAATACAAAGCCATTTTTAGGAAAAAAACAACAAAGCAGCAAGTTAATTTGTCAATATGACACAAGTATTACCAGGTTAAAGGTGGTAGTATTACCAGGTGTAAAATTCTGAAGTACGTTAGAATTTTTAAAAAAAGAAAGTCTTGTCAAAAGAAAGGACATTTTCTGAATGAGAATGCAATATTTTTCCCTAAACAAATAAAATTGCACATGTTGCAAGGGAAGTGTTTTAAAATAATAGGTTACATTGGATTTATAGAATATTGTAGTCACCATCTTTAGGTATTTATTTCAGTCTGGTGGTTCCTTTTTCATTTAAAATACACACACAGAGATGGAAAGAACAAAACTGAATAAATGAGCTCTGTGTATGAAACGTAGTACTATGAAGAGCTTTCTGTCACTCTACTGTTTTTGACAACTTCTGCACTGAAAATTGGGTTTTAGCCTCTCCATGGACTCCTGGACTGATTGTTCAAATTTTAATCATAGGCAAAGTAGCCTGCCACAGACCTTCTGAGTCAGTCTCTGACCAGTCAGGGGGTATGCAGAGGGTATCTGAATCAATATTTCCCGATGACCTTTTATTTTTCCAGAAGAATAATCATATTCCCATGTTACTGGGAAGTTTTCTCTCTCTGCCAAATAAACTTCCCCCTCTTCCCCTAGGCACTATCTAGACTATCCTCTCTTCCCTCTCCCACTCAATTTGTTCTTTTACTGCTGTCAGGCTTTCCTGACTCTTCAGGTTCCTCTGCAAAATTCAGCTGCTTCCTTCTCTCCCTCACACCAGTAAAATTTCCTGGCCTCTAATTTTATCATCCAGCTACCTTACCAAAATTAATGTGAAGAGTGTGAGCAAACTTTGAGGAAAATCTGACCTGAAATGACCTCATCTATATAACAGGCAGCAGGCATTTTAATGTGGTGAGCAGCTATGAAAATAATGCTGATTCTGTGCTCATGTTCTACCTTAATTTCTTGTTATATTTACCTCATAAGATTTCATGGAATTACTTGACTCTGTAGGAAAAGGTTCATATTTGAATGATAATTCCAAAGACAAAAATCCAGGTGGATGTCTAAACATCCTTGATTTTGTGACTGTGTATGGTTTCATGGAAAACTAGGGCGGGGGGGGTTTACAACTTTTGTATGAGTAGAGTACTGAAGATTTGCTACATATTTTGTAAATACATAGTTTTTACACATTGCCTTTACAGGCAGACAAGGTCACAGGTACTTGGATCATGACTGTGTGAACTGCAACTGTAAATGATGTGTAAATTTGGATAACAACTTATAATTCTTGCATTAAATAATGCAAGTAGAAATGGTGCTAAAACAGATGTATTCAGTGGAACTTCTCTCAAACTGCACTGAACAACTTAAACTCAGATTTACATATTTAGGGCTATTTTGGCTACAGTTCTGACGTTGCAATTCCAAGCATCCACTGCTTTGCATAAAGATCTTTGCACATTATCTGATGTAGACTGAAACGTCAACTTTAGTAATAAGACACCCAGAGTTTGTTGAGGAGCTGTAAAGTTTGATTTGGCTCCCATGGCTCAATTTCTGATTGAGCAAGCTCTCCAACTGCTCAAGAAACTCCAGTCAAGATACTCTCCAGGTACTCATGCAGTTGTGCCTCCTCTAACATCTCCTGCTTTGCACAGATTGTATATTGTGCTACTGTCTCTTTTTGCTAAGGTATATGTGAAAACTAATAATTATCCCTGAACCTAAGCAAATTTGTCTGCAGTCATCAAAGTGTATTCAATAAAAGTGAAAGGTTGTCTTCATTGCAGACCCTCTCTAATCCTTGCATTCTACTTAATGCTCTACTCTAATCCATTCATCTCCAGCAGCAGGAAATCGAACGAAGCCCCCAGTATCTTATTAGATATTTAGCAGTAAATGAAACCACCAAAAAAATAAACCCTTAATGGTAGAGACTAAAATTTTATTTTCTAATCAGCTATTAAATATCCACTGTAAAACTATAAGTATTCCTTAACAGCATTTTTAGAGCATGCTTCTTGGGAAAACTGGCTTAACGTCAAATGTATAACAACACATAGAAAGATGTGCAATGTGGAATTATTTAAACATTTTTTGTCTTCAGAAAAGAAAGGAATAATCCTTAGACACTTCAAAAACTCATTGTACTGTTTATTTTAGTGCATATCATATTAAAGGACTGGGGTTTTTTCCTCAAGTCCTCATCAAATTTTACTGGGGTTTTTGGTTTCTTTTTTCAAAAACCTTCTTTGAATCTAATTTCAGCCACACTAATTTTTTAGCAATTGATTCAGTCAAAAGCAGAACTGAAGGAAAATTAACTTCAGATTTCAGTGCAGACACAATTTTAAGTACAGAAGACCAGGTGCTTTCTTTTTCCAAAGTCTGATATGGTCTAGTATGGAAACACTTAAATCATATGAACATTACCCACACAGGCAGATAGAAAGACAAATTAAATTTTGCAAATTTAAACTGAATTTTTTTCTTTGTAAAGAAAACTTAGAGAATACCTCACAATACTGTAGCTTGGGAAATAAGTAATCTAAGCACTAGGTCCCTGTGAAGATGGGATTTTATTCTATAATTTCAGAGCTAAATTACTCCTTTGTGTTATTCTATATAGCAAGGTGATGAGTTTGACTCCCATTCTGATTAATTTTAGAGGAAAAAATAGCTACTAGTAAATGCTATAATAAAATATTTGAGACATGGAAAGGGTATTCATCAAACAACTGCTGATAATATCAAAATTTCATCATAGCAACATATAAAATGTCTGCTCTTTCTGCAAGCTCATATGTACTTACAGCCTATGAAAGAGCTGTTATATTTAAAATGTGGTACTTCATATTAATACATTTATTTGAAATTACTTTGCCTCTTGGCTTTGAAATTCAAACAGTTACAGCATTTCTGAGTTACAGTCACAGCTTATGTTTGTGGATTACATTTTGTCAGTGATATTTACATCTATACTATCCTTAAACAACATCAGCTCAAAAGTAAAAAGCAAAACAGACATCACAGTAAGCCTTAATAATTAAAGTACATGCAAGGAAAAAAAAAAATCAAAGCTCAGTGAGTCATAATTCCACAAAATATGAGGGGTCACTCATCTCTCAGTGACTTGTTTTTCAGAAATGATTCAGGACAGCAATATTCTGAAAGGTGCTTCTGGCGGTAGATCCAGATAAAATTTCCAAACTGTATGAGCAAACACAATGGCACCTGCAATACCCCTTGCTTTTTTTCTTCTACTGTCAAGCAATACTTTAAAGTTAGCAAGATCTACTCATCATCTCACTGTCAATACTTCCTAATATTGCAATTGCACTTACACGGGTATTTCAAAGCAAGCTGTGTATCATTGCAGCCTGACCAGCTAAGTTTAACAACTCAGACAAGTTTATGGATCAGATAGATGAAGAGTTTTACTAAAACCCATTTAGATGAGTGATTACAAGCAGCAAAACAAATAACCCATGCAATGACATCCAATGTGTTCATTCAGCACATTAGACAAGAATATAATCTCACTGCTGCTGGTCAAGGGGTCTAGCTGTACATAGCAACGGGTCATGAATCTGGAGTACAATTCCCTCTGTGGGACAACATGCTTTTGTGGCTTTATGCTTAGGCTGACACATATACAAGCTTAACCTCAGAACTTCAGCTGAAATTTCACAATAAGGGTTAGGGGCATCTATATATAATTTCATTCTTCAGCCTTCTTCCTGATGACTATAGTATCAATTATATGCATTTACACAAAATAGTTGCTCCCTAATAAATCTCCCAGTGTCCTAAGGTGTTATATATTTACTCCTTTGTTCAAAAAAATGAATTCCTATCTTCAAAAAACATTTTGGATTCTTTTAAAGGCATCTCTATCAGCAGTGGTTTATCCAACATGTCAGACCCTACAAAGAGAGAACAGCCCAATCTGAACATCTGGCATCCTTATGGTTGGGAAATTTCCTTTCTGGCAGTAGTAGCTGATATTTGTCTTGCTGTATGACCTCCCTGAAAAGTCAAGGAAACATCACTATTTTTATTGCATTCAGTTCACATTTACTACCTTGAGCTATTAAATGCAAGCTGATTGTCTGCTCAGGCTAGGCTAAGTACATGTATAAATTTGATCCTGATATTTTCAATTATGTTTATAAATAATGTCAAGTTTAAATAAATAAGAGAGAAGAAGGTATAAATCTGTGAAATATAATAAACTTAATCTTATAATATCTCATACACCATTTACAGTCAAATTTTCAAAAAAAGAAGAGAAAGGAAGTTTTCTCTTCTCATATGCTCCTTTAGTGCCTTATCCTTTGAAGATCTGTAAAAATGAACCTTGCAGCATAATAAGAATATCAGTTATTTTTATCTACAGCGATTAATCCAAAGATGAAGATGCAGGGTTGAGAATGTCCTCTCAGGTACAGCTGGAATGTCACTAGATCAAGGGGAGTTCTCTCCAGCAGTATGGGATTGGGTTGAAAGCAGTCTTTCAAGTGTACTGGCCTAAACTATCTATTGACTGATCAAAATGTCAGTTAGAAACTCTTCACTTGCCCCATTCCATCAAGGAATGTTTAGGCACTGGTGTGCAGCCCTAGCAGCCAAGGAAGCAGTGATTATATGGGCAAGTATCTTGCTACAGAAATTCCACTGTTTTTTTAGCAAAGTCCAGTTTCCAGATCAGAGAAGTAACCTTCCAACAGAAGTAGGAATTAAGTTAAATAAATGAGTATGGATTATCTCAACTATGATGCCAACACATTACATCTGCTTCTACCTGTTTGCAGCTCAGCAGCTCTGAACGACACTGGTTGAAAGTGGCTTCTGGAGCTGAATTATTTTTGCAGAGTCAATGGACCACTCATCAGTTTCTCAGACTGAAAAAAATATATCCCAAGTCAGGGAGAATGTTGCAACCAATTGATTTTTTTGAACCCAATCAAATGCTTGGTAGTCTGAAAAACAGACTTCATAGATCAAGACTTTTCAATTAAGATTATGCTCTCTTGAATGAACTATGGTTATATCTACATGCACAAAAGCTAATATACCTACTGTGGTAGGTTGCAAAATTAAGACAGTTCTACAAGGTAATTATACTTATTTCTCACTTTACTTTACAAAGTAATTAGGAATGTACAGATTGTACTTTTGAAGTTATTGCATGCCAGACTAGCTAGATTAAAAGAGGCTTCTGCTGTTATAGAATTATTTATCTATTCATTTAAGGAAAATAATGATTGATTTTTAACTTTGTTTTATAACCAAGTATTCAGTGAACAATTATGTAGACTGAACTACAAAATATTACATGAAACAGTGAAGACAAGGAGTGAGTTACTATGCAGCATAAAGTTATGCTTATCTTTAATGTTAAGTTGAGGTTACCTAATGTTTTCCCAAATATCTGCATTACCACAAAGCAGGATGCCTGTTTAAACTCTTACCATAGGTATACTGAAGAGTTTTCGGTGAAAGGAATATTATTTATGCGGTTTTGGACCACTGCTTAGTGCAAGGTATATCTTCTAACCGAGGCTTCCATATTTTGGAATAATATAAATACTTGACTGTAGCAGGAGGCCAGGATAAGAAATAAATCCAAGTAATTGTGTTACCTCCTCTTTTCAATTTGCTTCTTAATTAAGCAAACAGCTTTGCTTATCTTCTTACCTCTCCTTTAGCAGAAATTCCAAGATGATCCTTTGGAGGAAACTTGTAAAGGGTGGACTATGTTTCAGTTGCCCTCACCTACAACGGCTCCTAGATAAGCTACCCTGTCAGATATCATAAAGTCAATGAATCTTGAAATACCATTATGGACATTATTAGAACAATAGTGACTTCAGGCTATTTTAAAGAAAACCTTGTGGTGAGTCATAAATATGCTAATGCTTACATGGCCAGTTCCATGAAAACAGAAGCCAAAGAACTCATAAAAGAAAAAAAAGTTGGTTTTATCTTAACAATTATAATGCAACTACTGCAGAATTAGTTCTGCTCTTTCCATGTTTGTATGCATACAGGTTTTACATATCTTTATATACAAAGCATACATATTCCATTTCATCATCAAAGACAGATTTTCAGTGCTGAATATGAATGGAACAGGAAGCAGAGAATAATGCATTATGGTTTCTTTTAAAAAAGAGAAACTTGGATACTTTTTGGTTTTATAAATATGTCTTACCTCAGCATCTGCAAAATATCTAAGTGTTACATAAATATTCTCATGATTAAACTAGCTGCAGGACTGAAGAATCCTTCATTAGAGCAGGAGGTCTCAAAAATACATTTAATATTTAATTTTGAATTTAAAAATTGCATGACTGCTCTTCCCAAGTCACTGAGAAAAACATCTGCATGCTTTGAGCATATGTTTCTATTAGTACTTTTGGTCATTTCTGCAATGCTTTTACCTTTCACTTAATCAGTCAGAAGTTCCCCAGATTTTTCCGTGTTTCTCCAGATCTCTGGAACCCTGCTTAAAAATTGGTGCCAGGTAGCCCAATTTCAAGTTTTATTTAAGACAGATTGCCTATCAGAATGAGTGGTTCGACTGCTCCATCCTTGAGGTCCTGTAGAATTCTTAAGTGGGCACCACCTCGACCTACCAGTTTGTTCCTGTTCCTGTTGCCAATTTGCTCTGTTGCTCAGTTTCTTCTACCTGCACTTCAGTTTGAGGCACATGCTCTGATGGATTGCCTGTGGGGAGGAGTTCCAGCTTACTCAAGGTCGTCCACAGACGGATGCCAAAAATTCACCTAGTTTTCTTGTTATAGCCTTATCTTGTGTGAACTCCTCTTTTGGTCCCTAAAGGCTTTCTCAAAAGCATCTTGCTTCTGCTGCATCCGTAAAACAGATTTATTACTAGTTTATATGCTTTTCAAAAGCAACTCCAAAAACTGCTTTTGGCATGCCTCATTATATGTTTATATTTAGTCTGTAATGGTTCATGATATTTTCTGCTTTCTTCATTTGGACATAACTTTAGCTTTCTGAGGGGTTCCTTCTTAATTCTGTTACTCAATTTTTCAGCCATACTGCCTCATTTTGGTCACTCTGAAGACCCCACTTTCCCACCAATGTCACTATGAATGGAAGACATTTTTATGAGCTAAATGTTAGTGAATGATGTGAATGTTAAGGCACTGGATTATACATTTAACAAAAACATGTTCTGTTTCCTTGAAGTCACACTTTGAAACACTTGAAATTAAATTCTAACAAGTAATATTTCCCTGTCAAAGAGGAGTCACAGAGTATTTACAGAGTAAACATGCTCACAAAGAAACCTGAGCCACAAGTCTTTATGTATCTAAAAATAAAAATTTCACCCCACTGATGCCATGTTGTTAGATCAGTTTTCAGCAAATAAGTTTCTTCACAGCATGGGGAACCCAAATGAGTGTGGCCTAAAATACAAGCAGGGTACAAATACTGTAAAAGCCTGGACAGATTGATGTACAGATCAACAGACAGATGGATATAAGCTAAGTACCAGGACAAGTCTCATAATTCAACGTGTTAGAAAAATCTCAGGTCTAGCACCCTGAGAGGTTGTAACCACACTGGGTCAGACCATTCAGACTTCTCCAATAGTACAAGAGGGCTCAGAGCCTACCTCGTAAAAACCTTTACAGTTACTATAAAAGCACTATGTTGTGACCCAAATCTGCCAGCAGTGTACCTGGAGGGACCATCTAGGAGAATGACAAGTCTATAGCAATGGGAACTGGACGGCATCCGTGAGACAGCTCCTTCTTTTCCTGTGCTCACAGGGAGGGGTTGCCAGAGAGCAACGACATCCCAACCATGCCTCTTCATATCCCATCTTGCCTAAACTAGGCTTGGAGAAGAAACAAGAAAAAGCCAAGTTCTCTATCTTTGAACAGGCTGAGAATTCTTGAACCAGATCAGTGGACAGAGACAGGCAGGCAGTAAATTTTACCCTTCATGCCTTTTCTTGTGCATCACTGAAGCCATGAAGAAAACTGCAAAGAATCCAGCTATTTGTATTTACCTGGTCTTTTCCAGGATTTTAAAACTGAAGTGCGTTAGACATTACTTCAATGCCACAAAGGAGTAGCTGACCAAGGAAACACTCTCTCCTCTCTTGCATGCAGTCTAACTCAGAGTTACCACTGGTTTATTACATGCAGACTGAAGTATTGGAAGCAGCTGGTTTTTTTCAAATTAATGTGGCAAGTCATAGCGCTGTCATCTACTCTGCCAATATCTAGACATCAGTCAAAGTCTGAATTTCTCTCTTCCTTGGAATATTCCAGTTATATCCAGGTATGAACCCAATCCTACTCTATATTGTAATAACTAACAAGGAGTATATACATACGGACATATATATATTATGAAAAGCAAGTTTTAGTTATGAGTATGATTAATGCTCCAGAAGTTATCAGAACATGTATTGAAAGGATTTAGCTTTGTACTACCCACTGTGGACAGACCACAGAAGCACAGTCTGAGTGCTATGGGTTTTGTTTTGAAGAAACTTTAAAAAAAAATTAGAAAAATAAAAAAAGGACATTGCATTTGTTTTGTTAAAGAAGGAGTAAGTCAGGAATTCAATTTTTTACTTCAGACTAGAAAATGATAAATAGAAAAGCAAAAAGTTTAACCTAAAGTAATAGCCATTAAAATGCCATTTAAAGTCAGATTACAATGACTGGGGAAAAGAAAAGTAATTTTATTTGCAAAGTCATGGTTTTAAATTGCCTACAGCAGCTGCTGCCACTTTGCAATACTTCTACTTTTCATTAAATGAGGACTGGAGGAATTATGCATGAATTGTAAAAATACCTAAGTTCAACATATCGTCAAACCTTGTAAAAACAGTTTAAGTTTTAACTCTTCTGATTTAGTATCATTTGTCCTTGCCTTAGATATGCAAAAATATGTTGGTCTGAGAACAGCTACCTATTTGTAGGTGGGGCTATTATTCTAGGAAAGAGCTCTGGTGACAGGGGTGCTCCACTGACCATGGTCACTGCCTGCTGCACCTCTTGCCCCTCCAGCTGATCACAAATCCTCCCTGTTGCTGCGTTGGTTTGTCTTCCTTGCTCTTTCTTCCTGAGAGGAGGATACAGTCTCAAAAATGTAATCAGTAGGCACACTGAAATAGCTAGGTAGCATTTAGTTTCTGAGGGCTTTCCCCACCCCTCCTCAGAAGTGTGTCACTGTTATACAAGCAACATGCGAGAACCTGGGAAAGTGTTAATGTTGGCTCTTCCCAGTAAAGATAAAAGTCTCTCTGACACATTCCTTTCTTCCGTGTTCCTAAGTAGTATGCTGATGGCTTCATTTTGTGTTTCATTTACTGACAGAGAAACACTTCTAGGGATGTTAGGTGCAACAAGTTTGGAATCAATAGACTCAGAAATAACAGCTGGGGTGCTGTTCTTCACTGCCTAGCTTACTGAATTTTTTATGAGCTCTAACATTAGCTTGTCCAGAGCAGGTATTTGAAATTTGCACATGCTAAGGTCAGGACTACACCCTTTCCCTTGACCACGTGTATACTTATGCGTCTTTGGAACATTGCGTTTCACCCATGTGAAACAGCAGAGACTGATGGCTCTGCCCAAAACACACAGCACCTTTGCAGAGGGACTTCTCCATCCTTACAGGGTGTGTCCTGCTGTGGGTTTGGCAATGGCTGTTTCCTCTTCTTGGTGTTTCCATGTCCCACTGCTATAGCCAAAACACCCACATCAAAGATTTCCAAAAGAAAATGAAGCAAGGAAAAGGTTTCCAGGGTAAATTCCATGAAATTTATGTCTTATTTACACTGTTTTGGCAGGAACAAAATGTTTCAGGCTAACCAAATATTGATTTTTAATTGTTTTCTTAGCCAAAGAACTGTTCCATCAGTTATTTCTGCTACCTCATTTGTTAGGTACCATCTACCTTCTGCTGCACATTGATGTGAGAGTTGCATAAACAATTATGCTTCATATTCAGTGTGCTACATTCAACAGGAGTCTTGATTATATGAAGTCATATAATGAAAGCACGTTTGTAAGAGAAATATTTAACAGTCTTTTCCTGTTGTTTCTCTCCCATTATTTTAATTTGTGTAATTTTATGAAAATGAACAGGGAAAAATGAAGTCCATCAGGTGGTTTCATGCTGACACGTATATTAGGCAAAAGCAGAGTCAGACTTTTTAGATGCCCAGCTGCTTCAAAAGACTACACAGACCTACTTAATTGATATTGGGCAATTATGGGATAATTTCCTAGTTGCTCATAGCTAAAGATTAAATTAAACCCTAGAAGCTTAAAACAAAAAATGAAAACCTGACATAGGTTATTACTGTATTTAGTCTCATGCTTTTTTAAGAGCTTCATCTAATGACTTTTTAATGTGTGAGGATGGCACAAAGACAGCGATAAAGTTATTGCAAAGGCACTGCTGTCATATGGGGGGCAGATGCAGTATCTTTGGCACAGACGTAACAAGAAGACGTGTATTTCCCTTAGTGCCCTGGAGACATAGTGCTTCAAACAGTCTTGATGCCTCTGTATATCATAGAATCATAGAATCATTTAGGTTGAAAAAGACGTTTAAGATCATCAAGTCCAACCGTTAACGTAGCACTGCCAAGTCCACCACTAAACCGTGTCCCTAAGTGTAGGAATAAGTGAGATTGTGTTTTACTTTGACGAGATGCAGCTGTGCCCTGGGGGCTTGTTACAGGTTCACAGGAATGCAGCTGTGGCCTTGAGGCTTGTTACAAACAAGTTTGTGAAACTTAGAGGCAGAAAAATAAGGATGAGATTGGATACATCCCTGAAAGAGGAATTCGCGTGCACCAGCTTGAAGAACCAATAAGTAAAGCTGAAGAGACGGGTGGACAAAAGACAGTAGCCAGTGAAATGGGTTTTGCTTCCTCATGAACACTAGATCATATTATAAAAGGGATAGATTGTAAAAATAAAGTGTCTTCGCTTGTCTTCACCTGAACTCATATGCGGAGTCCGTGTCTCATTCCCTTCAAATGGTGACCCGACGTGATTCGGAGGAGGCAGCGCTGCAAGTAGCGTCCGGAGGGAACCCCAGCTGAACGACTCAAGCTGACGGCAGCACCGCGGCTTTAATCCCGGGACATCACCTTAAGAAACAGGTGAGCAGCAGGGCAGTAATCATGGGAGCTAACATATCAGCTGAAGAAGAAGCTGTAGTTAAACTTTTAATGCAGCTATTAGCAAAACGAGGAGCGAAGTATGACGCATATAAAATAAAATTATTACTGAAGTTCGTACAAACGCAAGGGACTCCCTCTACAGTCTCTGCAGTATTTGATGTGAAAACTTGGGAACAGGAGGGTAGACGATTTGGGAGGCGGCGTCCAGAGAGGACACCACCGCCACCGAAGTCATGACCACTTGGCAATTAGTGACTGAGACCTTGCACTAATGGCAAGCTGAAAAAAAAAAAAGAAAAAAAAAAAGGAAAAGAAAAAAAAATAAAAAAAAAGGTACAAAACGCAGTCGCTCAAGCGGCGCAGATAAGGAATGATGAACTGAGTGAAAGCAAGCCCCAAGACAAGGAAGCTCTTATAGACTCAGGGGAAAAAGAAAAGAATGAGAACTTGGGTGAAACAAACAAGGGAACAGGACTCAGACCACCTCCCCCGAGTTCCATTCCAATGAAATCCACTCCGTCCTGTCCCCCGTGTCTGATGCAGCCACCCGCGCCGCAGGCTGTACCACAGCCTGAGCGAGCCTTCGACCCCTGGGATTGGTGGGAGCATCTCCGTAGGGAAGCGTTGAAAGATGGAGAAACCGCGGGGTTCACGTTTCCGGTGCGGGTACAAGATAATAGCAGCCACCCCTACCCTCCGCGCCGTTTTCTCCTTCACCTGCTCCTATGGCTTCAACACCTCTGCTAGACCTTCCGATCCCTGCAATCAGTAGCCCTCCACTTCCCCGCCTGCCCACCCCGGCCCCTGCTGCATTGGCACTCTTACCGCCTTTCTCTACCGCTCCTGATGCTGATACTCCACAAACCCATAATCAATTGTCGCCCAAGGAATGGGGGGCGTCAGCCACTGCTACAAGGTGGCAAAGATTAGACACCAAGCATTGCAAGCGGGAGATACAGCTTTTTGTTCAGCGGTAGTGTGTCCCATCATATGCAGCAACACAAATGTCCCCGATGAGCATGAACGTTTTGGCTATAAGGTTTTAAAAGATCTACAACAAACAGTTGCCGCGCATGGACTGGGTTCTCCTTTTACACAATCCCTGCTACGGGGAATATTTACAAATGAAATAGTACCATTTGATATATGCACACTTACTAATCTTATATTGACCCCAACACAAAAGGTGATCTTTGAAAGCACCTGGCGTACCGCCTGCCAAAACGCTACAATTATCAATGTGCAGCGACAACAAGGTGACCCTTTACAAGGGTCCCACAGCTTATGGGGGATCCACCGTTAAATCATCCAACGTTAAAGGCACGATTACGACCAGAGATATTAGCACAAGGCAGAGACCTTGCTTTACAGGCATTACTAAAAGTGCCGGATGCCGGAAGAGCGACAAAATCATTTACATTAATAAAGCAAGGGAGAGGAGAGGGATATATCTCATTCTTAGATCGTTTTAAAGAGGCTTTGGAAAAACAAGTCAAAAATGCAGAAGCAAGAGAGGTCCTACTCTTAAAATCAGCCTTTGAAAATGCGAATACGGATTGTAAAACAGTGCTTTTGCCTCTAAAAAATCCCTCCTTAATGGATATGATAGAAGCTACCCAAAAGGTGGGGTCAATGTCCCATAATATGGAAACATTAGCTACAGCTTTTGCCGCTGCAATGAAAGTACAGAAATCATGTTTCTCCT
The DNA here is from genome assembly GCF_047370975.1 of Nipponia nippon. Classification (NCBI taxonomy): domain Eukaryota; kingdom Metazoa; phylum Chordata; class Aves; order Pelecaniformes; family Threskiornithidae; genus Nipponia; species Nipponia nippon. Next base: position 35,488,949 of record NW_028262380.1, read on the forward strand.
GTGGTAAAACTGGACATTTTAAAAGAGGTTGCCCACAACCAAGAAAAAGGGATACGACGAGCTCTAAACAGATATGGACTTGAAATAGCCCCTGAAAAAGTGCAAAAAACTGAGCCTTGGAAATACCTGGGCTGGAAAATCTTGCAACAAACAATTGAACCTGCAAAAACAAAAAGGGGGAACGCCAGGAGCCACTCCAGCAGACAGACTAAGTAAAGCCGTATATGTGTTAAACTACCTGAATATGTCTGAAAATAATATTTCAGTTATTATGTCTCATTTTCTGTCTCTTCAATCAAAAGATTTAATAGCCACCCCCACAGAGGGCTTGATTGGAGTCGGCAGCCTTTCTCAAACCTTTCAAAGTACCCACCTGCTCAATATCAATACCCAAGAAGGGTCTACATTTACTGTACGGCCATATGTGACAAATTTGCCCATGAGCCTGGGGGCGAGACGTAATGTCCCAATGCGGCTTCACCTTAAATTGCCCTGAAAGTTTTCAGTAGCAGCCGTTGATGAGCGACCAACAATGAAACTTATTTGGAAAAAAGAAACACCCATTTGGATAGTTCAATGGCCGCTCCCCAAAGAAAAGGTCGCTGCCCTTCAAGAACTGGTCAAAGAACAACTTCAACAAGGACATATCACTCCTGCAACCAGCCCCTGGAATTCTCCTGTATTCGTTATAAAAAAGAAGAGTGGAAAATGGCGACTGCTACATGACTTGAGACAAATAAACGAAGCTATGGAAGAAATGGGAGCGCTCCAACCCGGCTTGCCCTCGCCAACAATGATACCACGAAATTGGGACATAATCATAGTAGACTTAAAAGACTGCTTCTTTACTATCCCACTACATCCTACGGATGCACTGTGTTTTGCGTTTTCAGTACCAAAAATTAACCGAGGCGAGCCAATGGATAGATACCACTGGACTGTCCTGCCTCAAGGAATGAAGAATTCTCCAATGATCTGTCAAACATATGTGGCTAAAGCCATACGTCCTGCACGACTAAAATTCCCGGAAATGTGTATCTATCACTATATGGACAACATTTTACTAGCAGGCCCCATGAACACCATGGTGCGTGAAGCACTACCTGTTTTAAAATATGCATTGCAAAGCAAAGGACTGCAAATCGCACCAGAAAAAATTCAAATGGAAGCACCATGGAAATATTTTGGGTGGAAAATCTTACAACAAAGTATCCAACCCCAAAATGTGGTCATTTCAGCAGACATAAAAACCTTGAATGATGTACAAAAACTATTGGGAAACATAAATTGGATTAGAGCGCAGTGTGGTATTGATAACTACACATTAACACCCTTATTTGAGCTACTTAAAGGAGATACCGATATTAATGCACCACGCCAATGGACGACCAAAGCAAAAAACACACTGAGAATCATAAATTAAAAACTCTCACTGCAAAAATGTCACTGACATTGAAAATTTACCCATAAAATTATATATCTGCAACCAAAAACAACAGCCTCTAGCAATCATCGGACAATGGGAAAACAAAGGAATAGACCCTCTCATAATGTTGGAATGGGTCTTTTTGCCACATCAACCTGTGAAAACCCTGGCTACTTGTATCGAAATGTTCACAGGGCAGAGAACGAATTGTAGAAATGGCTGGAGAAGAGCCTCATCTCATTGTCCTTCCTGTCATAAAGGACTACTTAGATTGGTGCTTACAAAATAGTCTAGAACTTCAAATGGCCTTAGCAGGGTTTAGTGGAAGAATTGATACTCATCACCCCCCTCATAAAATGTTCACCTTTTACAATAATGTGAAAATTGAACAGGCGCCACTATACCAGTGGCAACTGGTTAAGGGCCATATCGGCTACTAACTTGGGGTTGAGGGGATGCTTGTGTCTCAACAGATGTAGGACCTAAGTGGGTACCTGCAAGGTGCGTAAGATCGGCTCTTGCATCGGATAACAAGAACGAACAGTAGAAGACACTGAACTCTGAGAAGGCTGATGGGGAATGACTTATCAGATAACTCCAAATTAATCCATAAAGCAGTCAAAGATTTGAAGTTAGCAAATTACAAGTCAGTGATGGATTTGATTGGCTGAATCACTTACTAACAAGTTGTGGAATTGGCAGGTGGATAATGTCTCTAATCAAAATGGGTTTTTTCTTGTTACTAATATTTTGCGCCATAATAATGATAGTTTTTGTCTAGTGTCTTGGGTATAGAAAATGCTATAGAATATAATTAAACAAGCTTTTGTGATAAAAAAACAAAAAGGGGGATTTGTAGGAATAAGTGAGATTGTGTTTTACTTTGACGAGATGCAGCTGTGCCCTGGGGGCTTGTTACAGGTTCACAGGAATGCAGCTGTGGCCTTGAGGCTTGTTACAAACAAGTTTGTGAAACTTAGAGGCAGAAAAATAAGGATGAGATTGGATACATCCCTGAAAGAGGAATTCGCGTGCACCAGCTTGAAGAACCAATAAGTAAAGCTGAAGAGACGGGTGGACAAAAGACAGTAGCCAGTGAAATGGGTTTTGCTTCCTCATGAACACTAGATCATATTATAAAAGGGATAGATTGTAAAAATAAAGTGTCTTCGCTTGTCTTCACCTGAACTCATATGCGGAGTCCGTGTCTCATTCCCTTCACCTAAGCACCACATCTACCTGTTTTAAATACTTCCAGGGATGGAGACTCTACCACTTCCCTCGGCAGCCTGTTCCAATGCTTGACAACCCTTTCAGTGAAGAAATTTTTCCTAATATCCAACCTAAATCTCCCATGGCACAACTTGAGGCCATTTCCTCTCGTCCTATCGCTTGCTACTTGGGAGAAGAGACCGACCCCCACCTCGCTACAACCTCCTTTCAGGTAGTTGTAGAGAGCAATAACGTCTCCCCTCAGTCTCCTTTTCTCCAGACTAAACAACCCCAGTTCCCTCAGCCGCTCCTCATAGGACTTGTGCTCTAGACCCTTCACCAGCTTCATTGCCCTTCTCTGGACACACTCCAGCACCTCAATTTCTTTTTTGTATTGAGGGGTCCAAAACTGAACACAGTATTCAAGGTGCAGCCTCACCAGTGCTGAGTACAGGAGGACAATCACTTCCCTAGTCCTGCTGGCCACACTATTTCTGATACAAGCCAGGATGCTGTTGGCCTTGTTGGCCACGTGAGCACACTGCTGGCTCATATTCAGCTGGCTGTCAACCAACACTCCTAGGTCTTTTTCCACTAGGCAGCTCTCCAGCCACTCTTCCCCAAGCCATGAGCAGCCAGTTTCTCCAGGAGAATGCTGTGGGAAATGGTGTCAAAGGCTTTACTAAAGTCTAGGTACACAACATCCACAGCCTTTCCCTGATCCACCTTATCTGAGTAGTAACACTGCCCTGGCATGAGTAGAGGTGCCTGTCTTCCTTAGCCCACCTGAGGCTATCCTCCTCTACTGCCTGTGACTGTCTAACAAACTTCTTCAGATAAACTTTTAATTGAATCCAGTTGGAGATTTTCCTGAATCAGGACCATGGGGAAAATAGTATAATAATGACTAAATATCACACAGAATTCATTAAGCAAAGATCCTGAGCAGGGACCTGTTGAAAGGATATGGACTCTGTCCAGAGAGCTGTGCTGTGTGATGAAAGCTGAATGAAGCTCATAATTTGCTATTTCACCATTTCAGTGTTCAGACTGGAGCAGACAAAGTGACTTAATTAGTTACTAAATTGCAATCTATCAGTTTTTAAAATCTAAACAACTAAACACTGGGGGAAATGCCAACACTTGAACTTCAAATTAGCGTAAAATAACATATTTTGAAGTCTTCCAAGCTATATTTATGGTTTTGTTGGGTTTTTTTTTTCTATTTACTGCCCTCTGTCACAATGTATTTGCTTTTTCATTAGGGCGCTGTCTGACAAAAGACCAGATCCATGAAGTCTGTGTAATTCTCTGTCCTTCTCTGAACTCCTGAAATCCAACCTTGGAATTGCCATGTGTACAATGAAATTAATAGTGCTCATGGAAACTTGCTTTTCAACCATTTGCAGTTGAAGTCATGAGGAAAACTGCTTTACCATCATTTTCCTCCTTAAACTTCAATAAACATTTTTCTTCTTTAAAATTAGTGTTGCCTCTTGGCTTCTAGAAGTGCCTACAGAAAATAATTTTTACTCGCTCTCTTTGGAGAATCTATGGTACACCTTGCTGAAAAAAAGAAAAATAAAAGGAAAAACTGTAATAAAGTATACACAAGAAATATTCCATAGTAGATTAGTGTTTATATTTCTGAGCAGATCTATAAAGTCAAAGAAAAAGAAAAGTCAGCATTTTATTTTTGCCTTGTTTTATATTCCCATGGATAAGAAATTGTACCCTGTTAATTTTTGTCATCAAGGTCTATTTTGTTTTTCTCTTATCTGTATGAATGGAAACAATCATAGAATCATAGAATCATTAAGGTTGGAAAAGACCCTTAAGATCATCAAGTCCAACTGTTAAACTAGCGCTGTCAAGTCCACCACTAAACCATGTCCCCAAGCACCACATCTACCTGTCTTTTAAACACCTCCAGAGGTGGGGACTCAACCACTACCCTCGGCAGCCTGTTCCAGTGCCTGATTACCCTTTCAGTGAAGAAGTTTTTCCTAATATCCAACCTAAACTTCCTCTGGCACAACTTGAGGCCATTTCCTCTCGTCCTATCGCTTGTTACTTGGGAGAAGAGACCGACCCCCACCTCACTACAACCTCCTTTCAGGTAGTTGTAGAGAGCAATAAGGTCTCCCCTCAGCCTCCTCCAGGCTAAACAACCCCATTTGCCTCAGCCACTCCTCATAGGACTTGTTCTCTGGACCCATCACCAACTTGCCCTTCTTTGGACAGGCTCCAGCACCTCAATTTCTTCTTGTAGGGAGGGGCCCCAAACTGAACACAGTATTCGAGGTGCGGCCTCACCAGTGCCGAGTACAGGGGCACTATCACCTCCCTGGTCCTGCTGGCCACACTATTCCTGATACAAGCCAGGATGCCATTGGCCCTCTTGACCACCTGAGCACACTGCTGGCTCATGTTCAGGCGGCTGTCAACCAACACCCCCAGGTCCTTTTGCGCCAGGCAGCTCTCCAGCCACTCCTCCCCAAGCCTGTAGCGTTGCATGGGGTTGCTGTGACCCAAGTGCAGGACCCAGCACTTAGCCTTGTTGAATCTCACACAGCTGGCCCCAGACCAATGATCCAGCCTGTCCAGGTCCCTCTGCAGGGCCTTCCTACCCTCCAGTAGATCGACACTTCCACCTAACTTGGTGTCATCTGCAGGCTTACTGAGGGTGGATTCAATCCCCTCATCCAGATCATCAATGAAGATATTGAACAGGACCGGCCCCAACACTGAGCCCTGAGGAACACCACTCGTGACCGGCTGCCAACTGGATTTGACTCCATTCACCACCACTCTCTGGGCTCAGCCGTCCCGCCAGTTTTTAACCCAGCCCAGAGTGCACTTATCCAAGCTGTGAGCAGCCAGCTTCTCCAGGAGAATGCTGTGGGAGACAGTGTCAAATAAATATATCCTTGCATGATAACAACTTATTGTTATGAAAACTGATTGTTCCAAACAAACCTCAATGAAATATTTTTCCAGATAATTTCATAATAGGATTTGGTTCTTCCTACTGAAAATGTGTCTTGCTGAAGAAGAACAGGAAAAGTTAACTCATAAGGTTGGTAAACAGCAAACATACTTGCACAATGATCCTGCTGAAATAACAGATTACATAACCAGTTAAAGCACCAATGGTCATATTCTTTCACTGTTGTTATAACAAATCAAACCAACAAAACAAACAAACAAAAAAAAGAGAATGTGGGCTACGTCAAAAGAAAATTTCAAAATATTTGGGACAAAATGTTTGCCTGCAAGTTAGAAGAACAAGTAAGCTTCCTCCACATCTTGACTGTTTTATGCACTTTGTCTCAGAAGCAGGAAAGACTTTTGTTTCAGTTAAAATCAGTGTGATATTTTTGGAATGGCCATTGACTTGTCTGACTGCTCTACAAATTTAAGAAACCTTACTGCCCTCTCTGTAAAAAACAATGACTCATCTTTCCTGCTTCTCCCTCAGTCAGTTGTCAAGAACTGAATGCAGGAACACAGATACTGAGTAATTCTTGATATTGTTCAAGGTCTGGAGAAACCAAGAAACTTCATGCAAACTTCAGCATGTTTTAAAATGTGATGAAATTGAGGCAACTCTGAAGCACCTTTGCTGGAAGTGAGTTTTATAGCAAGAGAACCCTTCCTCCCCAGCAAGCTAGTTTACAACTTATTTTTGAAAGAGAAGGAAGCAGGTTACAGAGAACTGTATGGACTCTACAGTCACCAAGTATGTATTTTTAAGATGGCAGTGATAACCTTGAAGTGCCAGAATGTGATTAGGAGCCAATCAGGAATGCAAGAACTGCAAAATATTTCCTAACTGACCTTTCCTACTTATGGCTGAGCAATAAACATCCTTGGGAGAAAGAATGTATTTTATTGTTGATCAAACATGTAGTTTGTTACACATTATATTGTGCAATGGATTGTATTATTGATATATTTTTCAGTATATCTATATCTATATATCCATACAAGTAAATATATCAGTGGACGTATATACTATAGGTATGACCAAACATAGGGAATTTTGAATTAGTGCAGTTCCACTGTCATGTTCTGAGTAAAAAAAAATTAAAATAAATGAAAGCATATGTGACTACATTAAACAACATAACTGTCTCCAAATAGCGTATTCTCCAGCTGTCAACAAGTTAAGTTTTCATACATAAATAGCAGCATCTCTATACAATTCAGCTAGTCAGGTATGCAGTGATGGGTTGGATTGTTCAGATAGGAAAGCTGCACCTCTGAACACAGAGCAAATTACTGATTTCACAGATTTTACAGTTTTTATGACAATTTACCAATAAGCTGATAGCTGTAGACTCATGATGTATGGTATTAAAAAAACCACAAACAAACGTGCAATATCTAGAACCATACTCAGCCTTCTAACAAATCTACATGCCTAAGGTCACCCTCTGGCTAGTATTTAAAGGTGGAAAAAAAGATAAAATACACCATCGATATGTGCACTGATTAAAAACATAGCACTGAGGAAACCATCAATTACAGCTTTTGAACACAGTATTTTCTTAAAGTAGCTAATAAGATCTCTGTCAAAATAACAAACATAAAAGTTTTGCCTGAGGCTGGATATATCTTTCCAGGAGGAACATATCCCACACTTAATGAAACAAGTGATGCACAGAGGAAATAAAGGCTGAATATCAGAATGGCTATTACACATGGTCACTCAGGCCACTAGCAGAAAAAATAAAATAAATAAAGCTTTATGAAAGCTCTTTTTTCCTATTTCTTTCCTTGGGGGGGGAAAAAAAAGGAAATCTTTACAGTTATATTCCTGTTATACCTACACATACAATAACGCACTTAAAGAAAATCCCTCCCTCTAGCTGCCAGTGAAATGCTGCATCTGAGCAATAGTACCACCCATAACTTCAGGTGTTAGTTTAAGATAATGTGAATATCCCTTAAAAGCCACTGCACGTTTTGAAAAATGTCACTGCGTATCTGTGCCTCACTGAGCATTGTATCAGTCCTGCCCCAGAAGGTATGACTTTAGGGGCAACATAACTGGAAACATTCAGAATCTGCCACTTTTCCTCAAAATCTCCAAAGAAAAGATAGCTCTGCTTTTGTTTTCCATAGAAGGAAGAAAAATTTCCAAGTTTCAAGCAGTTACTTGTAATATATTGTTATATTTATGGCAAAAAATAGAAATATTCACTATCGGTAAATTTTCCTGTCCCCATAAGCCTCCTCTCATGTATGCTTGATCTATTCAGTTTAGCACCAGCTGCTACAAAATGAAAGTAAAACCAGCCTTCTGCAATTTCTATAAACGCTTTAACTGGCAAAGTATTAAGTATCCGCTTATACAAACAAATACCAAATCAAATTACACAGAGCAATATTACAGCTAAATATTTCGAAATAAATTAATTTTAATCTATTTTTGGCATATTGGAAAAGGTGCCACGATTGTACATGTAAAAAAAAAGATCAAATTTGCATGCCTAATTCCCTTTCTAGAGGTACTTCTGTACTTACCCACTGACAGGAGAAATATACTGTGCTTGATGTGACCTATCACAAGTAAGTGTGAAGGCTCAATCAGCCCCTGCAGCCTGATTATATATGTCACTGAGGGACAGATTGTGAACTCTTTATTTCATCTGCTAAGCAATAGGCTGTATCAAAACACTTCCAACACAATGAATTAGTTTGCTTAGTCTCTGAAGAAATCATGAGCTTGAAAAATATTTAATAAAGATGACGTTAATAAAGATAGTCTCATTAAGCAAATTCTTACAATGAATTGTTTCCTCCACTACAGAAGAAAAATAGGGGTTTCTGGTTTTTGTCTTAATGTTAGAATGTAGATAATATTATAATACTGTTCTTTAAGCACTGCAGTAACTCAATTGACTGTGGCAGTAGAAACTACCATCCATTTAATCAGGATAAGATTTGCAAATTCGAGGTTGAAGAGATTAGCCTACAGTTAATTGCCAGTTTTAGAAGTTCTCAAAAAACAAAAGGAATGCTTCTCAAGTGCACTGCAGTGCTATTTTCCCTTTTGAAGCCATTTGAGAATGAATGGTGTGGGAAAATAACGGAAGATTGGAGAGGAGGGTTGTAACCATGCTCAAGTGACTTGCAGCTGGCATGTAGAGAAACACATATATCATACTAATTGTCTAGTCTTGCATGCTTGACAAGTAGAATATCTGTGTTTAGATAACATAGGCCCGTGATAAACTTATACTTGAGATTCCTGCCCTGCTGTGGGAAAGATCAAAGCACAGTGGTAAACTATGCCTGCGTGAAACCCTGATACACAGGTGAAAACAGCAGGTTGGGTGATCCTCTAGCAAGGACCGAGCTTCACGGTGCCAGCATTCCTGCTTGTGTACCTCTGCCCTGGTGCTGCTTCAGGGATCCCCCGGTTTGGGAGGTAATGAAAAGAAATTTACTCCTTGCATTTCATCCGCGGTTTTGCGGTTGTTACTGTGTCCTGCCTGTGTTGGCTCACACAAACGGTGTCATTAAATACACCTCATTTTCACCTGTAATTTAAACAAAACTAAAAAACATGAAAAGGTCATCCCAAGAGATGATAGTTGCAGTGTAAGTTCAGTGGCACCAATAGAGGACTGGTGGTTACCTATAAGAAAGAAAGGTCAGCCAGGGAAAAGACATTAAATGCAAGTTTGAAACATATAATCTTAGAACAGGTTCCTGCACAAAGTCTAAAAGGAACATGAGAACACGTTTGTTGTTAACTATATGCCTCATGCGTATCATTTTACTGCTTAGCAACAATCGGCGCAGATATTGCAATCTTCAGGTTTTGTCAAAAAAAACCTCAAAACTATAGCTATTTTAAGTACGAAACTTTCATAATAAAGAGAAAAAGTGTCTGAAATCCAAAGTATTTCTATGTAGGCAGAATTTCCAGGATGAAAAACATTAATTCTGAAGAATTTATCCTTGCAGTTTGCGGGCAACCAAGGTCACTACTCAACATATCCTAGAGCCCTTTCTCAATATAAATAGATAATAGCTGGACACAGGCTATTTTCCTCCAGCAGTTGGCAACAGACATACTTGGCTAATATAGAGATAACACAATAATGCACTTTGTAAATTACTCTCAGCAACAGAGAGCTTTGTAGCTTTTGTTAAAACAGGGCAGGAAAATTAAAATTATGTGTACTTTTCTAGAGACACTGTAAAAGGAGTGGATGTGGAATGCTCAGTATATGCTGCTGACAATATTTAATTGCAGGAGAAAGGTTTGGAGTCTGGCCGTTGAGAATGTCTTTGAATGAGCTTCTTCCATTAATAAGTTGTAAGAATTGGTATGTGAATTACTATGGCAACTTAATATGCTCCTTCTCTATTTTTAGTATTTTCAAAACAAAACTTTAATAATATCTTTCTTCTTCTGTTTTATACAGCAAATTAAAGGAACTTTCTTTTTTAATATTTGATTTGGCATGAAAATTTTAAGGCAACCATGACAACAGTGTCAGTAGCGGTTCTCAACTGAGAGACAATAATGACAATATGTAAGCAGTGGAAAGTGAGCCTTTAAGGGAGCAGCATGTTCTGACCCAGTATAACTTTGATGTGCACTGTCTGACTTACGCCTTCTTTCATTTATGATAAAAGTCCTTATTCCCAGAGGTGCTCCATGTAATCGAACTTTTAGCGAAGTGGGATGAGTCAGTGATATGCACAGCAGCTATTCAAATCTATTTAGATAAGAAAGAACACACTGCTGTAAGCCCGAGTTTTTTACTGACACTCTTGAAGCCATTACGGACTGAAGAATTTGATGCAGTAACAGTTTGAGCAAATTCAGATTGGTAAGCAGTTTTAGTAAAATATACTGTGCTCCAACAAAAATACCCTTAACAGTCATACTTCCAAGTCTCAGAAGATTAGACATTTAAAAGAAGTTCCTGTTAATGCATGCATAGGTTCAAGCTGGAAAGGACATGACAAAGACCCTTTTGTGGCTTTTAGCATTTTTATTTTTGACTACTTTGAAATGCAAGATTTCAGTATCACCACGGGATAATGAATCAAACCAACACAATTCTACTAAATTTCAAAGAAATTTCTAATTTTGTTTTAAATGAGGCATAGAACAAATATGTCCAGCTTAACAATTTTCTTCAAACTCATTCAGCCATCTCTAAATGAGTGACAACACATCAGCTAAGTCTGATTGTTCATTAATGTGGAAATAGCTTGTATAGCACATGATTCTTCTACATTTAGAGAATGCTTGAGCAAAAATCATTTTTTGTTGTCTAGCTAGTCCAAGCTCTGTGAGTAGAGGAACAGTAGTTTTGTGCTACCAAGGTAATGGAACTGGATGGTCTGATATAAAGGAAGACAATATTCTGCAGGAGAGCAGGAGGACCTTAACTGCCTTCATCCCATGCTCTGATAGTCTTTGCCATCAGTCACACACACACATACCCATCTCTATTGAGCACAATTGCTTTGGCTTTCAAGCAAGAGGAGTCGTCTCCTCCTCTGCACAGACAAAAACGAGTAATGTACAGGCACTTGCACAGACTGACACCAGATTCCATCTTCACCTGCCCTGAAACAATTTGAGTTCACTGAGATCATTGCTAACTAGAAGGTCAGTTAAGGAATCAATACATAACCAACTTCTGGCCTACAACAAGACCAAATAAAAATAAAGGCACATCTAAGAATTCTGTTACGGTTACTGGCCTTTCTGCTCAAGGCACTTGCTGAACACAAGGACACCCTATATTGCCTAGAAATATTCCTATGTCAAAGGGAAATTTCCTACTTTTAATAAGGGAAACCCAAAGCTTTTGAACATAAGAATATTTCTGGCTCAGGGAAAGATTATGGCCATACTTTTTATGAATATTTTCTCATCATGCTTTACCAGCTTGTATTTGATTGCAGGGTTACATGACTTGTGGTATGTTCATAGCATGGCCAGAGACTAAAATAATTAATGCTGAGCCATCACTGTATTCCTACAGCCTATTGTATTTTATGAAAACAGAAAATTTGCTAGGAACAAGCTACTCACATTCAGAGAGAAAATCACAAAATTTCATCTGCAGTTTGTATACAGGGTACTGTACACAGGTCTGATATTTTGCTTACATTTTAAAGAATTTTCTGAAATTGTTTCCAGCATTTTGTTATTCCATCCTGCAATTGAATGCAGGCCAGTCCTTCCGAGAAAGTCTCTGGAGTTTAGATTACAGTTCCTTCATACAATAAAAGAAAAAGAAAAAAAAAAAGATAAAAAAACCCAAGCAACTATTACTATAGTCAAAGGGGTTTCTCCAGCTTTTATTAGACCATTCTTCAACTCTTTCTTTCAGCTAAAATTACATTATTGCTAGACTAATTTGAAGATCTCCCCCTCTTCTTCTATTTTCACCTGGTATAAGCACTAAGGCCAGTAAGCAAGATGAGTCAGAGCAGTTTTCTGCTTTCTTGGTGCAGGAGTGACTTGCTGTAGGAGTGTGCATTTATGCATGAGAAAGGGAGAAATGACCCCAGAAAAAGAGGAGGAGGATAAAAGGGAGTAAACTACATCAAAACGGCATCACAAAATATCAACTATAAGAGAGAATTTGCAGAAGAAAGTGAAATGTGGGTGATGTTATCCAGGCTTATTTATACATAACAAAGCCTATAAATACGCAGTTCAAATTCTTGTGTTTAGTTACAAAACGTGGAACTCCCATGTGAATCTAATTTAAAAAAATGGGTGAGGGGCTAAATCCACCAAAGGAGGAAGACATACAGGTTTTACTTCTCTAGCGAATTCCAGTTCGCTACAATATTAAAAAATTGTTCATATGATATTAAAAAAAAAAAAAAAGTGACTACCAGCGTTCATGGTTCTGCACTATTAGACACTGAAGATAGTCAGTACTCCACACAGCAGAGCATGGGACAAAGTTCCTCCAGCAACTAGAGCTCTGATAGCTGGAACCAGAAGCAGTACAGACACAGAAAGATAACACAACACAGCCCAGTGCAAGACTACATTTGGTTAATTAGCCCTCCAAACAGAGCAATTCTTTGTTGCATGCTTCAGTAAGATACTCTTTTTTTTTTTTTTTTTAATCCTACTCAGATGTCTAAGACTGATAATTACTTTATCACACATTCAGTTCAAAGCACAGGTCAAGACACTTTTTTAGTTGAGGAGGCAGGTCTGAGCACGCCAGGCAAGTCAGTACACTGGAAAAGGAGACCTCTTTGTTTCTAAGTCAACTAATTTTGCTGAAGGTAGCAGGGAGGTAAGGAAGGGTGGGGATTCAGGACAGGTGGCAGATGTAGAGAGTATCACAACAAGAATGCAGTTGGACACATGACACATTTTAAAAACCAGGAACACCAAATCACGGATAAACCCTTATTCAGTTAGAATAAATTTACAGCTAATTGGGTGAGCACATCCAAGTGCTTCAAAGCACTTGTATTCACAATTGTTCTTAGCTCTTCTCTCAGTCAGAGGCTTTTTAATGTTTAAGAATGTTAAGTCCTTTTTTCTGGTAGGACATACCATGATTTCTTTGTGCCATGTTGCTTCATAATGTGATATGCTTGCTTTTGATTTTCAGCATTGAATTCGTATTTTGTTTAATAAGTCCCAAATTTCTTGCAAATTCTTTTCAAGTCAATTGGATCCACTGTGAGCTTCTCTGGTTTTCTTCTTTCTATGATTTCTTATATTTGCTCTTTCAGCTTCACAGAATTTCACCTTCACTTTCTAATGTATTTCAAAGGGCAATTCCTTTAAGAGCATAGCACTCTCCTTTGTTTTTCTTTGTTTTTTCCTTTGCAAGAAATATCCACAATATTCTTTTGAAATAAGAAGATTTAAATTATTGCTTATTTAACCAATGAAAGTACTTTCTTGTAGATGATGCACACAGAAGTCAGAAATAATGTCAACTCCTTAAAGTATGACAAAAGGGCATGACATCTTGAGACAACGTCACCATGTTATGTTGTCCTCTGGATGGAAGGACAAACTTTGGCTGGGATCAAGTGAGGTGAGGTGGAGAAAGAAAAGGGATAACTTCTTTCTTCCAGATGTATCATTGTGTTCCACCTCATCTTTAAGATCTATTTGTCCTCAGGTGCAAATAAGGGAATATTTCATTGCGTGCTCACTGAAGGCTTTTTTGTTTATCATCAGGAGCACTGTCTAAACTCTGAGTGAGAACTGCTATTCTGAATAAGATGAGCGGAAGTTATCTCACACTGCAGTTCAAGAGGGAATTATAAGAATCAATCAGGAACCAGACATTCAAAGTACGTGGGTTTGATAACATCCCATGACATCGCCTGGAACTAAGCTTTGACATTTCCTGAGATTCTTGGTGTTTCATATTTGGCAGATAATGCAATTTGATGTATAAGAAACTCCAAGGCAGAACAGGTTTATCTAGAATTCTGCCTGAACATATACCGTTATGTGATACGAGTTAGCATTTATACACTCTTATTCACTTATGTCACCTGACGGTTTAAGTCTTGATTGAATAATTGCTAGAGTGAAGACTGATGGAACAAATTCTTCACGACTATTTATTTCCTTTCCTTCAAATAAAAATATTTGGTATTTCATAATCTGCTACTTATTTGGAGAAATCTAGAAGCAGGAAAAATCTATGATATAGGTATATAGTACATATACATACGTATGCAAAAAATTAGATTAAATCTTCTTGATTGGATATGAATTTTTGGACATGGGAAAGTTTATGAACTGGATGAGTTCTGCAAAGCTTCAACTCTAAACTGCAGAGGAACCAAGAATTATTTTAGCTACAGGAAACATTTGACATTCACTATTTTTGGCATATCCCTCAGTTCTTGTCCTTTTCAAAGAGCTCAGAAGAATTTGTATTCGTAATGATAGTCTGAATGACCTTACATGTAAAAATAAAGTCGTAGAAGAAAGAAGAAAGCAAATATCATGCTTCCGATGCACGAGACTTCTGCAATACAGGAAGGAAAAAAAAAATGCCTACATGATGCAAGAAATGTCTCTGTGACAAGATGGGTCACAAAAAATCTTCTGTTTTCTTTTTCTGGTAGTCATTCAGCAATACATAGGCATACAATCAGCTGCTTCAGTTATTTTTTTTTTAATTCAGTAATCATGAAAATGTGCACGTCATTAGGACTATCTCTTTAAAAAAATATGTCTTTTTTATTTTAGAGGGGACTGGCTTTTAGTAACAAAACAGTCAAAATGTTTCTAATGCAACTCCACAAAAGATCTCCTAATGCAGTATATTTCTACAGAGTTAGGTTTGTACTCATTTATCTCATAAAATATCTCTATTTTTATGTCATTTTCTGAGTACTAGATGTCCCAATTTATGAATTTCATGTATTAGGAAGTGCATGAATTACAGACATTTATTTTAAAATTCTATTTTAAACAGTTTCCAGCCCTCTAACTAGGTTAGGAAATGAGTGAATTTATTCCTCTTTAGGGTCTGAAACTTAATAGCAGACTTCAAATGCAAAAAATGAAGAAGGGTCAAAAACCCAGACTTCAATGAGACAAAACTACTCACATAAGAATCGTTGTATATGTTGAAGCATTAACTGAGGCTGATCCTTCCACCTTATTCAGTCAGTTAAAAAAAAAAACAACGAACTACATGCATGTATCCTTTTCTTGTACTTGTGTTTCTTGTCCATTTCAATTACTACCTCATTAAAGCAGGAGCTGATTACCTCTCTGCATTAGCATGACCTTGGCTATGTAACGGACATTGTCATGTCCTGAATAACTAATGTTATATGCAGTTTCCAAACTGCTGTAGCAACATTTACTTTGATGAAAGTATTCTTATAGCAGCTACAAATCAGACTTGGATCATGACTCAATGACTTCTTTCATAAGGAAAACGCTGCGCAGCTAATATCTTTTCCATTGGTGTTGATGCATAAATTATTCCTTCACAAGGAAGGCTACCGGCTAAACTAGGCCACACATTATTCAGAAAATATGCCATTCAAAGGTGTGGTTTTTCTAGATCAGCAGGAAAAGTTTGTAGCTCTGCATATCAACAGCTTTCTCTCAAAACAGGCTTTGGGGCTTTGGATGATCAAGGGTGGTTCCTGCTGAATCAGAGGAAATTTGTAAGGACCATATTGGTTACTGATTTAAGCCCCCCCAGTCACAAACAATGGGTAGAAACTGAGTAATGATAGTCCTTTCAAATCACTGCCATTAAACACAAACACCTCAGAAGCTCCTGCATGCCACTGGAAGAAACCAACGGTATAAGCAATGTCTTAGGGAATTTGCTGGACATGAATGCCACGTTGACATCTGAGGGTTTTTTATTTTCCATTTCACCACTAAGGCAACAGCAGTAACTTCCTCTGAGGACTTCCCAAAGGCAATTCAGAATTGAACACATTGATGGCAAAAGCTCAACTGGAACTTATATTTTGAAGAAGTATGCAGAAAAGGAAACTGTTTAAAATGCCTTTTTAAAAGTTGAATTCTCCATTATCAGGCATCTCTTCTGTACTGAGACAGGAGAAAGGATTCTCCATTTAATCTGTGAAGCTGTCAAAGCATGTCTGGGTAGACAGAATCCCTTTTCAGTGAGCTATGGTCTAGTTATCTTTTCAGCCTTGGTTCCCAGTTGCACTGTCTGTCTGCCTGTCCTTCAGTATCCCATAATAAATTTTGGATCCGGTGGCCACTTTTAAGCCAATTTAAAACCAAACTATTTCCACAGTTTCGTTAACAGAGTGAAGAATAGGGTTCCAAATTAGTGCCCCTTCCCCAAATTAGAGAAAGGCTAGTGTGCTAGTTCGCCTCTGTGAGACATCACAAAACCAGCTTAGGAAAGAACAGATGTATGAAGCAGGCACATGCACTTTATGATGTTTTAGCCCCAGTAAACAGTCCAGCTGTGAGACACAAGAGCTCAGAAAATGAGGTGTTATAAATTCCATCACTCATGGAGCTATTGATGAAGATGAAGCCCTTGGAATAAGCTTTAGTTTTACCAGATCTTAGTGCTTAGACCTATTGATAAATGTGATATATTATAAATACTAGGTTGGACTAGACTTGAAAAACTTAATTGTTCCAGTGACTTATTGTCCTTGGTGACTTTCTGATTTAAAGACATGTAAGAAAATGGCTTCAACAGGCATTATGGTTTTTCATTTATGCAAGAGAAACACACACACATTTATAACTGCAAAAACGTGGAGTACGTCACACTGTTACAGCTAAAAATATGTCTATTACAAACAGGCCACAGAGTACGACCATTGGGAAAATGAATATGGTCATACTTCCATCAGAAAGACCTTCTTCATGGAAGTGGATCATTTCAAGGGAAGGGTAAAGTAAATAATTGCCCAGGCCAGACTCAGCTTGGGACCTCAGTACCTTCCACTGCAATCAGTTCAAACAGCTTCATCTCATTTTTGTGGCCTATCTTTCTATCCAGCTCACTACTCCCCACTGTGTATCAAGTTTTGGGCTCTCATTCATTAAAAATGCCAGCCTGAATGTTCCCCACAAACACTTCTGTGCTGTCATTGCAGTTGCCATGCAAGGACAAAACTACCTGTGGGCATCCACAACATCTTTGTTTTCTTTTCTCTCAAAATTCCTATGTGCCTTGTCACCTAAAGCGTACCTAGTCAATTCCATAATCGTAGCTGTCTTGCTGTTAATTTGCATTAATAATTGTCTTCCGCCATTGACAAAAGAATCCTCGGGTTGGGTAACCCTTTAGCTCCCCATGAATAAAGCTTCTAGCACAATAGGGTCAGGGGAGATGAGTGGCCCACGATCAACTAAAAAAAAATTCAAAAAACCCCAATGCTCATCTGGTTTTCAAACCCAAACATCTGACAGATTGTACATATCCATACTCACATTAGTGCACTGTTAGGCACATGTGAAGAATTCCACTCAAGGCAAAAAGATCATTTACTGCCTCACAAAGAAACGTTTACATAGTGGAGAGCATTTTTGTACAGCGTATTAGGTGGTCTATTATCTGTACTTTTTCCAATGTCCATTCTAACTTATTTCTACCCTTTCTCTGCTCCTCCATGCATTGACCATCATCCACAGCCAAAATAATGCTAGTTTTTATTTGACAATTCAATTTTTTTATAAATTACTTGGAAGCATTGTAGAGGAAAAAAAAAGAAAAAAAAGAGTAAATTAAGTGATATTCTAATTTTGCTATTTAAAAATCACTGGGTTTACTGATCTAATCTTACCTGTGGATTATCTAAGTCTCTCAGCTGCTGAATATTTTATAGCAGTTACTCCAGAATAGGTCCACTGACCTTGCCCTTTGGAGCAACAGCTTGGTTCTGCCAGATTCTCTGTATTCACTTTTCCCACTGAAATCAGTGAGCATTAATGAGCCTCTTAAAAGGTGTAAGTAAAACTGACAAGACAATCAGGCAGTAACACACATCCAGCTATTGTGTGCTGACATGGTATCAGATTTTACTAAGCAGTAAACATTTCAAAGATAATCTTGATCTAAAATTCAGTAAACAATCTTTCAGCCCTACAAAATTACTGAAAGAGGAACTTATCTGATAGGACCTCTCAGCTTCAGTTTGTAGCACATATTATAATTATGTGTGCGTATATATATATATGTATATAAAAATACATTAGAAAGACACATCCTAAATTCCTGGAACACTTAAAGCATAAATGGGTTATTCCTCTTCCTTCTCCCAAAAAAGCCACACTTCTAGATGATTATAAAAACAAAATTTTTTTTTCTCTGAGAGGCTGTTTTGTCAATATGCAGCTGCTCACTTATGTTCACAGAGGATACTGATATGGAAAGTTTCCTACCAGATCTAACCCATCATTACTCAGGAGATTTATATTTCCAGGGGTTTGGACAGCCTTAAACAAAGCAAACTTACTGGAAAGATGTCCTGAAGATTATGCACAGTCTGAAGGTCAGTGGCCTTATTCACCTGCAACAGCCAAGTGTGGTTTAGATAATAGAGTAACATAATCTTCTTTGTATAATTTCTGTTACCAGGTATATTTTGGCATTTTAACAATGAAAATCTTGATTTAAAGTGGATCTTCTAAACTAAAATATAAGAATATTTATAAAAATATTTTTATTCTAGTACCCCTTTTTTCAGATTAAAATATTTCTATATTCATGCTGTAGTTAGCATGCAGTTATTACATTTTGAACATCTAGAGGTATTGTACTGAATGGTCTCACATTCAGAAATGCCATAAAATTTTGGACACAGATTCTAATTTTGGAGATGATAAAAATTATTCACTTATTGTAAGGTTATCAGAAAACAACTTTCTCTTTTTCAAAAAATCCTTCTATTTATACTATAAAAAAATGTCATTTGATCACAAAGTGACCTTTATTGTTCTCTGAGAATTCACAGATACTTAGCCCAATCACCAGGCATTCTAGGTGAAGAAAATAAGTCACGGGAGTCAAAAACCTAGACTGCATGAGATGCTGCAATGACTCACAGGGAGACTTCAAATCTTCTTTACTGTCCTCTCTCCCTAGGGTATCTCCTCTAACTTCTGCAGAATCACAGCCCTCTAGTCTGCAAGAGCTCCCGCAAATGGGATTTTCAGCTGGGGAGGGATTTGCAGCAAAGACAGTTTCTGCAGAAGAGAACATGGGGTGCTTTTTCCTATCCACCCCTCTCACTCGGTAATATCCCCAGTTGCTGATCGTGTGCCACCACCCCAAAGGAAAGCCCACCACGGCACATAGGTGACCTTCTGAATGGCTCCATTGAGGGAGTCCAGTCCAGTTGCTGACCAAGCTGTAATTATATGTTGATGTGTGCCTCCTCCAGATCTGGGGAGGGCTTTTCATGGTTTTTTGTTTCCTGAAGTGCTCAGTGCCAGACAATTTCCTGTAGCTTTGGAAAGCAAGTGTCAGTCTCCCATTTTCCAGAACTCCCCGCTGATTGCAAGCATCTTGCTCAAACCTCTTCAGCAGCTGGCTCTCATAATCTCATGTTCAATGCTGGGTATCTACAGAATATTCTTGAAATATTAGAAAGGTGTGAGACAGACTGCCTTTAAAAAGCTTACTGGGTTTGGGGTTTAGTTTGTTTGTTTGTTATTGCTGCGGGTTTTTTTTTTATTTTCCAGGTAGCAAGTTCTGATCAATAACAGTAAAAGAAGCAGATTTCATGCTACCCAGAACTAAAACTGTAATCACTTTCCATTATAAAGTCCCAGTTTCATTTCCTGTATTTTGAAATATTGGTTTACCCTCAAAAATAGAGGTTTACCCTCAAAAAAGACTAGCTACAGATAGTCTGATCAGGCAAAGTTTTAAAAGAGCCTAAATATCTGCCCCTGGAATTCCAGGCGTTGTGGAAATTTCATGTCCAATTAACACGATTTCTTTTGCCAAACAATGAAAATCCTAAAAAAATAAAAAAAGGGGTTATAGTTCTACTGCTGCCAAGAGCTCCCTTTAATAAGATGTCTTCTGTTTTATCACTCCTTTTAAAATTCATCAGGTAACACGACATTTGAGAGACCCATATAAACACAGGAGTCTAATCCCATTACTTTAGAGAAGGCTGTCTTTGGTTGTGTGTGTTTGTACATAGAAACACAGGTGCTCAGACAGAGCTAACAATTTTTTCCCTGTTCTGTTTAAGCTAAAAAGGCCTTGTTATATCCAATAAAGCTTTTAATTATTCTCTTCTCCTCCTTTTGTTCTTAATCATGCACAGTGCTCACAAACTACCAGAATAGGTACTTTATACACACAAATAAGTTCTGACAATGTTTCATGGCATACACCATTCTTAACAGCAGAGACAAAAAAACACTCAAGAAATTGTCATTAAAGAAAAAAAGCTGTGATTCAGCACCACTGAGACTAATACAGGTAAAGCAGACAAATAAGGACAGAAAATATTTTTTAAATGGTTCCACTATTATTTTCCATTAACCAAAGCATAAACAGCACAGATATGGAGACAGAAGATCAGTTCAGAGAATACTCAGTCAACAACATACAACATTCAAGTCTATATATATACATTACTGGTTGTAATGGCAGCAATTTGTATATGTAATTCTTTCTGCAATAATATCAAGGCTGCTACAAATGTTTTCTGCTCTTATTAGCTAGACCACAATTGCTTACTTAATCTGGCAACATTTCCAGCAATTTTAAAATCCTTACCATCATCTTTACATACCCAAGCAAAAATGTTGGGATGCAAACTAACTGGGGAAAAAAAAAAAACTGCAAAAAGAAAAACCATTTCCTTTACTTTTTTTTTTTTTTTCTGAAGTCTTTAATGTTGTTATAAGCCAACAAGATATTACTTCATTCATAAAGTAAAAAATACATTAAAATCAAAAGAGTTTTTAATGATTTATGATCTATCTTAAGCAGCCAAGGTCTGAAATGCTATTATTCCTTTTTTAAAAACAAAAACAAAAAAAAACCCAAAACAAATTAGAACTACCTTAACCACAGCCTGTATATACTGATCTTTCATCAGCAATCCACACATGGTCTACTTTTCTGTTTCTGAGTCAAAAGCCTCTCTGTCTCCACCTGACAAGCTGTTTTTACCCAGTTCTCCAAAGGCAGAGCTGGTTTTAAGCACATACCCTGCAGTTTCCAACTGCATCCACAAAAACCCTGGGCGGAGAAAGCATGCTACCTTTCATACCCCACTGTGACTGTTCACTCAACTCCTGCTCAGATTTCGGCTAACACACAGTTCATGTTAAGGCCTGAGGTATGCTGGGAACAGCACCATTAGGTGAAAGCGAGGGCAACACATAGTCAGGACACGGTGGCCAGAAAGGGCTAGAGGTCCTTATGCAGCCATTATCACCTGCAGCTTGCTGTCTCCTGCAGCCATCATCCTTGCATGTTGATTGTCTGCCAGTTTCTTCAGAATCCACTAACTCATGGAAATGGTATAGACCAAACTTCCAAGCTGGAATGTGAAAATACATCAGTTTACTCAAAAAAAAAGGGTTTTGAGGTGGATCCAACAGCAGCTGGGCTGCTGAGGCTTTTGTGCCTCTTGGTGTGATACAGGGGATGCTCGCACCATGATGGAGAAGGAAGGATGAGCACTCTCACCATTGGCTCGGTAACAATTTTGCTCACAGGTGCACAAGTTACAAATTACAACTTGTAAGTTATGAATTAGAGAACTTGTGAGTTCGAAACTTCATAAATTAATTGATGAATTAGTGAATTCAAGTGTTAGCCCTTGTTCGTTGTTTATATCTTTGTGCTGGTTTTGGCTGGGGTAGAGTTAATTTTCTTCATAGTAGCTAGTATGGGGCTATGTTTTGGATTTGTGCTGGAAACAGTGTTGATAATACAGAGATGTTTTCGTTATTGCTGAGCAGTGCTTACACAGAGTCAAAGCCTTTTCTGCTCCTCACACCACCCCACCAGCGAGCAGGCTGGGGGTACACAAAAAGTTGGGAAGAGACACAGCCAGGAAAGTTGATCCCAACTGACCAAAGGGATATTCCATACCATATGACGTCATGCTCAGCAATAAAACTAAGGTTGGCCTGGGGGGTCTGTGTCTCGGGGACTTGCTGGGCATCACTCGGTTGGTGGTGAGCAATTTTCATTTGCATCACTTGTCTTTCTTGGATATTATTTCTCTCTCTTTGTTATTCTCCTTTTCATTGCAATTTATTATTGTTATTGTTATTGTTGTTGTTATTGTTATTATTTTATTTCAGTTATTAAACTGTTCTCATCTCAACCCACGAGGTTTCTCAGTTTTACCTTTCCAATTCTCTTCCCGCCATCCTGCTGGGGCAGGGGGGAGTGAGTGAGTGACTGTGTGGTGCTTAGTTGCCAGCTGGGGTTAAACCATGACAATCTTTTCCTAAAGAGCCCCGTACAATACAGAGTACCTTGTCCTGTAAATTTGAGAGACCCAAACAGACTGCAATACCTGCTTTCACAAGGATTTGCTTCAAGGTTAGCTCAAATTCAGATACCTTTCCCCAGTTACAGCTCATGTTCTGGCTCTGGAGTAAGACCAGACATGAGGAGGTGATCAACCTCTGATCCCCAACCAAGTGACTACCAGCACAGAGGTAGTCAAAAGTTAAGGGACACAAAAGGCATCTGTACTGGTGACAGAAAAATTCCCTGGGAGCACGTCCTCTCTGTCCTCTTCATCCCTGGAAAGTCACAAAAGTGAAGAGCACATTACAGCCCCAGGCAAGTGTCCATCATTGGCAGGTGCTGATCTGCCTTCAAACACACGTGCCAGCACACAAACACTTCCCAAGTAACAACAGTTTTGCTTATTAAACTACATGTGGATGCCATTTTGAGCAGCAGTCCCTCTGGCCAATTATTGTTCATCACCAACAAATATAAAAGGTCTGATCCTATTTCAGGCATACAAGATGTCAAGTTAATGATAATTTTGCTGGATCATCATAATTTAGGAACATTCCCCAAAGCACTGTTCTGTAGATCTTAAAATAGTCTAGGACCTGCCTACTTAAAGGTTTCTCTCCCTTTCTTGACACTGCAACAATCAAAGCTGAAAACCCCTTTAATGTGCCAGAGAAGCAGCTGGAAGGGTATTCCCTGTAAAAGTAACTAATTAGGAGATCTATTAAATCATGAATGGTATGGATAAATTGCAAAGGAAAAATATTAGTTACTGTTCTTGTAGCACAGGAGTAGAAGACACCAGACAAAATCATTATGCACACAGTTTAAAAGGGGCAAAACTTTTCTGTTTTCATAGCACAATTAAATTGTGAAATTCTTTAAACCAGGATGCTTTGAAGGAGAGGGTATAAATAAGTCTAAATTATTGTATTATTATTATTATTATTATTATTATTATTATTATTATTATTATTATTATTATTATTATTATTATTATTATTATATTAAATTCCAACCTCCATTTCAGGAAGTTCCTAAAATGTGAATTATTAGAATCTGGGCACCTCCATTCTGATGCTCTTCTTTTAAGTATCTGTTGCTGTCTGTCCACTGCCAGACACATGAAATTTGTTGCATGACCTTTTAGTCTGATTCATTACAGACTTTCTTATGGTCTTAGCATCCAGAAATTTCAGCAATCACCTTGCTGTTTTACTCTCCTGATTCCCTCTGTCCCTCTCCCCCATCAGCATAGATACACAGCACCTTCAGATATTTGTTAGCTTTCAGGAAGTACTAGAACATATGTTTCTTTCCCTGGCTCACTGCTATTTGTTTGAAAGCCTACATGACTACTACACAAGCCAGGATGCAGCTCCAGAATATACATAGTTTCTCTACAGAAGGGCAAATGAGCCCTGGTAAAAAATTAAGACCTGGTGAAAAATTAAGAGAGAGAGTCTTGCATGACAATTCTTCTTTATAAAGTTTTAAAAACCTTTATAAACTTCTCCCCATGTGCATTCATTCTTTCTTTAAGATACATAATGTAACAGTTGTCACAAATAAAAACAAATTGTGGGGCGATTCATTGGAAAATTTGACATTTTAGAGGGTAAACATTATGACTACCCTTGGCACCATATTTTTCATTTATATTTTCAACTCATGAAACCTGAAAGGTGTACTTTTCACTCTTTTGAATTAATTATTCTCATTTCAGCTGTAGGAAGCCTGTATTTTGTATATTTAAATCTTTACGTTCTTCAAGAATGCCTTTAGCTACTGTTATGTTGCCATAACACAATTTAACTTCTATGACATTTTGAAAAAGAATCTCTGAAATTTAGGAAGAAATAAAACACACATTCATTTGAATGTCAGGTTGCAATAAAAATAATCCTAGCAAAGTCCTTCATTATGAAAATTGCTTTGCTTCCTGTTTACTATATTCATTCACAGTAATTTTGAAACAGCAGAAAGATGAAAACTTAATGAATCAAAACAAGCCCCCAAAAATAATAAAAAAAAAAAAATTAAAAGATTGCTGGAGTTTGCTGTGAGTCAGATCAGGCCATCCTGGGACCTTTAGAGAGTGATTTAACCAGAAACACACACACAAAAAAAAACCCAAAACCAGAAATACTCCTCCAAGGAGATGGAACTTCTTAAATTAATCCTAAAAATTAACTGTGTTGTTCACATTTATGTTAGGTAGGCATTAACATTTCTTTCCCCTCCTGTTCTTGGCCTGGCAGTCCAGTCATTCCAGGACTCCACAGAAAGATGAAAGCTATTATAAAAAAGAGAGAGAGAGAGAAGAGAAACCTAGCAGACATGTTTAGAATCTCAGACTGATTTCTTTAACAAGGAAAGTAAGACCAAGACAGTCTGGGACTCTACATGATCAAGCAATAATTTTTCAGTAGATTTGGCACATAATCATAAAGCGTACAAAATACGTTCTTAATCTTAACAGAATCATGGAATGGCTGAGGTTGGAAGGGACCTTTGGAGGTCATCTGGTCCAACCCCCCTGCTCAAGATGGGCCATCTAAATCCAGTTGCCTGGGACCATGTCCAATAACATGCCTCAGAAAAATTTCTATCCAACTTTATCTTGTAGCTGGCAGCCAGCAAGCGGTGATGCTCTATTAAGAACTGGGTTTAAAACTTCAGCAAAAAGGCATTATCTTAACAGGACAGGTTCCATGGATCATATACACACATGTAATTGTACAGAAAAGATGGTTCGATTTTAATTTTTAAAAGATGGTCAAGAAACTAACATGTAGAAAAGTATTACATTCAAAGAATGTTGTTTAATTTTCCCTTACCCTCTCTGTATTTAAGAAACACCAGGTTTATATTTGTCTCAGCACTCCCAGCTATGCTTGCTCATGGCACAAGCAGTTTATAATTACATGATTACATATTTTGCCACAGGATCTTGTGTCATTCACTGCACTCTGTGGACAAAAAAAGAGGCAGAATTAAAGTTAAAAGCACAATCAAAAACCTTACATGTCTTAGTTTTCAAGTACTTGGCTTTACAGCACAAATACTGTTCCCTAAAAGTTTTCATGGCTAGAATAGACATGCATAATCTAGGAAGAATTACAAATTAGGGTGCCTGACACTTAAAATTCTACTGATTTTGAACATGTGGACTGTGACACTTCAGATAATTGCAAAAGCAGAAGCTGTCTCCCATTCTCTACTGTCTGTAGCTATTTAGTCTTGAACAGAGCTTAAGTTGAATATGCGTAGAGTATGGTCTGGCAGGATGTTGTTCAGTGCTTTTTGCTTGCTGTGTCGTACTCCAGTGAGTTCCCTCTCCCATTAGTATCGAGAGGATTTACACCCAGAGAACTATCACGTGTCCTGATCACATTTTCTCACTAGCACAACCTTTTCGTGCATCATCATATTAGGTATGCTGAAGATGAAATGGCTTGACCACAGTAAATATGCAACTAAGAACTGCAGGTGAAGGGAAGATTAGGAAAAAAATATGTGCCTACAGACATATACACAAAGGCAAGAGAAAATCATATCACATTGTTTTAGAAGCACATTTGCCTTCAGAAAATAGAATTATAATAATTTCCTAAAATGAATACATAGCATTTAAAATACTGATGAGGATATAAAAAACCCTGTGTGACCTTTTCAAAAGATTTGAAATCTCAGTTTGGCTGTGCATTAACTTCTCCATATTGTGGCTTCAATTTAAAATGTCCTTAGGCTGAAGTGCCTAACGAGCAGACACAAAGGCCTGATGGATTCGTGAAAGCCAAGACAGAACAGATGCGTAATCTTTGTAGGTTTGTGAGCTGCCATTTTATTTTTCAGTACTTGGCATACACATAGGAGGCAAGAATGCTCTAAAATGGAAAAGTCTTCTCTTGACCAGTATTTTAAAACTTGACTGAGTATGATTGAGTAACTTGTTTTACACAGACTAGGTGCATGACAAGGGGGAACTTCCTTGATGTACAAGTAGTCAATTGGTAATATTAGATGTTGTGACCCAATTAAACAGTTAGTTTTGAAAAGTTTTGTCAACTGGAGGCATGAATTCCTGCATTACAATGGGGAATACTAATGACCGCTCTCAAAGGATGAAACTCTCTGATCAAAATATTTTCAACAAGTCTCCCAAATCTGTCTAAGGTTATTAGTTAGACAATATATCTGTGAAAGGCCCTAGGCAGTAATTTATTTGAATTCTTTATCATACAGCCACAGACCATCCCTCAGTGGGGGTAGTTCTTTGACAATCATGAGTTCGTAAGGGTTGAGCGCCCAGTGTGGCTGCCAGGTACTAAATATTTTGCACAGAAAAGTTGGTTCCTATTTTCTCAAAATTAAGGGATGCTAAAAACCCATCTTTTGAGGTCTATAACACCAGCCACAAGTACAAGTTAGTCTTTCAATCTTTAGTAAAATACACTACTTGTCTGAATTTCACGTCTCAATGTTTTCAGTGTTTATCAATAGATAAAAGTTAGCCTGAAGTATTTGAAAAGAGGTATTGCAGGGTATCAGACATTCTCAGAGTTTGGAAAGCATTTTTCCTCAGGTCGTTTTGTCTTGGTAGAGTCTCTTCTTGCTACAGTTCAGAAGTTTTAAAAAGTTAAAGTCTTTGGGAATTAATTGGTTGGTTCACTATTCTCCTTTGGCTCAGACATACCTCTGTCTTATTGCCCTTCACTGTTTAGTTGTATGAAAAGACAGATTGTCATGGGGCAGAATCTCTCCTTCCCTTTTCTCTTATAAATCCTGATCCTGTTAGTGACAATCTGTGTGGGAGGCAGCCCCTCAGTTCATTATGAACGCTGCAATCCTATCAGAATCATGCATCCTCATTAATACCTTGGTACTGTCACAGTGATGGACCTCTCCAGGACAAACACAGGTTGAACAAATTCTGAGAGTCACATTCACTGCTTCCTACAATGTTATATGCTGGAGGGATGTATAACATGCTGTCCAAAATCTTTTAGTTTAGTCTTCACCACTATAAACAGACTACCCTCTGGGAAATCCTCTTTAAGTGATTCCACTGGTTTGTGGAATTCATAAGGGGATTTAACTTCATAGCAGCCGTTTTAGGAAGTGACATGTTAGACCAGCTACTAAGAAACATGGGTGGACACAGACTGAAAAAACCCAACTAATTAAAACAGAATTAATTTTTTGTATGCCCTTGCTTAGCAAACTTTCCTTGAATATAAAGAAGTTGATGGTGTTCATTCTCACCTTCATATGTAGCTATTTTGTCAAACACCTATTAATGTGTAAATGCTTATAATTTGTGATTTTAATATTTCCTTCATCTCCATACTCTCTCTCTCTTTTGCACATACACACACAAACTTAACATGGTAAATTCTCATGATCTGACATTAAAAAGCTCTGTTCAGTAAGATGCCTATGGTACACACATTTTATACAAATCCGGGTAAAAATCAGGCAAGGCTAAATTACTGGGTCACAGGAAACTGCCTGAGAATTAACAGCTGCATAGGGTTAGATGCTTGAAGTCCTTCCTAAAGCATGGCACTGTACATAATAGTCTTCTTACCTGGCTTGTGATCTTCTATTAAACAGATTTTATATAAATCTTATACTTATATATTATTTTATAATTTATGTATAGTATGTATAAATATAATAATAAAATGAAATAATATATATAACATGCAAATCTTACATGATGCAAATTTCAACCTTAAGCTGATGAAATTATATACATTATGATAAGATACATTCTAATAAGATACATTTTAATACTATAAACTGGAAATAAAAATTTTTAAAAATCCAATTCTACAGTTCTGTGATTATAACAACTCAGGTTCAACAACTGTTGCATTTACCCAGCCAAAATAAACCTACCTCACTAGAAATTTGAAATTTTACAACTTGTGTTTCCAGCAGGTGGAATTGGAGGCATGAATTTAATCTTCTGTTATACTTATCTAAGTGCTGTTATACTCTGTTCTCAGTGATCTTTAAAGCTGGGAGAAAATCAAGTTCAGTATGAAATGCCTTTGCTAGATGGGCTGTAGAAGTTTGCTCACCACACAGATTTTAATTGACCTATTGATAAAATATCCCTCCTCTATTTAAATCACTTTCATTTACTAAAGATGTCACAGAATACAATATTATATGTGCCCAGTTAAAACCGTTTTTTTTTTATGTGTGATCATAATGACTGATACTGCGTAGTCACAGTTGAAATTCGGAGCTCATTGCAGAGCAAGAGGAATACAGGACACGAACACATGAACCATGATATGGCCAGCACAGTGCCATACTGCACAGTGCCATACTGCAGGAAAATGAGGACTGTGACACCAGTTACTTTCTGTTTCATTTATGTGTTTTCCGGTAAAAGCTGCTAAGTCAATGGTGTTGCAAGACCTATACAGGATGATGGCGGCAGGTTTGCATTGCATTGCTGGTCAAAAGAAAAGCCTTCTCATTTAACTTCACTACAGTAGATCAAGGCCGAGATCATATACCCACTCATGGAACAAATCTGCAACAAACAAATTTGCTATTGCATTACAAACATGTAGGCATCCCAGACTAATGGGAAGATTAAAAAACAGCTTCAACACATAGCAATCCAACTAAGCTGCTGTTAAAACTTCTATTCTTGCTGAGGTGTTTTATTTTGTTTCTTATATAATTACTGTTCTGCCTAAGACACCCAGAGTATTGAATAGGTATACTTTTAATGACTGTTACAGCAATATAAATTTACATAAAATGTATTCAAGAAAAAAAGCTCTCTCCGTAACTGAAGAGTTTCATTAAAATATATTTGCTTACAATAGCTTTAGATAAAAATGGTCTTTATAAATTTTCTATAATTATTTTTGAATTGCATTGTAAATTTCTTTGAGGCTTTTTGATTTTAATGTTGATTTGAATCATTCCATTTTTACCACTATTACAGGTCATAAATACATCTTTTTCTGGAAGTTTTAAACCAAGTACTTGTGCTTTTCTGTGTCCTAACTGTTTGTATTTTGAAGGAATAATTTCCCCCTTAAATTAGCTGATGATACATAAGAAAGGTACAAAATAATTAGCATGTTTAATTAACAAGACATGAGTCCCCATCAGACTTTATGCTTTATGAGAAGCAAAGTAATTCAGATGTAAATGTGAATTTCAGTGACAGATAAAGCATAGTCTTGCAGAAATATCTTTAAAGTTTTGTAGTATATTTGGCTGACAATTGATGAACTGTTTAGCTAAGAAATCTAGGCAGGAAGATATTTAATGAAGATATGTATCGAATCAGTATTCAACTTTTCCGCACAAGTGCAGAAAAAAATCCTACCCAGGCTAATTCATACAAATCTATCAGAAAATAACAAGTTCTTGTTCTTAGTCTGCATTATAAACATAGAAAAAAAAGAAGTCAGGAGTCTCACTTTCCAATTCCCATTTGCGCATCCAGTTTATCCGATGCTTCTAGAGAACCTCTCAAGATATCTGTGGCATTAAAAATTCAGCAGACTTGGTGAGCAAACCGAGCAAAAGTCGTTGCTTCCCAACCTGAATACAATCTGACCTGTGACCGGTTTGGAGGTGCTGCAAAATGTGGCAAGCATTTAACAAACATTTCCAGGAGGAAGTACAAGGGTGTTAGACCCTGAAGTATTTCATTTAGATTCTGCAAACATGCAGAACTCCCCAATCATAGGCACTTTCTGCAGAATCTACCTGTGTGATTATTTGCAAGATCACCAGGTAATTTTAGTGAGGCTTGAGAATTTATCACTGGATATTTCTTTTCATAGTGGGATTCGCTACAAACACATCAGCTCCAGCCCTACTGGGGAGGCATTTTGTACCTCTCTCAAAACTGAGAGCTGCAGGGACATACTATAGCTACCCACTGAAAGCACAGGAGAGTGGTGAGAAAGACAGGACACGAATGCCAGAAATTTCTTACCTCCAGGACTTTGGCAACATCCAGTCAAAGTCTGCTTGTAGTTTATACCTGGATTCAAATAGCCTTTGGATGAGAGGTTGTGCTGGAGTGAAATTACATCAGCCCAAAGATTTTCATGTGTTAAGGATCTTAACATTTAATCAGACACATACAGAAAAGTGCTTTGATTGGCCTTTAGATATGCAAACCAGTACTACCAGACAGTATCAGAACAGATTGTGTCTAGTTACGTCCTTCGACTTTTTCTCTTTGATCTTGCCCTTGTAATTTCTTTCTGAACTGCTCCAGTCAAACCTGTTGTGTTCAGGCAAGATCTGCTATTTTAGCATATATTATTGGCTCTAATGAAGTCTTGTCCTCTTTAATGTAAACACTCCACTACTTCTTAAATGCTTAGAAGGCATGCAAGTCTTCTGCTCCTTTAACAAAATGCTTTAAAAAACAAACAAAAAAAGCCTGCAGCCTTTTTTTTCTAAATTTTTGACTTTGCCCTTCCGCCTGATGCTTTTTATTCAGCCTGCTGAAGTCTGCCCTTTAAAAGTTCACTGCACGTCACTGCTGGAGGAGGCACGGGCAGCTGTTACTAGGATACTAAACTTAATTAATTGTGCAGCAGGCACTATCAACGGAAGACATGCATATGTTCACCTCATCTAGAGGTGCCCATCCTTTGATGTTCACAGGGGCTGAAGATATGACTACACCACTGTAATTATGGTTTTCTAACTGGCTACAGGATGTGCCGCAGATTTTTGGTCTAGTTGTTGCTGCCTTTTTACCAATTATCATCATCCTGTACAATACAGTCTACACTGCAAAAGAAATGTACATAGAAAGTGTTAGAGAAGCCCTCAAAAATGCAGAAGGAGAGGATAAAAAAATGCATTAATAATTTATAAAACAATACTTACCAAGAAATTAGTGCCAGAGAGAATATGGTTTGTGGTGGTACGATGTTAGATAGTACAACCCATAACATTCCTACAAAACATTGCCCAACTCCAGTCCATCTCCTGTTTGCACTATACTGTCCCTGCAAGGCCCCAGAGGAGACAAGGATCATGCTATGAAATATGTCGCATATAGGTATAATATGGCAAAATGAGATTTTATTAGGACATAAAGCAACTCAAGCAGTATTCCCAGAAGACTTTTGATTCTGAGACATGTGTCACAGTGTCTTTGCAAGATGGGAGAGGAACTTCTACTGATCACTTCTCTGCCTGGAAAACAGTCAAAATGGAGAGATTAGATGCTTTACTTTTGCAAAAACCTGTAACAGAGCCAGGAAATGAACCCCCAATTTCCAAATGCTAGTTGTATGCTTCAGCACCAAATAATCCTTTCTTCCAATACTACTCCAAAGTCTATTTGCGTGGAGAGACTGATATTTGCAATGTTAATCAACCCCATACTCCCATTCCCCAATAAACACTTCAATGCCCAAGCCAGCTGTAAAGGCACTCTGTCAGCCTGTATGTTTCAATTACTCCTAAGGATGGCAATAACTGCAAGCTACGTAACAAAAGATTATTGCACTTCTTGCTATTTTATGTATCTGTGTATCCAACAGATAGACATGTTAAATCTCACTACTTTCTCTATGAATATTTCAGCATAACTCACCGTAAACAAATACTTTAGAGGTTAGATCAGTCATGCTGAAGTATCTTATATCATTGTAGACACAACACTAAGCTTCATGAAAGGGACATTTAATATAAAATCCCATATATCTGTGTTTGATCTTCTACAATAAATATTTGCATTTAAACTATTTCCAGTTATTTAGTCAGCTATTTATTTTCTGCAATGTGTGATGCTTTGCCCTTTAGATATTGGGGGTATAGGCTATAGTCTTTTATTTTTTGTTTTCTTTTAGTTGGTTAACTCTAACATATGCTAGTACAGGAGGAAGGAACTTTGAACATGCATACACCTGTTTTGCAGAGGTACTTGTTTTGAAAGATCTGATCCATACAACCGTAAGAAGTATATTTTGCTAAATAAATGTCCTTGAATAGTTCACCTACCCAACACTGTAAAAGGCAAGGTGTAAATTAATATACATTGAGAAAATGCACAGAGTGAACTGAAATTTCAATTTTCACGGGTGACTGGAAAAAAAAAATTAGGACATAGGGTCCAAAGTTAAAAAAGTAATAAGTAATTAGAAATCTCCTGTTGTAGCCAGTATTTGTGGAGATCATGCAGACTGTTTTGTTCTGCTCCCAAGGATTAGACTAAGGGTCCTCAGCACACACCTCTCTGGTATTTAACAGAATCTGCTCTGCTCCTTCCGGCAGGTCGTGCTAAAGGGTTGCCCATTACTTTCATCCATAAGAAAAAGCACAGCTGAGCTTTTGACATACAAGGGTAATACATTTGTTAGTAAACTTGTATAATGCTGGATGCGCATTAGGCTCTCATCTCCCTGAGCAGCTGCAGGTCAGTTTGCTAAATGAGAACTCCTTGACAGCTACTGTCTGTGCATGTCTATTAAAGTACATACCTGGCAGAAAAAAATAAATCAGCATTCGATTTTAAGCATTTTGTTACGTTGAAAATGCTTTTTATAGTTAGATAGTAACCATACAAACTTTCAAAGTACTGAAGTTATGCTTACATATATGTACATTAAAACCAGTTGTACAGATGTTAGGTCAGTAGAAATGCCAGTAATGTTTCAGTTTCACCCTCTAATCATTTGGTTTATGTCTATACTCAAAGCAGTTGTTTTAGAATTGCCTTTGCCACGCTAGGGTATGTGACACTGACCCTCCCCACACAGTCGAAGTAAGAGATACTGTGTTCAGTTTTGGGGCCCTCACTACAAGAAGGATATTGAGGTGCTGGGGCGTGTCCAAAGAAGGGCAAGGAAGCTGGTGAAGGGTCCAGAGAACAAGTACTGTGAGGAGCGGCTGAGGGAGCTGGGGTTGTTTAGCCTGGAGAAAAGGAGGCTGAGGGGAGACCTTATTGCTCTCTACAACTACCTGAAAGGAGGTTGTAGTGAGGTGGGGGTCGGTCTCTTCTCCCAAGTAACAAGTGATAGGACGAGAGGAAATGGCCTCAAGTTGTGCCATGGGAGATTTAGGTTGGATATTAGGAAAAACTTCTTCACTGAAAGGGTAGTGAGGCACTGGAACAGGCTGCCCAGGGAAGTGGTTGAGTCTCCATCCCTGGAGGTATTTAAAAGATGGGCAGACGTGGTGCTTAGGGACATAGTTTAGTGGTGGACTTGGCAGTGTTAGGTTAACGGTTGGACTCGATGATCTTAAGGGTCTTTTCCAACCTGAACGATTCTATGATTCTGTGATGTCACCGGCTCATGGGCAGCTGGGCAAAATGTCAGTATTGGCTTCGTGCATCTTCATTATACAAAACTGTACAAATACATACTTCCTCTCAGGAAGACATAATAGCATGGATATAAGGCAGGGGTGCAGCAAGAACTGGCTTATGCCCTGCAGAGTGGGAGTTACCAAAACTTTGGCAAGTGACCACGTAGACATGCCAACTGAAGTTACTAATGCCAGAGCAGTTCACATGGTCAGTGACAGATGTCACATAAAATATGGGTGCATTAAAAAGAGGAAATGTTATAAATTTAGCACACCACCTTTGCTTTTCAGGGCTCTAGGGGAACAGGAATGGGGCAATTCTGCAGCCACAGACAAACAGGTCTTCAGTTAAACATTTTATCAAGAGTGAGGAATAAAGCTGCTATTCCAGAATGACAGAGGATAGAAGTATGTATCAACATGATGTGATATGTCACATCTAAACTAGAAATGGTCTATGAGAACCTGAAGTGAGAACCTCAACCTGTGCTAGACAGGTTAAACAGCTAGAATGACATGCTGAAAGTGTAAGACTTGCAAGGGTAGTCCACACACTTAGGGTCTACTGGACACTAAGACAGCTATGAAATTGCCCTTGCAATTTTCTACTTGAGAAGGCCAATGAGATGAAGGACCCTGTCAGGAATGGTGTCGATGGTTAATAGCAGGGCTTTAATGGTACCAAATGTGCTGTTAAGCGCAGTTGCGGTAAAGCAACTGTGAGCAGCTTCACCTAGCATAGTTCAAAGTTTCTAATTTGCAAAAGCTCTTAAAGCCATTTCAGTCCTCTCCTGACCTGATTACCATCCATTAACCCATCTCATTAAAGCCTATAATTCATGCCCTAAATATAATCTGCTAAGTCTTAAGTGTAATTTCGGTCTGCATCCTCATTGCAATTAGACAGCGATGGCAAAGCTGCCAACTGGAGTCTGCTCATTATTTATGAATTCAGAGTTAGCAATTCTCTTTATATCCCAGTGATGGCAAGAAGATCAAGTATTATGTTTGCTACACTTTCTTCTTGGGGAGGTGGGAAGAAATAAAGGGAGTGAGAGAGAGAAGGAGTGAGAGCCTGCTGGGCAACACATGACAGGTATTTTATAAAATAAAATACTGTAGTCACAGTAATGGCACAAATACAAAACAGACATGTAGAAGAACATACCTCAACAAGAGCACTCCATTTGGAAACTTCCAAGTGGCTTTAGGTGTAAGAATAAGGTCTGGTATTGTGGGCACTGTCAAATTGTCAGTACAGCCTATAGCTCAAAGCATGAATTCTTTGTGAATTAAGAGTGTCACCTTGTTCAGAATTTCCAAAAGAGGTGTGGGTGGACATTCAATCACTTGGAAAGTGAGAACAGGCAGTTGCATGAAGTGCAGCATTTGATCTATTTCTAAACTGTTATAAATACTCTTTTTCCATGGCCATTGCACAATTTTTAAGTAGGCCTTTTCCTCAAAGGAACTATGTGATCAGAACAAGAAGAGCACAAGCCCTTCTAGAAATTCTGCAGTCTTGGCTATACATTTAGGCATAATGTGAATAAATTAAGTGTTGAAATGTCATTTTGAAAGAGAAAATACAAATTTATGCTATCTGTAAAGACTGAATCAATTTTGGTGCACTGTTTGCAGGGGGGCTGATTCTTTGCCCTACTAGTCTTATACCAGTTCTTCTATTTTGTTGACTTCAATCTGTATTTTAGCAGATCATTAATCCTTCACAGATGTAATAAGAGCTTAATATAAGAAATTTTGTAAGACTTATTTAAACAAATTTGTTCTACTTGTAAACAAAGGATTGAAAACTAAATATGGTATACAGATCCTTAGTTCTAAAAGAATCTAATATCAGCCTAGGCAGATGTCTTTCACTCAATAATTTAGGAATCACTAGGCAGATGAAAGCCTCTTCTTTTATAAGGTAAGTATCAGCGGAAGCTTCTAATATTAAAACTAGTATTTTTTTTTTACATCAAAGCTTTTACACAAAAATATTGTAATAGGTCAGTGATTTTTCCAGTGGTTGCAGTCCTTGAATCAAAAAGTAACATCATTCTAAGGGATGTGTTCTAATCCAGCCACCAGTTAATGAGTGAGGTCGGGTTTTTTGCCCTGGATTGCTGTTTTAATGCTCTATTCCATTCTTTGTTCACAATCTGTAAGAAAAAAACTGAAATGGCCATATTCCAGTTTCTGCCTCTATGGTTTATTCTAAATCCATAATCACTCTCAAATTTAAAATTTGTTACTGCAGTTTCTCCCACACTTATATTTTATAATAGAAGCAGTAGTCAAGACTTCAGCGGACTGCCACAGTAAGACCCTGATGGTAGTACCAGGACCATACCCAGTAGCACTTGGTAACTCCATTGAGATAGGCTTGCTCAAGGGATGTTAAACTAACAGCAGCATTGGAGAAATTTAAGAAACAACTAGTTTCTGCTGTAAACAATAGCAAGAAGCACACCAAATTAACAAATAATCAATAAAGAGATTAGCAAGAATCAGCCAAGTAAGTGGCAAGATTACATTCAGATGAATCTGAAGGAAAACTCAGGTTTAACTCTTCCGAAACTGAACAGAAATAATAAAAGAACTAGAAAAAGCCTGTTAATATTACTAAACCAGAAAACTAGTAAATACTGCCTTAGTTATGGGTGTTAGATCTGCTTCTCCATAGACGGTTTAAGTCTCAAAATCAGGACCTTGAAATCTCATTGATTGCAATGTATAATGCAGCCCAGGCAACTGATTTCTGGAATAGGGTAAACAATAGCACTCCAGCAGCACCATCTTATACTGACTTTACACCTGGTCTATTTGCCCACAAGTGACAGTAACCTAGTAAATGGCCTCTGCTAAGGTCATAAGGTATGCAAGACAGTGAAGGGACAATTTTATTCTCCTCCAGGATCCATCATGATCATTGAGCAACTAAGCCCAAAGTAACTGTCAGAGTTTCTCACTGGCACTGCTTTTATTTCTCTTCTGACATTGAGACAACAACAACAACAACAAAAACTGGGCAAGTCAGAAAACCTTAGGTTTTGATAATAATGCATTCATGTGAGACCTATGAGACCTACCACTTTGGAAAATATTTTTTTTTTAACCGAGGTCTAATTGTCCTCTCTGTAAAAAATCCCAATACCACTTAAAGTCTCTGTGGGTTTGGAAGACAGTCAGGTTCCTTCCAGTGTTCCTTACAGTATTTTTTGAAATAGGCTTTGTAGTCTCCACCTGCTGTTCTGACATCACGCAGTGACTGCATAGGTGATATTCTACCTCCAGTCAGGACCAGAATTACTCACATGTTGAGTTTAGACACTACGGTACATTCTCAGTATTAAACTAAGTTGAACTTCATTCTTGCCAAGCCAAACCACAAGCTAGCAAAGCAGTCAGTTGTCATACACTGGCCTCCCAATGGGGGATGGTAGAAATCTCAAATATCCAAGTCTCAGTTTGCAACTGTCTTGCAGTGACAACTACTTTTTCTCAAACCCTTTGCTTGCTCAGGCAAGCCTTCTACTTTGTATGTCTCACTGAAAGTTTGTGAAACATCTTAAATGAAGATGAACTTACATACTATGTACACAAAATTTTTTTCCCTTCAGTCAGAACAGTTCTCTTCCACTGAGTGTGCCTCACAGAGCATGGATTATTTTAGGTGCTTCCTTGCACACCTCTCTGTTCTTTTTAATATAGGAACACAAAACCATAATGAAAATAAAAAGGATTGCTCTACTGTCTGATGACATCTCATAAATTAGTGCAGCAAATAGGAAGCACACAAAGGTTTATTATTATGAAATATGGTCAAATAGAACACATGTATCATTCTTACCATGGGTAATGGCTGGTCAGAGTATATTCACCTCCAGCTGGCATCCTTATTATTTATAAATAAATAAGGTCATCATATCCTGAAATAAATTTTCTTATAAAGTATTCTTTGAAGTAAGGTAGTCTTATTATTATTCCAAATCTCAACTGCTACAAAGATCACCCCAAAACACCATTAGTGTGTTGCATCATATTTGGATTTTGGCAGTGTCGTTACAGATAGATCACAGAAATTAAATTGTGTTAAGAATTTTAAATGGATTTTCATAAGATAGACTAGTCAAGTTTAAATTCCCCCCTACTGTGACTATACTATCCTAACTGCACACAACAGCTCTCTTCGCAGCCTTATGTCAACAGTTTAGTTTTGTAACGATATCACCAAATCACATCAGGAAGAGTAAAAATTTGAATACGGACCATGCTCTGCTATGCACTACTTCCAAAGAAAACTTTATTCCTTCGAACTTTATTCCCTCTAATTCTTCAGCTAAGCAGCACAGTTACTGTCAAAAAGATAAATTTTGGCAGCAGGAAGTCTCTGTGCTTTTATATGGTTTACATTTCCAATGGAAAAAAAGAGGACAAAAATAAAATTAAAAATTTTTGCAAACAAGCATGTTTTAAATAATTCACATTCAAATGAAGCTATCTTTGCAAAATTTAATTTTTATATTCTTTTTTATTCCCTCCTGCCCTTCTGTGGCTCATCAATAGACCTTCAAAATTACCAACTGCTTTTCAAATAATTTATAGATGCTGGGATAAGAGTCATGCTGACTGTCCTGGTTTATCTGGGATGGAGTTAATTTTCTTCCTGGTAGCTGGTATAGTGCCATGTTTTGGATTTAGTATGAGAATAACATTAATAACACACTGATGTTTTAGTTGTTGCTAAGTAGTGCTTACATTAGTCAAGGACTTTCCAACTTCTTATGCTCTACTGACTGAGAAGGCTGGAGATGCACAAGAAGGTGGGAGGGGGCACAGCCAGGACAGCTGACCCAAACTGGCCAAAGGGATATTCCATATCATGTGACGTCATGCCCAGTATATGAACTGGAGGAAAGCTGGCCAGGAGGCTGTTGCCTGGGGACTGGCTGGGCATTGGTCAGCAGGTGGTGAGCAATTGTTTTTCATTTGCATCACTTGTCTTTATTGGGTTTTATTTCTCTCTCTTTTTGTTATTTTGCTTCTCATTACTACTATTATTGTTGCTGTGGTTGTTGTTATTATTATTCTATTTCAATTATTAAACTGTTCTTATCTCAACCCACAAGTTTTCTCACTTTTACCCTTCCAATTTTCTTCCCCCTTCATCCTGCTGGGGCGGGGATTGAGCAAGCAGCTTTGTGGTGCTTAGTTGCTGGCTGGGGTTAAACCACGACAACATGGCATGATAAAACTGGCTGAAATCCCAAAAGCAAAGAAGAGCTTCAGTTTTTTTATACAAGATGGCTATTCCCTGTCTGAATTTGTTTTACAATAATCCAACATATTAATTTCAGAAACTGAGCTCAGATAAAAATATGTAAAAACAATTAAGTTTAAAATTAAAAACAATTTAAAAACAATTTAGTGTAAAAGCAATTCAGTTTGAGCTTCTGTAATCTCAATCTAATCTGAGAGCATACCAAAAAATATGAAGTTTTTTTTAAATTCCATTTCCCTTCAGTCATTCTGGAGATGGAAGAATATGGGGCCAAATATTGCAGGACCTTTGTGGGCCAGTTTTGCAGATTCATTTCCTAAAGATGAAGGAAACATTTCCAGGTACACTGATTTGGGAACCTGTGCCCACAGCATAGACAATTTACTGAGAAAATGTAACCATACACACAAGTAATTTCAGTCACAAAATTCACCATAAACTTTTGGCTAAGCCTGAAGAAAGCTCTTTAACTGGCAAACTAGTTAGGCATAATTCCTGAACGCTATATTAATAGGTGGGTTTAAAAAAAAAAAACCACTTTATGGATTTCCTAACATTATGTTAATAATTAGGATCTCCTTCTCCTGCAAGCCTTTTTTTTTTTTTTTTTTAAAGGGTTTTTTCAAGGATACAGCAAGACCAAACCAATTAGTGGAACAGTTCTTTCACAGTGAGGGTAGCAGACAGCAAGTTAGAGGACCTGTCTTAGAATCATACCTGTCCCCCAGTAAAACCCTGCTCCCTGGGAAATGTAAGATGTAACAGAATCCGTCTCCTAGCCCCGAGATCACAATATGTTTCCTTTTAAGAAAAAAAAATTGTGTCTAAACCCCATAACTACACATTTTTTTTACAGTGTGGAGTTTAAGTGTGCTGAGGAACTTCAGGCAAAGAGATTTGATTTTGAGAACGTCAATGGCTCGTCTACATAGAAAGCATTAGTCTGAGTCCCCAGACTAAAACCTAACCTTGTATCCTACCTCTGAAAGCAAGCACTAGCAGAGGTTTTAGGAAAACAGTATTAGAGACAGGAGACGTACTAGGATTCTTGTCTTCTATATTTTCCCCTTTCACCCAAGTTATGGCAATCACAGTTTAGGTACTTTGTGAGCCATCCTCCCTGCTGACACATCTATTTATTCACTCTTTTATAATTTTGACCTCTATAAACTGGGAAATTACTTAACAGAAGACTTCCGTTTCTGCATTGTGTGAAAAAGTGATGCTTTTCCTTCTAAACCTTCTGCTCTTTGCCAAATCCAAGTTCCTGTGTTACAAGCAATGATAAATTAATAATTCCCTATTGATTTTCTTCACATGATACAAAATTATATAAACCTGTGTCACGCTCCTTCTGCATTCATCCCCTTTGAAGACTACGTGTCTTACTCAGTCCAGCTTACGTGATGTGGACTATTTTCTGTATTTCTGACCACTCTTCTTAAAATTCTCTGTACTTCACCTATTTCTGCTGCATCTTTTTTTGAGAAAGGATGCCCAAAAATTCATTCAGCATTCAAGTTATGAAAGCATTATGAATTCACAGCATCATACTGATATCTTCTGTTTTGCATTCTATTCTTTCCAGAGAATTCCCATGTGCTTTTTGGACTGCTGCTACACACCAAGTTGATGTCCTCAGACAGCTATCCACAGTGGCTCCAAGATCTTGTTCCTGATTGTTTACCTCTTCCACCCAACCTCCTGGTCATTTGCCATCTTTAAATTTCAACTGAAATTTCTCATTCACTCTGTTGAGCTTTTCGAGACTGTTTTGCAACTGCTTATACCCTGAGCAATTTGCTGTTATCCAGAAATTATGTAAACTTACCTGAAAGGATGTAATTTATGATATCAAGATTATTGCGTGACCCCAGCTCAGATCCTTGTGGCATTTCACTGGTAAAATCCCTCCATTGTGAAAACCGAACATTCAATCCTTGTCTTTGTTTCTTACCAACTGGTAGCCAGAGAGAAATCCAATCCTGTTATTTCTTGACAGTTTTAATGTCTTTAAAAGTTGTTCGTAAATAGTCTTTTCCAAAGCTTTTTGGAAGGACTTATCAAATGGATCACCCTTAATCACATGCTTATATGCTTAGTGACTCCTTGCATTTCTTCTTTCAGTATTATATGGTATAATAGCTCAGGTTTGGATTGTTAATTGCACCTTAAGTTGACAAAATGAGTCATGGCAGCCTGTATAAGTAGTTTTTGCAGTTAGTCAGATTTATACACTCTGAAAGTATACTTGTACTTACATTTGGTACAAAAGGAAGCACTGCAGACATTGGATGTTTTAATCTCACATTCAGACCTCTCTCATACTTGTACCCAAATGTCATCTTTAAAGATGAATCAATCAGCCATAGGAGTTTCACTTCATTACTGGACCTTTTGAACTTAGTATTTATATAGACATACTTACGCATTCATGTATTCCTGTCTTTTTTTTATTTTTATGAAAAGAAGCAGGGCTAAAAGTCTGATTGCCTCTCATAGCCCTTTCTCAAGCATAAAAGAAACCAACAGCTTCTTGTTTACTGTTCAGAAATAGCTGTAATAAAGAGCCCAGTCTAGCCTTAGATTATCCTAAGCAGGGTTCATCTGAGGCCCTACCCACCAGTACCCTGCCTTTTAGGACAAGAAACATGTTTGGCATATAATGTCTACAGAAAAGTAACAATGGAGAATTTTAAAATGAAACATTTCAGTATTTTTCATATACACACTATAATTACTCAGTACATCCAGTTGAACTAAATTGTGTTAATCAAACAAAAAATGTTACTGAAGACTGCAAATAACACAGCTGGTGACATGGTGAAGCATTTCAAAGTATCATTATCCTAGAAGGAGCAGTGATATAAGGACGGAAAACTCATAATAAGAGCAAGAGAGGATACTAAGCATTGACTGCTTTTAAATTTATGAGCCCCTGAACTGGTGAAAGAAAGCAACCCTTTGAATATCTGCGCCAGCGAACCCTTCACATCCACAGACCATATTGCAGTTGGGTACAGCAGAGATTTTAGGCCATTGTT
Organism: Nipponia nippon; assembly: GCF_047370975.1. Classification (NCBI taxonomy): domain Eukaryota; kingdom Metazoa; phylum Chordata; class Aves; order Pelecaniformes; family Threskiornithidae; genus Nipponia; species Nipponia nippon. The sequence goes on from NW_028262380.1 coordinate 35,531,216, forward strand.
TAGCAGTGCCTGTTGATTTCCCACAGTTAATGTAAAGAAAAAGAAAGAACTATTTACTCTTTCCTTTCCTTCCTTTTGGTTAGTGATGGTTCACCTCTTGCACTTTACATTTCAGTAGGTATGTGATATTGTGAGTCTATTTAATGAGAGTGTATGTGAGATACAACAGTAGCTCCTGACAATGCATACTAACACATAAGCTGGTCAAGATTCAATTTTGTGGCCCTTTGCACCAGAGAATACAGTTTATGATACAATATGAAAAATGTTGATTGAATATGCAGAGCTGTGAGCACCATCTGGTCGCCTTGTTTGCCTAACCTCATGGGTTTCTCACTACAGCTGCTAATTGCATTATGATATTTTCATGATAGACCACTTCAAATTATATGTGTGTGTTACACTAAATAATACCGTCTTAAATTTGAAGTTTGGGCTTTCAATGCTGTATTTATGTCTCCAAATGGAGAAGCATTAGATTTGAAATAAGGACTGTGGCTTAGTGTAACAGGCTTTAGTTTGCTGTCTTTGTTATCTGAAAACTCTATAAAGTTGTAAGTGTGAGATTTACACCATTTTATTTGATGTAACAGCTACCATTCTCCAGCACACTCTGAGCTGCCTCAGAAAAAACGAGTGGAGGGGGCCTGTTTAAAAAAAAAAATGCCTGGAGCTTGCTTAAGGAATTCTTCAGAAGCATTAAAAGAACAAAATGAGATTTTGTATTAATTTTCAGACCATTTATGAATGTTTATGAAGTTTGCAAGCCGAATTCAGCTCTCACAGTAGAGTAAGAGGGGTTAACTTTGCAAAACGTTTGGACTGAAAGCACTGTAAAAAAATAAAACAGAGTTGAACCAGTACCTGAGACTCAGCAAAAAAAGAAAAAAACACAGAAAAACCTGTTTTTTCTGAAAGGACTATACGTGAATTTTCCCCTTTTAGCCATAGAACCTGGGGCCAAAAGCAGAAGCCTGACCTCTGAAGCCTCAAGGGATTTAGAAGGAGGTTTTTACTTAATTATTCAGTAAAAAAAAAACAATGATATTACACTAATCTTTAAATAACACCTCACTGTATGTCATGTAAAGGCCAAAATTATTGGATTATTCTTATGCTCTGCAGTTACACAGGAACTGGAAGGATATCAGACCAAGGAATCCAAAAGTGCAGGCTGAAAAGTCTTTGCTTACAATTCACAAAATGGCTTTTTAATTGTGAATGTAGGTTGCTTTGAATTACCAATAATAAATGTCAGCTGCATGAATTCTAGTCAGGCATGAACTAAGAAATGATGCTGATTCTCCCTTTCACAATGTTGTATAGCGAAGATATAACATGTCACATCATGTTGCATCTCTGTTTGGCCCCAGGGCACTGTACTGGGCTCAGGAGAGCTAGATTCAACGGCTGGCTTAGATATAGCCTTATTGTGGAAGCTTGGTTAAATCTCTTAGTGAATTTTCTGGGAATTAAGCACCTAAGTGCATTTCAAGATCTGATCCGGTCTGTAAAATAATAAGTAGAGAAATTCATATTCTCATAGAACCTGCGAAGTTAAGAATCTGTCAACATTTATGAGGTGCCAGAAGATATTGACCACAAAAAAAAAAACCAAAACAAACAAAACCCACAAAGCCAAAATAAGAAACAGACAGAAATAAATGTTTTGTTAGACAGAGCTGGGGATAATTGTCAGATTCAGATGCTATATACCAAGCCTAAATTTCCAACTCTCTTATTTGCCAGCTGAATGGGCTTTGGAAGTCATTTCACCGGACTCTGCCTCAGCTATCCCATCTGGAAAATATTATCAATTTCTTTTTTAAAGCATTTTGAGACCTATTAAGGAAACAGAGTAAAAACAGATTTAGTTGCTGTTCTCACTGAACCCAAACCTAAAGAGGACATATAAGCTGCTTGGCAGGAACAGCATTAGAGTATTTTTCCTATGAGTTGCTAGTAAGTACAAAGTGTAGGGTTTTTTGTCCAAATTAAGTATCATGGATAAATCCACAGATTCCAATCATTAACATCAGTCAGAGTAAAAAGAGGTGCCTACATACAGCTTTCAGAAGAAGAACTTTTGATTTTTGCCTCTTCTGATACAGTAGATTTCACAGAATGTCTTCCCAAAGTACCAGCTGATGAGGGAGACCCATTTCAGTCTTGCTGATAAGACTAAGTTGCAAGGCTGGAAAACATATATAAAAAAATAACCTGTCCTTCTAAATGAAGATATATTCTAGCTTTCCTTACTTCTAATTTATGATCTCCAACTCTCAACAAATGTATCTGAGCTGAAATCGTGGCCCCAGGGAAGTCAATGTCAGATCTTCTATTGACATTAATAGACCATCATGAGCCACTGGAAATAACCAAAATATGCCAGTCGATCTCTCTCACCTGCTTCAGAATTCGCAAGGGCATATTCCAGTTTATATCTAATTAAGGCTCAGACTTACAATTGACTTCAATTTTTCTCCTTCAATCCTAACTTTTTTTTGTAGTGTCCCAGAATTGTTCTTTTTTAATTTTAGAATCATAGAATCATTTAGGTAGGAAAATACCTTTAAGATCATCAAGTCCAACCATTAACCTAGCACTGCCAAGTCCACCACTAAACCATGTCCCTGAGCACCACATCTACCTGTCTTTTAAATACCTCCAGGGATGGAAACTCAACCACTTCCCTGGGCAGCCTGTTCCAGTGCCTCACTACCCTTTCAGTGAAGAAATTTTTCCTAATATCCAACCTAAACTTCCCCTCGGGCAGCTTGAGGCCGTATCCTCTCATCCTATCACTTGTTACTTGGGAGAAGAGACAGAGCCCCACCTCGCTGCAACCTCCTTTCAGGTAGTTGTAGAGAGCAATAAGGTCTCCCCTGGGCCTTCTCTTCTCCAGACTAAACAACCCCAGCTCCCTCAACCGCTCTTTGTATGACCTGTTCTCTAGAGACTTCGCTAGCTTCCTTGCCCTTCTTTGGACACACTCCAGCACTTCAATGTTTTTTTTGAAGTGAGGGGCCCAAAACTGGACACAGTATTCAAGGTGCGGCCCCACCTATGCCAAGTACAAGGGGATAATCATTTCCCTAGTCCTGCTGGCCACATTATTTCTGATGCAAGCCAGGATGCTATTGGCCTTCTTGGCCACCTGGGCAGCCATTACCTGTTCAAAGACACTTTTTTATTGACATTCTGTGAATAGCTTAATTAAAATGTTGTGCTGTTTCATGCATACCAGAAACACCACAGGCTTAAAGTAGGAACAATTCTAAGTAGAGACTTGGTTCTCATTTAGACGATTATAAGATAATCTAGTGAGATGCAACCCTCATTCATTCAGTATATCAACACAAAGAGAAGACTAATGTCATTTTCTTCTGTGAATTATTTTCTTATTCCTCCCCATTTCTGGCATACTATTGTTGGCGTTTCTAAGATGTAAATTGAAGTATGCAATTTTTTTCAACATACAAATTTCTAGATGCAGATGTTTAACTCTGCTCCCTGCATAGCAGGCTGTCATACCAAAGAGAGAATGACAATTTGAACTGACCATTGTTTTCCCAACTGAACCATATACATGTATCATTTTAAAATGCTAGCAAGAATCCAATGCTATCAGGACGGAATCTCAAACACCAGATTAAAAGAATTACCGGGGACAAAAATCTAGCAAAGAGCCACTGAGCCTTCTCCTATGAATAGATTCACATAGCTAAGAATACATGTAGTTACTTTCAAAAAATTATACAGGCAGTGATCTAGACTGCAAGGAACAAATAGGACAAGAAGCTTCTTTATCATTCATAAAGGACAAATTCCACCTTTTTTCACATGGATAACAGGAAGCAGAGCTTCAGCTCTGCACCCCTTTCCTTTTAAGCATAATTGAATACGCTATATATTTCCACTCTGCCTAACTATGGAGCTAAAAAACAGTACTGCTTCTGCATACAGAAAAGCTCCTGGGTGTATTAATACTTCCTCTAGATGAAGTGCTGCATATCACTGCACTTGAACTCTCTTTATTATGCTGAAATAACAGCCTGTCTCCATCAGGCAAGAATGATTTTTTTTTTTTTTAATTTGTTTCAAATTAAGATTCATTTACTCCAACTGAGATCTAAAAGAAACCAGGAGAAAATAATATTCACCTTCCTCCTAGCATTTACTCATTTGCAAATGAGTAATACAAACCACCATTCTGAAGATGTTCTTCATCTTCATAAACATGCAACTCTTTCCTGTGCAGTATCAACAGCCTTTGGAGTCACCCAGAGAAAATGACACTTAATCAGACCAGCTAACTCAACTGATTTGTCCAGGAAACAATTGCTTTTATTTACTACACATCACTTTTTGCTTTGAATGGGAGTTCTCAGATTTACAGAAACCCAGATCACAAAGGGTCTCTAATACCTGCACAAAGAACCACTGCATATGTGCAGACCAGCTTGCTGTCTTGTGCAACAAATGCCACTGTTGAAGCAAATGCTAGAACCGAATACTCCGGCAGCTGAGAGACTCAATAAATTCAAACCATCCTGAGTCTGACCTACTGGGCTTCCATAACTCACACCTGCATCCAACAACTTGAACTGTTGTAGGAACATCTATTTGGGGAAAAAAAAAAGAAAAAAAATTTTTTTTTAACTATAAGGAATTATTAAGTTTTTTACTACACAGCCAAGGCACAATTACTATGTTTTTCTTCAGCTTCAAGGTCTGTATTTCTAATAAATTTATATGCAATATAAAAGTTTGAAAGAAGTAGTTCAACAGGCAGTAGGGAACTTAGTCATTTACAAGTCCAGCACTTTTGAATCTACCACATCTATCTGAATTAATGTCTACAGGATCTTTGTATCACACTGGCTTCAGTGACTCCAGCCCACAGCCTCTTAGAACCAGTTCTTCTTCAAAACTGTATTCCCTACATGGTTTCTAGAGGTGAGGGGAAAAAAGAAGAGTGACCACAAATGTCAAATAGTGCACTGTGAGAAACCAAACTTAAATTTGCTCATCTTTTTTAAACATAAAAGGGGTTGTTGCTATCTCTCACTAATCCAAGACTACAGGAATTGAAGCCTGATTATTTTACAAAAGAAGATAACAAAAGTACCAAAAATAACAAGTTATTTTACAGTTTATCAGCATGAGCAGGAATATTTTCCTTTTAATTAGCTCTTCTGGTGAGATGAACAGAGCAAAACATCCACAGGACCAAGATTATCAAACTGTACCCTAGAAGTGAAGTATCTGCCTGAGCTCAGGTGCATATGCTGTGGCTGAACTTGGTGACAGAAGAATTCTGCAAGCAACAAATATTTTCATTTTGAGTTAAATATGCTGGTATAACCAGGCCTGATGTTGTGATGGTGAGGTATGTGTGAGGAGTATGGAAGAGAAGACCAGGAGAAGGACCAACTTTTGTCCCACAGTGCAGAGCACCAAGCCCAGTTGTTTCCCACATCTCTATTCTTGGCTCAGTTGTTATTTCTACAGAAATAAATTTGGATATTTTTAGAGAGTGTAAGAAAAAATAATTTCACTGAGGAAAAAAAATTTAAGCTAGATAATATCATGTCCTTGACATTTTTAGATGAGCACACCTACTGCCTCAAGCTGGCTACGGCTGCAGACACCTGCACTCCACTGTGAGACTGCTCTCTGTTGACCTCCTGAGTAACATTATTTCCCAACATCTCCTAGCTTTGTTCCATCTGCTGCTCTTTCAAAAGTTGAAGTTAAATTCTTACAAATCTAAATATTACCACATAATGTCGTCTGTAAAGAGTATAAGATACTTTTTCTATGAAAGAAACACAAAATAAAAAATTCCATCCACATGCCTCTTGGGGATCCCAAGTTAGCATGCTGGGAAGCTGACCTGCTGATCCATGAAAAAGCCGTCATGTCTTTCTTCCCTGTTGATGGAGATACATGTCACACACCATAGAACAGGTCTCTCTCACTGCTATGCCAAGTGACGAAAACAGTTCAAAAAAATACCTAAGCTGTGGATCCTGAAGCTTTCCCGTCTACTGCAGCTCAGTGCCTTTGTCAGCTGTATCACAACCAGAGGCATGGAAAAGAAAAGGGTGAGCAGATAACGGTATACAGAAAAGAAACACGAGGAAGAAACACAGCAGGTGGAACAGCAAGAAAAATTGGTGGACAGACCTGAATAAGAATGATATAAAAAATTAATCACAACAAATGATGAGAGCTTTTTATTTGTTCCTTTTTATATCTGACTTTGGGAAAACAGTACAATCTTGCTTCTTGCTTCTCCATCTAAACAGCAGAACAAATTCCTGTAGTATCAAAACCTCTGACGCTCCATATGCCTTCAATGTAGACCACTTATATAACTCTTCTGTTAAAATTAAATGTAATAAGAAAAAGCTATCAAAATTTCAGATGCATTTAAAAAAAAAAAAATCATGGACCAGGTGCAAAATAAGCATAGGAAGTATGTCTAAAAGTATCAATGAAGAGCATTTACTGAGAAATTTTCAATATCATGACCTTCTCTTAGAATCTGCCAGTTTCCCAGGACCAGAACTTTTCACAGGAAAATTATAACATTCATTAACCTTTCGCTAAGTTTCTTGGTTCCAGTAAGGAATTTCTGCTTGACTATCAGAAACAGAATAGTACCCAGACCAGCTGTTCTTCAAAGGAAAGGTTACTTACTTCTCTGTAACAGCCTTGGTCTGGGTAGCTCACAGACACACTCCTTCCTAGTCTCACCTGATACAGAATCGAAAAGTTTCACTGAATGAAACAACACATCCTGTAGTAGGAACAGATATAGTTGCATGCCTGAAGACTGAAGATGGAAAACAGCCTGTCAGCAAGTAGATTCAATCCACATCTTAACCATTAATTACATATAAGAGTAGGCCTAGACTTAGCAATTCCCTTGAAACTAATCTGATGATCTCTAAGCAAACCAATGTGTCTTCGCAGAGCAAAGGCAAGATCCAAATATGAGTGCAAAAGCCATACAGCCGAGTGACAGTATCCTGCTTCCAGTTACAAAGCTGGCTCATGGAACATCCTCCACCTACCCTGAGTGAGCATCCCCTGCATTTATTTTGTCATTGGACTCCTGAATTTTTTAAAAGGCAATAACAGAAAAATTGACTACTTTTTACAAAATGTAATTACCAGAGAATTCTGACATGCCAAAAAGGCAAAGAGTCTGGCCGTGGGTAATGTTTCTATTTCAGATTTGCCTGGGAAACATATAAGTAATTCTAGTTAAATCATTTATTTATATTCTTGTTGCATGCTAAATGTAGTAAAAGAGATGGAAAGATCTCTACAGTAATTACTAATTCTATCAAAAAACGCCAGACAATCCAAAGCCCAGCAAACTTTTACCCATTAGGGCTCTATTTTTATATAAAATACTTGTGCAGTGTTAAAATTCAGACCTGTTAAACCAGAGCATACATGTCAAGGCAAGGGAAGACTATTTAGATTAAAATATAGTTTTTAAATGAGACCTTCTTGTTCAAAGTCATTACAATAGCTCTTAAGTTTAAATTGTATGGTATTATTGTAGGCTATATTTCACTCTAGTTAAGAAAACTGAAATTAAAACCACTTAGCATAGCAATTAGTGAATGAGAGAAGTTAAATAATGTCACTTCTCTCTTCTCTCCTGCAGCAAAGCGTGTTGTGATTTGATTGTACGTAGTCCTATATACCACAGAGCTTCAGATATAGCAAAAGCCCCCCTTTTACAGGAGATAGGACACACATATACATATTTATACAGCTGTATCTCTGTTCTTAGAAGTCCTATAATTCTATGCATGAAGTAGGCATTTTCTGACCCAAGTAGTGAAAAAGGCAGATCAATTTACATTGTAATTAGTGAAAACAAAGTTACAGCTTTAAGAACATAACTCTTCATTCAGGGATCACACTTCAAAAACATTTGCCTCCTTAAAGAAGTATTATTATTATTATTATTATTATTATTATTACTACTACTACTACTACTACTACTACTACTACTACTACTACTACTACAATATTTTCAGCACAACTCTGTGTCCCTATTTCCATCTTCTGGTACTTGTATTAACAGCTTATAGAAAAGAAACAGAATACTAGATGCACATGGAAAGACTAGTAGGTGCTGGCTTTCACCCTCAGGAATATTTATCTATTCCATAAAAGTTGTTTATCTCAGAATTATCATACAAGAAAGAAAAAACATCAGAAAATCCACCTCAGAATCCTGAATGAACTGACACGTGCAACTGCAGAAAAGCTGGGCTATTTGGCTCAGGCATGACATCATGCTCAGCCATCAGATTCTAGAAAACAGTATTGGAAAAGAGCTCCAAAGTAACTGAACCTACCCTCCTTCCAAGGCTTAAATATAATGGTGATAACCACAGAAAATCAGATGGACATTTGATCGCTTATTACAGTTCCTTGGCATAATTCACACTGCAACATTTTTAATAGAAGCAGAAGAAATCCCGTGCATAAAAAAAACCCCAAACTTTCAATCAACTCCTTTTTTAAAGTGATGCTCTTGAGCATCTTAAAAACATCTTGAAACAACATTTTTAAAAAAAAAAAAAAGAGATAATCTCTAAATTTTATGAGAAAAATGTTCTCTCTGAATTGTCTTTTAATTTGTTGGACAAGTCTATCAGGAGAAGTCTGGAAGAGGCGAGTAAAGAATGTGAACACACTGTTCTTATAGTTCAGAATTTTTGTACTGAAATCCTATACCTAAATACCTTCTATATAGGTCCATTTGTTTCAGTTGCTTGTGGAATAGACATGAGAAGACAAAAACAATACTTACTAAAACATCCATTGGAGAGGGAGGTGGGGACGAGAAGGGCTGTCCTAAAGATGCATCACGAATTACTCACAGCCGTGCAGTAAGTGGGGTATTGAGCAACATTCCTGGTACTTGCTCATAGACTGGGAGAATTGGCAGGGGCCTGACCGCTCCCCGTCATAGAGCTAAGTCCTCACCTTTTGGGACTGTGGAGTTGAACATCTTAGCACTTTACCTTTAAAACCTCTTCTACTGGTTATTCCTCCATGGATTTGCTGATAAGAGCAGTGATACCTTCCTATGCACATTCTTAAACAACAGGTAGTAAATATAGGGGAGCCTAGAGAGAGGTGATCAGAGCACTCCCAAATTTGTCACAACAAATCCGTCTTCTGAGGCAGTTAGTCAATATATAGCAACATGGCTTGAATCCAGATTCCCCCCTGTATATCAGAACTTTATCTTTAAATGAAATTACAGTAGTCTCCTATTAAACAATTTGCACTTAAAAGGGATTTTGGTATAAAAACCTACTCTTTTTCATCTTTTTACAGATGTCCCCAAACAGAATGGTGAACACCATTAACTACAGTTTGGACAACAGGTAATATGGCCTATTTATCAAATTAATTTTTTTTTAGAAGTAAAGTGGAACTTTAATAATATTTTAAGCTAAAGGTTGTAAGGCATTAAGATCACATCTAAGGATGTCAGCCAAGTTGTCGTCAGTGATTTCAACTCTGTGACACAGTCGAGAACACCTGGGTCAAGAGAAGTCCAGCCTAGGACAAATCAGACTCCCTTTCCTGTTTTCCAGCCCTTCAAACTGTTCTTCAGGTGCTCTTTCATCATCGAGGGGAGCGGGGCAGAGGGGAGGCAAAGAAAAGCATTACCAAGTTTTCCCTTTACATTTTCACGGAAAAGCAGCCACTGTTTAGGTCAAAAGAGGCTTGAATTTCTGCAGAATGGTGAATAACATCTATGGGATGAGGGTTGTCATATGCAAGTTCTTCACTCATACCTCAGTACAATCCCATTGACTTCAGCCAAGGTGCTGCATTTGAAGCAAAAGGATTTTTCAAGTCATTCAATAGTCACACAGCATGTGTTGGTATTTATGCTCATCTCCAGGAGGAATATTTTCCCTTGTTAGTGTAGCTGCACAGCACGAAATAAGCCTTTCTTGCATTTCTCTGCAGAGGTGCACCATTTTCAGCTTGCATAAACCAGGACTTCTTGTACTCTTGACCGTGTGTGCCCTAACAGCCTTTCATGTCTAAGGTGTAAGTACTGTAAGAGCACGGCAGGTATTGTTGATTGACAATGAAAGGATGCTCAGTTATTTAAAAATTAAAGTCATTGTTCTGTTTAAAAAAAAAAAAAAGTTTTTAAGGCACTTCTGCTTGCAATAATGACAAAAAAACTCAAAATTTGTTCTGAAAACACTCTCTCTTTCCGCTCATTCTTATATACTCAGGTGCACATGCAAGCACCTTTTCTGTTTTTCTCCTCCCATTGAAAAACAAAAAAAACACAGGAGAGGGTGAAAGACAAAGAACACTGAACCAACTAGTCTGTTTTCCTGTTCATAAAAGTAGTCTTTTTTTAAGAAATCCGCTTTCAAGTTTTCTCCCTAAGAATTGCTACCAGTTCTAGTTGCTACCTAGAATTTACGTGTCACACATTTTTTAAAGCGACATTTGCGTGTCCTCACAGATGATATCTTCACCTTGCCATTCCACTTTTTAGGAAAGATTAAAGTCCAGCATATTATATAATTGTTCCAGAAGACTATAGCCAAAATAACTAAATTGTCTGGACATTTCTGGACACTGAAAGATAAAGTGGTTTTATCCACATTCAATTTATGATCTTTGTGGCAGCTACCACCTTGTGACAGGGTTCATTAAGGTACATACACTTCCAGACCACTTAATTTACTACAGAAAATAAGTTGGGCAAATACATTATTTCTTCCTATTCTCTCAAGTCTTCTTTTTGGTACTGTATTTTATAAAATGTTATAAATCTTAAATAACCAAGAACCTTAGCTTTAGTACCTAAACCAGGTAATAATCTGAGAACCTGTGGTGATTATGGCAGTGGCATTATGATACCAGATAAAGCATAAGTATTAATTCAATTCCTATTTTTGTCTCATAATCAAGATATTATACAGTCCCCAACATGAAAGATTTATAAAGCTGCATCAAGCTATGTATAAGTATAAATCTATCCACATTCATAAACATCTACACCATTCTGTAGAGTATTGGTCCATATTCTCAGTTTACTTGAAGTTAAACAAGTCCATCAGAGAGTACAGATATGGCTCCTTTGTATCTTTTTTTTACTATCTAATTCGATCATTAGTTAAATAGAAAAAAACAAGGTTTGTAACATTCAAGGAATAAGCAAAAACCATCAGATAACATTATCTTTTATACAATAGGATTTCTTGAGGTTTTTCAACATTAAAAAAAAAAAAATCACTACTTTTCCAATAAAATGATGGAATATTCATCCTGATAACAACTGTATTCTATTACATAGAGAGCAGCATATGGTAAGTATTTATACAAGATATTCAGCCAGATGCACACCAACATTCACTAATAAAAGTTAAATTAACACAGCATTTGATGAGAGCTTTGCCCAGCATGCCAGGCTTAGGCCAGGCAGAATCTGAGATAGTACTGCAGAATCCAAGCTAATCTACCATTTACCCAGCCACCAATTAGTTCCAGCTTTCAAAAGAACAATAAGGTGAAACTGCACATACCACCAAGGATCAGAGAGCCACTTAAAAACTGCTGTGATCTGATATCACAGGCAAGAAATATAGTCTAGACCCATATCTGCACTAGCAAAGCAGCTGAAAACAGGGTATGGTACAACTCATTGTTGTTCAAAAGTTATTTTCCATCCTATAAACAGAGAGGATGTTGATAATTAAGCCTTGACTAGGTATTTCAAAATTTCTACCACAAAAATGTCAGAAAAAATGTAAAAATGTTGGAAGAAGTCTGATGAGAATTCTTTTTTTTTTTAATGAAAGACAGGAAGAATGAGCTTTTGATACTGACAACCTCAGAAAAAAATCACTAAATTCAAGGTAGTAGACATAGTGCTTTGGCCTATAATGACTTTTGCCAACTTTTTTTTGTAAAATTTTAAATCTTAAATGATTTTTTAGTTCATAAAGATGTCCTACAACATCATCTCTACTACAGAGATGAGTGCCTCCATCTTCCTCTTTTAAAATTCAGGACTTGTATGAGATTTTATGCGATATTAAAAATGTCATTAAGACATTTCTTGTCCTTCACTATCGCTCTGCTCTTCATTTGTCTTGATCTGATTTAAAGGAAAACCATATGATCATAGGACATTACAGGTTGGAAGGGCCCTCAGGAGGTCTGTAGTTCAACAACTTGCTCAAGGCAGGGCCAGCTATGGGATCAAGTTAGGATGCTCAGGGACTTATCTAGTCTGGTCTTGAAAAACTCCAAGAGTGAGGGCAGCACAAACTCTCTGGGCACCCTGCTCCACTGCCTGACTATCCTCATGGTGAAAAAGTTTCTCCTCTCTTATACCTTATTTCTATTGCCTTTCATCCTCTCACAGTGAAGATCCTGACTCCATCTTCATGATAACCTCTCCATAGGTACTAGGGGGCTGCTGTTAGGTACCCCCAAAGCCATCTCTTCTCTGAGCTGAGCAAATCCCCGTCCCTCAGCCTCTCTTCATAGGGCAAACGCCATAATCCCCAACCATCCTGGTGGGCCTCTGCTGAACTCACTCCCATTTTACATCTCTTTTGTATTGGAGGGCCCAAAACTGGATGCAGCATGCTAGATGTGTGTTTCTAGCGAGCACCACGTAAAAGGGGGTAATCCCTTCCCTTCAGCTACTGGCCATGCTCCTGCTTATACAGCCCAGGAGGTTGTTGGCCTTCTCTGCAGCCAGTGCATGCTGCAGGCTCACATTCAGCTCACTGCCCACGAGGACCCCAGTGCCTTTTGCACACAGCAGCTCTCCAGCGTGGCAGTCCTTAAGCTGTACCACTGCAAGGGGCTCTTCCTTCCCAGACACGGGACTTTTGCATCTATCCTTGTTGAATTTAATGAGATTACTGTAGACCTGTTCTTCTAGCTTGTTTAGGTCCTTCTGGATGATGGCCATGCCCATGACCATATCAACTGCTGGCCCCAGTTCAGTGCTATCTGCAGATTTTGTGAGTGTGCGCTCCACCACCTCCTCCATTCTTTGACAGAGATGTTAAACCAAACAGATAATGGTATAGACCCATTCAGTACTCCACCTCCAGGTAGAGTGCAACCTGTTAACCACCACATTCTGAGTCCAATCATCCAGTTTTTTATCCATCTGGCTGTCCACCCATCCAGACCATAATATCCTAACGCACATACAAGAATGCTGCAGAAGACAGTATCAAAAGCCTTGGTGACGTCAAGATAAATGACATTCACTGCTTTCCCCTCATTCATGAAGCCAGTCATTTCAACCTGGAAGGCAACCAGGCTGATCAGCCATTATCTACCCTTGGCTTCCCTAGCATCAAAGCTTACATCCCTATATAGGCAAGGTTTGTAAATTCCTCCTCTGTAGCATCTTCCTACCTCCTTTGTATTGCTGTTTAGTCACACAGGTCTCCTGATACATCTAACTTGTTTGCTTGAGTATCAGGATGGAATCATTCTTGAGCTTGAAGGAAGCTGCCCTTAGAGGTCTGCCACCTTTCCCTAACTCCTTTGCCCTTCTGAGGTCTCTCCCATGGGATCCCACCTACCAGGCCCCTGAATAAGCTAAAGCCTGTTCTCCTGAAATCCAGGGTCTGTTCGCTGCTACCCTCCTTCCTCATTCCCCTCAGGATCTTGGACTCCACTATTTCATGGTCAATATAGCCAAGGCTACCACTGATTAACACATCCTCAAGAGGTTCTTCCTTGTTAGTGAGTACAACATGAAGACATGCATCAACCCTGGCTGGTGCAGGAGGTGCCAAAAGCAGACACCCCTGCAGCATCCTCGGTCCCCTGCATGTTCCCTACCCCATGAACCACCCTGTGAACTGCCAAATACCTCATTGCAGGACATGCTCGTTCAGCTTCAGGTTGTGCCAGTGATGAAGCCCAGGCAAAGAGCAAACAGGAGCCACGCATAGGATGGGTCCCTTCTTGCAAGCCTACAAGCCTTCCTGAATGCCTCCCAAGCATGAGTCACTTAGCTCATGAACACCGTCCACTTCACCCTCACAGCAAAACCACTTTGTTGAAATACAGAAGGGGGCTGTATCGCCATGTCAGTGAGAAGGGCTATGAAGTTTGCAAGAGCATTCTTAGTAGATGTCACAGTTGGCATCCAAGAGTCACTGGGTTAACTGCTCTGCACATAGATTAGCTTGACACTACAAAACTGCATCCCTATAAAATGAAATGTAAAGGAAGAGAAGCGTATGAGCCTTTCTATTTCTTGTGTTTGAACACTGCAGATTACTTTTCGGGAGGGGATAAAGAAAAACCCAGTGAATGGTCTGTACCTATCTAATTATCTGTCCAAGCTTATAACAACGGGTACAGCTTGCAGATCTTTGCCTTTGCCAAATTCAGTTAAGTGATAAAATAATTCATTTAAGACTGCTAGAACAATCTTGCAGTCTGGGCTTCTCCTATTGCCCCACTCTTTTGTTTCGTGTTGACTCTTGAAAAGTACTTCCTTAGGGAGGCACCTTCATGGGCTGTGCCTTTGAGGAGATATCCAAGTTTTGTTACCATTAACTAGCTACCTACATTTCCCAAAACATGCACATTCCTCTTCCAAACACTTCTCTGCTATTCTGAATGTGAATCCTCTATGTCTTCTCTCAAAGAAAGTAATAGCAAATCCACCACTAAAGTCCCAGTTTGCATGCTGATTTTGCAGATAGCCACCATGGAGCTGTGTTCAGCATAGATTTTTCTGTAGTTTCCAGCTAACTTCATTCCTGTCCACAAAATAAAGAAATGACATATATACGGTGCTCGGAGCCTTCAAGGGTCACAAAGAAGGATAGGATTTTTCCCCGGAGAAGGAAGGAATATTCAGTGCTAGAAGGGGACTAACAGGAAAACTATATTAAAAGTTTTGTGCTACAAGTACATTTGAAATGATGTAGGGCTAAGGGAAAATGCTTGGAGAAGGAAAGATTTGCAATTTGAATTTCAATTGCTAACTTCTACTGTGTGCATTATAAATGTAGTTAACCAAATAAATGAGAAGACATATGAAACCATGAGAATACAAGGAAACAGTCTGAGCAGAAGTGCCACTTTAAGTATTGAAGCTTAATTTCATACCGTAGAAGTTACACTCTGCACAGCAACTTATCTGAAATTCAGGTACTTTACAACAGTGGTAAAGAGTAGATCAAACTAATGCTGATAAATTCAATGCCTTGTTGTATTTTAAATAATAGGGATATGATCTATTTGCAATAAATTGGTTAGTTCAACAAACATTCCAATATCTAGTCAGCTAAACAACAATAACTATGAAGTATCACAGCAATCTGTTTGTCTTATAAAGGCTGGATTCTGCTGCGGATAAAAATACACAAAACTCTCCTTTGAGCAGGAACTGAAATGCAGAATAATCTGTTTTGAACCAACAAAAGAAATAATAAACAGAAAAATCTCCCAAAATCTGAAAGGAACTATTTATTGAGTGGTCCCCAAAGCAGCAATAAATCCATTGTTGACAGCGTCTGCTAGGAATAAAGCTCTCTCAGCTCTATGAAATGCCTGAGGACAACTTCTTTGCCAGGAAGCACACAGGCTTCCATCGCCTCTCTGTGGTTCTGCTGCTGGAGGGCGCACGCTGAGGAAGCGGAACTTTAAATAGCAGGACAGTGCAGAGGCAGAGGAGTGAAAAGAAATGGAGACAACGAGCTTCTGTTTGACCATTAATAGATACAAAACCCTCAGAGAGGTAAATCCCTAGGATTTGTTCAGAAGACTTCTACAGCCCCCAGGAACCTTTCTGCCTGAAAAAGAACATTTTTTATTACATTCTGAAGCAAAAGATTTGGGTCATTCCTGAGAGACTCATTTGTTTGGGGGAAGCAAGTGAACTATTTATGGCTTCTCTGGTAAGAAAAGGAAAAACTTATTTCCTGAAGACTCTCTTTCTAGACTTAATAAATGCCTCAAACTACTAAGCCTTATACTAGTCTTTCATGCAACTCAGAAATGAAAGAAAAGATAATCATAGTCTGAACAACATAAGTTTGTTTTTTTTTTTATATTAACCTTTTGGTTATTTTAATCTCATGAACAAGACCTTTTAGATAAAAGATTTCTGGTTAGCAGTACCTTTTCTCTATATGCTCCAGTGTCAGTGCAAACTACTTCAATGCAGCAGTTGCTTACGCTGTACCTTGCTGGTAAAAAATAATAATTAAAGAAAACCTTTGAATGTTCTAAAAGCAATCACTGAAATTTTTACTTTGTATTGTGAACACCAAGTGAATCAATCTGATTGCATTCATACAGTACCTACAGATGTCGATCAATTATATAATTTCATCAAAAGCTGCACTTTATGATCTACCATCCAGATTATTATAGAAACACCATAGTATTTCTTTACTATAGTTATTGCTACATTAGAAGAACCAAAAACTTTACAGAAATGTATATGGAATAGTAGTAAGTAGTAATAGTAAGTAGTAAGTAGTAAGTAGTAATAGTAAGTAGTAAGTAGTAATAGTAGTAAGTAAACTTCTGAGCACAATATCCTCAATAATTATTTCTATGTATTTAGGGCTTCTTTTCCAAGTCACCACGTACCAACTCGAAAGAACTTATTTTCCAATCAGCTTTAATGTATAGCATTTCCCGGGCTTGTGTCTGTTTCTGGAACAGTGAAATGAGAAGGACCAGGTTTTTTCCATGTACTAACATACCTGAAATTAAATCTCCTCTCTTTCCTGACAATGCACCATTCTGTTTGACAATATATTTGCACTTTAATTTCTATTTTGCATTAACCAGTTGTAAAGCTGGTATGCACAACAATATTTTCAGGTGATGGTCACAGAAGTAGCTGAGATGGTTTAGGGCTTCCAGCCTTTTGTTCATAACAATCTCATGTTGGAAGTTTCTGATCTGAGAGAGAGAGAGTGGCACAAACCAGACACACTCTTGAGTCTCTTCAGGGTGAGGTTAGCCAGCCTACTGAAAGCTATACAAGCTAGCTGGTTGATGCTGCATGGACACAGGTGAGAACCTGCACATAGGATCTGCAGTTTAGTCACGCAGGGCTTTTCTCCCAGCATTTTCAGGCCTTTCCCTAATAATAATCTGTCCAAAGTTTCACTCATTTTCAAGCACAGAATTGAGAACTGAAGTTCAATATCCTACTTTCACATACAAAGAAGTAATTTAATTTCTTGTGACAGACTCAAAGAAAGGAACAAACACAACCTGAATGTTGAAGAAGCTCATTTCCCAAAACCACGGCTTACTTCCAGAAGTCTTTGTCTTTCATAGCATTAAAGATCAAAAGCAAACTGAGGTTCTCGCCTACAGTAACATTAATACAAAAATATACTGTACTGGGTCTGGCTTAATGGAGTTAATTTGCTTCATAGTATCCTGTGTGTGTGGTGCTGTGGTTTGGATTTGTGACTATAACAGCGTTGATAACGCACCAGCATTCTGGCTGTTGCTGAACAGTGCTTGTACCCATTACACATACACAAAATCCTTTAGTCTCTGACAGGAGCCTTTAGGCTCATTGTCCAAAACGTCTTAGAATCTGCCAAGACTACTATCATACTTTTATGAAAAACAATGGTATCTGTAACGATCATTCTCCTTCAGACACATCCTGAAATCATAGAATCGTTAAGGTTGGAAAAGACCCTTAAGATCATCGAGTCCAACCGTTAACCTAACACTGCCAAGTCTACCACTAAACTATGTCTCTAAGCACCACTTCTACCCACCTTTTAAATACCTCCAGGGATGGAGACTCAACCACTTCCCTCGGCAGCCTGTTCCAGTGCCTGACTACTCTTTCACTGAGGAAGTTTTTCCTAATATCCAACCTAAACCTCCCATGGCACAGCTTGAGGCCATTTCCTCTCGTCCTATCACTTGTTACTTGGGAGAAGAGACTGACCGTCACCTCACTACAGCCTCCTTCCAGGTAGTTGTAGAGAGCAATATGGTCTCCCCTCAGCCTCCTTTTCTCCAGACTAAACAGCCTCAGCTCCCTCAGTTGCTCATCGTAAGACTTGTGCTCTAGACCCTTCATCAGCTTCGTTGCCCTTCTTTGGACGTGCTCTAGCACCTCAACCTCTATCACATTCAGATAGAATGCTGGTTACATTGCTGGTTCGTTCCTCAGATGGCAAAACAATATTGACCTTCTTTTCATTAGAGCAGAAGCAAGGAAAAAGAAACCCTAGACATATTACGTATTAATTTTAGCTTTGTCTCTCTTTCTCCAAAGTAGGAAAGATTAATCAACTTATTCTTTCTGCATTTCTATTCTCAGGAATAATTATGAAATCTTTGAAATTGTGATTCACCCATAACAAGATGATGTATTAATTGCTTGACTGGTTTTAAACTTTGAAAGTTTATCAAGTGATTATGTGTCCTAAAATACAAGTACCAAAGTAGTCCTCGACAGCTACGTTAAGAAAATTATCAAGAAAAAATTAGGGGTTTTAGAACATTTATCTCTGTCACATTCAGTGACTTAACTATTGCAAGGTATTCTTGATTAAATTAAGCATCAGACTTCCTTTCTATGCCTAAGCATTCAGCAAAGATTTAAGGGAATAAAAAATAAAGAGCAAGAATTGCTAACAAAATACATTGTCATTTACATCTATATTTCTTATTTCACACGTATTCTAGTTAATGAGTACTTAACTTACAAATCCATGGCTGTTTGGGAGTTACTATCAGGTAACTTATGTTCCCATTTCAGGTTTTGTATGGGTACCAACATTTAGAGACAATAGAGTCTTTCATTTTCTGCAGCATATCCTTGTGTTTGTATCACAGCAATCAGAGGAGAGAGAACGTGATATGACATAAGCAGAAGGCGGCACAACCAAAGCTTGTATGATCCTAAAGTTAATAAATCTAACTAAATTACATTTTTCACACTTGGATATATCACATGTCAAAATCAAAGGACTTGGATAAAATAAAACATTCGTCTATTACCTACACCTAAAGCAATGATTTGAGGTTTTTTGCTACAATTAAATTGGGCAGCAGCTCTGATGTGTAGGTCTTCTGGTGAGGTTCAGCTTAGTTTTAGGGAAACATTTTGTAGCATTGCTTAAGATAAACATTTTATAGTTCAGTCATCTACCCTTTATGCTCACTTTAATTTCATTTAATGGTATCACAATCTTCAGAGGATTTTTTTTTTTTCAAAATATCAGCACCTTTCTATTTTTAACTTTGAGCATTCTAGACTTTTGTTTAATATGTCAGTTCTAAAAATTACACATATATTCTCTGCACACTGTACAGGAGCTCCTGAAATGATGGGTTGTACCTCATATAGCTAGCTAAAAAGTAAAGGATATGATTTTAATGACAGCCCAGGGAGGCTTTGTTACTTGCCTGAATATCCAGACGTGTTAACTGTTGTTGTAAAGGCTTAGGATAGATCTGAGGAAGGTGTTACTGGATGAAATTTTATAATTCTTGCTGTAAAGAAGGTCAGTTCCTGATTTAGACATTTATGAATATAGGAACAATTTCTTCATTTCAGGCACTTTTATTTGCATTTGCTGAAGAGAGTGGATTGGATGCAAGAGGACGGAGAGTATCTCTACTTGTGTCAGGATGGTATTGTCAGCAGAGCAGTGAAGTCATTCTTAATCACCAATATCCATTAATTTGACCGAATAATATTGGGACGCCCTGTTGCAAGACTGAAAAATAGTCACAAGTAAACAAAAGCTCACCTTGGTCATGTTTTTTTCCTCCTAAATCCTAATAAGAAGACTCTGATGTAGACCCTTGGGGCAAAATACATATAATCACTACAGCAGGTTCCTGAAATGTGTAGAACTTAAAACAGGTGGGGGTCAAAGGGGTGTCTATGAAATATTCAAACATTTTCTTAGGGGAAGGTGTCCTACACAGAATGTTTCTGTAGAACACAGGCTTCTAATTTTGTCTAAAATTTAGCTGAAAAATATTGGAATACTTCAAACTTTTCTTGTTAGGTAGCAGCTACGGTTCTGACAAATTTTTATTCTTAAGATGCAACTCAGCATACCAAACATGAGATTGAGCCCATATTTTATGTGGTTATTTTTATATTTCAATTAATCCCACTCAACTCAATTTTCTGTCACCAAAGCAGAATGTATAGTGTTCACTTAACTAATCTGCCTACAGTTCAGCTTTTATTCAAAGGAAAGGAAGGAGATAGAGAATGGAGGTGATAGTAAAGATACCAGTATTGCCAAGTCAAGGTTCAAAAAGTCATGTACTTAGACCTTGGATGATGTGTCCAGCCTTCTAGAAGAAATCTGTTCCTTCAAAAAACTTGTGGTCATCTAATTAATGATAATTGGTCTGCTCAAATATAAGGAGCAACACTGAAATCTCTTAGGAAACCATCACTTTGTATGACAGTTCCGCACTCTCAGAGGAATCAGAGTAATTCAGTGATTTCCATTCAAATACATCCAGGACTAGTTAATTAAAAACCAGCTATAATAGCTATGTACTTTATCAGTTAATCTAACACAATCATTTTGTATCCAAGTATTGTCTGTTTTCAGAGGAAATATTAAACTGCCTTGATTTATTTATATGAAGTAGAGGAACTTTGATCATCAAATTTTAATTTCTTTATATATAAGCTTCCTAAATCTTCACTCTCTGCTTTGATCTAAAGATAGCATTTCCAAAGTTAGCAAGCAAAAACATGAATAACAGTGAATACAGTAATGAAGCCATTTAATTTAATTAAAAGTTTAAACAATACCAAACCAACACAGATAATGAAATGTCCTTTTAATAATTTTAAATAGCTATTGAGATCTTAAATACCAAACTGAGCCTGAGATGACTCTGTGAACCAGCAAGAAGACTGCTGTTCAGAAGCAAGAAATTTTAATGTTTTTATTTTATAATTCTTCCAAGATACTACTTTTCCAAGACACAATAATTTACCATGCAAAGCTTGGTGCATATTGATTTCTGCTTCAGTTAAAACCCAAACTCTGTAAGTAGAAAATGCATAGTTTTATATATTTTACAGGAGGATATTGATTACAAAAGTCTTTGATACTAAAATACTTCTATTTTTCACATGAATTTACTTCCAATTATCATCATACAACAGAAGACTAATGAAAGAAAAATAAAATTACATCACAACACAGAAATAACTAGATTGCCTCAACAGCTGCAAACTCCTCAAATTATTACATATACATCCTAGAAGTATCTGTTAGATATTCTAGAAGTATCTGTTAGATATTCTTATTATTATTCTTTGCATCCCTCGCCATGTTCAGCTCCAGCCGAGCCTTGGCCTGGAAGACAGGCACCTCCAGAATAAAATTCATCTCATCTTGTCTAGGTGCTACCAGCTGTCCATTAAGTTAAGGTGTGAAACCAGCTTTTCCTTTTTAGAGTTACTTAAGATGAATGTCATCTCATGGGGTAGCAGTAGAGGTTTTTGAAATATTGATTAAAAAAATCATGAAATCATGCTTGCAAAATTCAACTTGTTGATATGTGCAGCTGGACAGATAGAGAGAGAACTAACACAAAACAAATGCCACAAAAGCAGAACACTGAGTAGTTATCCAGTGAGGTATTTCAAGAATGGCGAATATGTCTTGAACTCTGCTCAACATAATCCTATATTGCACATCAAAGCAGAGATCTAAAGCACTGGCATTACTCTTGTCTGAATTGCGATAGGGAGTGAAACTGAGTAAAAAAATATATACGCATATGTTATATTTAGAGAGAGAGAGAAGTAAGTTTTCATCTCTTTGTTGTGGTAACACGGGATTTGTTATGCAGTTCAGCAAGGAAAAAAAAAATGTATCTCTAGGGTTAGGAAAGAGAAATTAGAATCAGAATATTTTACCTTTTTTTGTTTTTTGTCCTCCTTAACTAGAGGCAAGTTGTTGACTCAAGTCCCAGAGGTTAGGAGCAACTTCAAACATTACTTACATAATTAAAGAAGGCCTGACGTGAAGAAATTTAGAAAATATAAAGGTATGTATATAAGTGCACTTTATAAAGTGTTTTGACTACTGAGCAATAATATAGTACAAAGATAATGAGTAGACTTACTGAGTGTTTGTTGATGTGTAATTACTATATCAAAACCATGGTGTAACATAGACATGTTGCAGTTGGAGATTGAAATACAGTGTCCAGGGCATTTTATTTACAGCAATGATGTTAATTTTTCCTTTGAAATTTGTCTAGTCATATCATTCACCCTATTAATCACTTACAGTGTTTTCAAGTACAGTTGTGTTTACATTTTTTAAATTTGCTTGCTGTGATATTCACATCAAAATTAATGGAATAGCAGGGAAGTTTTCCCAAAACATTGACTTCAAAGAAAATTCTGGGGAGTTGTGAAAACAAATTTTCACATGCAGAATAATCAGCTTTGGTAATAAATCATTGCCAGTGATGATCTCAGCTAATACAATAGTTCATTGAAACCAATTAAAAATGTGGTTTGGTTTTTTTAGCTGTGGGGAAAAAAAAAAAAAAAAATCACTATTTTGTGTTGTGGACTGCAACTGACAACTACATGAGTAGAGCAACGAAAACATACCTATTGCCACATAGGTGCACATTCATGCAGAGTCTTCCATAGCATCCCCAAAATTTTATGTGTACGCTATGGCTGAAGAAATCAATTTAAAATTCAACTGTCTTGCTGAGTTTTACAAAATATTATCACTGCATGAAGTACAAGTAAGTTTAAAAACTGTAATGTGGGGTGATTTTTGCAACAGAAGGGCAAATCCAGGTTCTCCTTTACCATGTAGGTAAAGGCTGGATACCTGTGATCCCCAGCAATGCTGGCTAGCCTACATCTTGCTGCTCTTTGAAAAGTCCATGCTTGTCAGCTTTGCCATGAGCCTCCTGCTAGTCTTCTGCTAGATATGCTCCACTTTATCCTCTCCATAGTCTTCTCCATGATGAGTTTGTAAAACTGCAAGTGAGAGAGACTGCTTTGCTGAGACCTTTGCCTGAGGTGGCAAAATTCAGATAATTTGGCTTAAGATGAGGAGGAAGTTACTCATGAGGGAGCAGGTACCTGATATAAATACAAAAAGAAGTTATATTTCACCCCTACAAGGGGTTTTATTTAAGAGCGTCACACTTTATCTTTGTGAAATATAGGCATAATCCTGGCATCCCAGGACTCAGACTTGCTGTCTATGCTGGTATTGGACTTACAAAAAAACTGTAAGGGTCTGTTCAAGCAGGAAAAAACAACTCTCTACAGGCATCACAAAATCTAGAAAAGCTAAAAGGAGGCTGATCCATCACTTACTCTGCTGGAAGGGAGAAGCGAGAAGGAAAGAGGAAAGGAGGTAGAAATAAACAGTTGGCAGCTTCTAGCCATAACACCAAGGCAGAAGGGAAATAACTGTTCCCAATCTCTCCTGGCTTGCCTCACCCCTTCCTGAAGGTCATGGATGAAAACACAAAAGGGAATTTCCCAGCTCCAATTCTTTCATGTATTTCTGGGGTATCTGTCTCATTCCCTGCCTGTTCACATGGCTGCCTCCTAATTCAAGCATTTTCTTGCTTGAAACCAGATTTCCTTTCTCGCCAGGGTTCATCTCAGTCAGAAAAACTCTCCTTTCATCCGGTCTCCATTGCCCTATGACTTGATTTGCTACCTCAAACTGAAGCAAAATATTCCCAGTCCCCATCTGTGACACATTTCTCCAGCCAGTCAGTGCCTCCCCTTTATTCCTGTTCCTAATGCTTACCTCTAGTCAGGAACCTTTTGGGTTAACATTTCCCTACACCCTCATGTACACAGCCATAACACATCTTTTTTCTCCTACACAAGCAACCTCAGATCACAGGAGCAATTTCTCCTTTTTTAACATGTTTTCCACTGGCAAGTTTCTTCCCCATGTCTTTTCCACCGATCTTCACATGAGTGTAGCTTTTGCCTCCTCTAAACTGCAGTCAGGCAGTTTCTCTCTCTGCTCTCTCTGGGCCCTAGTTTTCTGTCCTGCTGTGTGGTCTCACTGCAGTGCAGCCCTTGGACTGAAGCATGTTCAGTCACTCTTCGAAGCTGGCCTGTATCTGATGTTCGAGAGGCACTCAGAATAGCAAGGAACCAGCACAGACACCGAGGAATGACTGTTCAGACATATCAGTTACTAAAACCACTGCAGACCATGCACAAACCATGGTAATTTGAAAGCCAGCTTTTGGAAAGTCTGCACAGGAAGAGGTAAACGCCTATCCCTGGCACAAAAAGCTGACTGTGTGGAGGAATTCAATCCATGCAGTGGAAGTCTGACAGAATTACAAGATTGCTAAATAGGGTCATAAAATGGGAAATTTCAGATGTTCTTATTTACAAGATAGGGCACGGGGAAAAGGGGGAAAGGAAAGGGGCAGTGTCAGCCCTGCCTATGATACCCAGAGCTTTATCTTCAGTGTCTATTAACTGTGACCTTACAATGAAATATCATTGTCTAAAATACAATGACAGTCTCTGAAGCAGGTATGAGGTTTCATGCTTCCCTACTGCTTTCAACTAGGCTTACTCTGACTCTCTTCTGAGCCCAGTGAAATCTTTGTAGTGTGTCTGCTTCAGCAGGGGAGGCAGTAGTTACTCCAGTTGCTCCAGTTTCAAATAGCATCAGATGTTCTGCAGAGAGAGACAGTGATTTGAGTCTCCTCAGCTGGAGAAAACTGAGCCCAGATCTCACACATTTAGAGGGAGTGTCCTAGTAGACACTGGAGGAGATGCGCCTTTAAAGAAAAGCATGTCTCCTGCTCCTGCACACGCTCCCAGAACGAAATTAATTTTCTGTGAGGCGAGGGACCTTGCTACAGTGCGCCAGGCATCAAACTACAGACACACAACCCCAGTTATACGGGACAACCACATGAATTCTTTTACCCACTCTTTCATCCTCAGATTCCCCACCAGCTTAGTCCAGGTGGCTCCTCTTTAGTGTGCAAATCGTTCCGGTAGCTAATATGTTTTGGGTTTCGTTCTTCTAACAAGAGGCTAAAATATCAGATATTGCAAATGTTCTTCAGTGTCACTGAGTACCATATTCACCAGTGAAATTAGGACTGAAACAGATTTGCTTAGCTATTGCCTGAAGACTGTATTCATCTAACCTACACCTGCATGCCTGTGCCAAGAGGCAGGTGCCAAGCATCAGATGTACTTACCCATTAAGCAATACTGGGCTTAAAGACTTAGCAGGAATGACGTAAACATGGCTTTCGGTACATTTGTTTAAAATGAGCCTAGTATAATCATCATACTTTTCAAAGAAAAAAGTAAGTATTTTAAAGACCTGTTGTAAGTAACTTCTGTGAAATTTAACTCCTGTTTATATGACAGATATTTTCTGTTATTTGAAAACTGTTCCACATTTACCCTGGCTATATTCCCTTTGAAAATTAAAAAGTATCTTTTATCCTACCCAGTAGATCAGCTAAACTTTCTAGCTGTTTATTTGACCTTATTTTCTTAGACCAGCCTTGAAGTTACATTTTCCTTTTTTGCAATATTAATACGTAGTGAATATCAAGTCATCCAACACTGCATTAAGGTATTCCAATATCATACCAATACACTCCCTTTGGATTAATTAAAAAAGAAATATGAACTTTCCATTGTATAGGAATTCTCCACCACCTTGGTTTTATAAAAGGGAAGACTGATAAAATTGTTGATCCATTAACTTTACAATTCTTTCATAAAGATAAATACAACTGTGGCAAGATGGGATTGTTTTCCTACAAAACCTATATTAAAATATCAGCCTGAAAGTAAACAATAAAAAAACCACCAGGGACTTTGCCAGACTGAATCCCACTAGTCAATTGTGGTTAAGAAAGAAAATTGTTAAGACTTCAGCTAAAATCAAATGTGATTTGATGAGAAGCATGTGAATCACAGCATAGCTGTATCTGAATACTGAATGATTTAAAGAACACTGTAATTCAGGTCACTTGTTCTTCTCTCCCATGGTTCACTGTGCTCACATTTTTGACCAGCCCACATGATGCATCATAAAAGATGAGGTCCAAAGGAAACAAAGGTTCTGTTTCCTTAGGACAAGGAAAAAGACAACTGTAAGGAAGTCAAGTTTTTACAGATTCTCTACATGTGATCAAGTAATTTCACATTTTAAGAAGTGGAAGACAAGTTTGCAGATGACACCAAGTTGGGTGGAAGTGTCGATCTGCTGGAGGGTAGGAAGGCCCTACAGAGGGACCTGGACAGGCTGGATCATTGGGCCGGGGCCAAATGTATGAGATTCAACAAGGCTAAGTGCTGGGTCCTGCACTTGGGTCACAACAACCCCATGCAACACTACAGGCTTGGGGAGGAGTGGCTGGAAAGCTGCCTGGCGCAAAAGGACCTGGGGGTGTTGGTTGACAGCCGCCTGAACATAAGCCAGCAGTGTGCTCAGGTGGCCAAGAAGGCCAATGTCATCCTGGCTTGTATCAGGAATAGTGTGGCCAGCAGGACCAGGGAGGTGATAGTGCCCCTGTACTTGGCGCTGGTGAGGCCACACCTCGAATACTGTGTTCAGTTTGGGGCCCCTCCCTACAAGAAGGACATTGAGGTGCTGGAGCCTGTCCAAAGAAGGGCAAGGAAGCTGGTGAAGGGTCCAGAGAACAAGTCCTATGAGGAGCGGCTGAGGGAGCTGGGGTTGTTTAGTCTGGAGAAGAGGAGACCCAGGGGAGACCTTATTGCTCTCTACAACTACCTGAAAGGAGGTTGTAGTGAGGTGGGGGTCGGTCTCTTCTCCCAAGTAACAAGTGATAGGATGAGAGGAAATGGCCTCAAGCTGCGTGAGGGGAAGTTTAGGTTGGATATTAGAAATAACTTCTTCACCAAAAGGGTAATCAGGCACTGGAACAGGCTGCCTAGGGTAGTGGTTGAGTCCCCACCTCTGGAGGTATTTAAAAGACAGGTAGATGTGGTGCTTGGGGACATGGTTTAGTGGTGGACTTGACAGCGCTAGTTTAACGGTTGGACTTGATGATCTTAAGGGTCTTTTCCAACCTTAACTATTCTATGAATCTACGATAAACGCAAGCTAGATCTGTTCATTAATCACCTGCACAGGCACAATGGAACCATACGGCAATTTTTGCAGTCACGGCCTAAAAAACAGCAGTAGACACCAAGGTCATCAAAATTTCTGAATCAAGCATTTTCCAAGCAAAACAGACCTTATGTTAGAAGAATGACGTAGGCATCACTAAAAGTACCAAACAGCTAAATTCCACATGCAATCTCCCTTCACAGAAGATGTTTAGAACAGGATCAAAGAGGTGATAGATGTCATTTTTGTATAAATGGAATATCACTAAAAGCACAGAAACTTCCTTAAGTTCCCTTGTTCAATGACCACATTTGAGAGATCTCTAGTCACAATATCTTTCCCCTATTAATTTTTCCACTGAAAAAATACTATACTATTTGAATATAATTGAAAAAGCAAATACAAATCATCTAAATACAGATATTTTTGGGAAAAGGGACAAAGCATAAAAGATCTCTTTGCCTTTTCAACTTAATACATCCACTACATAGAAGTTTTGAAAGAAAGCAGAATTATTTTACACATGCAGTGGGTAGTACAACTTGTATGGTATATATACATGGGCCCAATACAAGAAAATAAGAAGCAGCAGGACACAGATAACTCCAAAACACAATCTAAGATCCTGGACAATATGTTATAGTTTAGTTAATTTCTAATCCACACCTAGACTTTTACTTACAGCACAAAAGAGACACATTCTTCATTTTGTATTCATTGTAATGAAAATTATTCTTGACCTGCTGCACTTATATCAGAAACAAATTGTTAGTAAATTGAACAGCATTCCAAAAGTTATTTGACTGTGTTGCTCATATTATGTCTCCTTAACAATATTACACTGAGCAGTAAAAGACTGAATCTTAATGCATCTGTGTAGTAGGATTGAAATGCAGTTCGTATGCAAAGTCAGGTCTTGGTTTTCTTGATCTTATTGCTTACGAGTGCAGTCTTAGCATCATGTCAATATAATCACCATATAACAAAATGTAGTTGCAGTACACAAATATTAAAAATTCTAAGGTTGCAGAGTCAAACATTAAAATAATGAAAAAAGACAGAGAGAGAGCTACCTGTGTAATAAACTACATTATGGAATTATGCAACACTTTTTAAAAAAGGATCAGTGTTCACTATGGTGCATTTAAATGAAAAAGAAAAAAAAAAGTTTAAAAAAAAGTCCATACAAGGAAGTTTAGGGTTCCACTGATTTTTTGAAGTTGTCATCTAGACATGTTGGTGACTATGACTGAGTGAATTTGTTTTAAAATGTAAAAGCCATGGCTCCAATCAAGGGCACACATTTTAATTAAGTACAGTACATCAGGGAGAAGAAATTAAGAGTTACATTGTGCTCAGCTGTTATGAGGATTACATGAGGTTCAAAATGGGCTTCCGCTATTCATACAGTTGTCAAGAACAACCACTGATTCCTGTGCTCAGGGGAATGCAGAAACTGCTTGGTTCAATTAATTGGTTGTCTGAAGAGCAAAGGCCCAGAGAGTATTACAGCCTCTGATGGTGATACCAGAGCTCAGTAACCTGGGAAACTCTGAGGTACAAGGAGGTAACACAGGAACAGACTGAAAAGAATAATGGTTGCTAAGTTTCAAATTAGTTCCAGGGAGAACCTAGCTGTTCATGCAAAAGATTGGTATTTAAATTTATGGATCTGTGTCAGGAATTTATTAGCTAATAAGACAAGGTCTGTTGAGGGGAAGGGGACGGAGCCAGGGAAAAAAGGCAAGAGAAAGATTATTTGGTGGAAGAGGATTAAGTGAAAATGTAAAAGAAAAATGGAGAAAATCTGCAGAGGAGAAAAGACTTTTCAGAGTGAAGACTCCAGAACCTGATTTGGTATCACCACTTGAGTCCCACAGATCTCTGCCCGAATTGCCTCTGGTCCTGAGGGGCTCAGCTACAAAAAAGAGAAGAGGGATGCTTTTATCTGCCTAGCAGGTTCAATGCACTCTCCTCTCTGTTGCCTCTTTGGAATCCACCACTTGTGGAGGGTGATCACAAGTTCCTGCAGGCCTACACAAGGCAGAAAATACCCAGGAAGTTTTAAGGTTATGATTTCAGCACAGAGAGGCTCCATGACTGTCTTTCCAATGCAAATGTTTTAAGGACATTCAGAAGAGTTTAGAGAATGACAGCTTGCATAAGTCTGTTCACCAGGAGGAAAGAAGTACAGGAGAGCTAAGCCTGAGTTAGAAGAACAAGCAAACCAAAATTCAGATATTGGATTTCTTTTCTTGACATATGTGACTAGATATGTACATTATAGAAATTAAATAAGCAAGTTGCCGAAGATGTGGGACAAGCATTAAAGACAAAACTACATACATGTCCAGTTAAAACCATTAAAAAGTTGGAATTTGCTAAAACATTTGATTTCTGATATTTTAGTAGTTTTTAGCTGAAAACTGTGTGAACAGAAAGGAAGGTAGAGAGAGATCTGGAATTTGCACATTCAAAAGGAAAGACCTTAGCATCCTCCACATCTTCAATGTCAGGCTGCCCAGGAAATCTGTCTGTCAGCATTGATTGACTCAGGGATGAAGACCCATTTAGAAAGAACAGCTAAAGTAGGTGCTGCCTTCAGTTTCTGGTCCTAGCCCTTTTCTGAAGGTCCCCACTCCCAAAGCAGGGATGGCTGAAAGAGCAAGGTGTCCGCGCCTGAACTGCCGAAGCCAACATCCAAACATTTTAACATTACCTGAATTCAGCCATCAGACCAATTTCAGCTCGGCTATAGAAAGTAAGTGGAAGATTAAGCAGGATTCAGGCCTCACTGATAACAGATCACCAGCCCTCAAATTCCAACCATCTGGCATGTCTGCCTGTACCGCCTTCTATAAATCAGTCCAAGATACATTCCTTCCACTGTTTGAACACAAATATGAGTATACAGCACCTCAGCTTTCAAGCTGAGGCTTTTCTGAAAGCTGTTCCTGTAGATCCTGTCTCCCTCTTTAGCTTTTCATCTAGCCCTGGTCAGAGGCAGCCACACATTAAATTCTCGCAGCCATAATTTCATTGCCTGACATAAGATGCACAGGCATTGGCGTGGAGCCTGCACTACAGTGAGCGATGAAATCCTTACTGAAGCCTTTCTCAGAGTACATTTTGACCCAGTTTTTCTTTCCACAAAAACCAGGACATGGAAGATGATTGGTGTGCGATAGGTCTTCATCCTCACATAGGATCAGGATGCAGCCAAGGCACGCACTCAGATCCTGGCTCCCACAGTTCAGGCATATCCATAAGCAGCCTGGTTGTTCTTTCAGTGAAACATAAAAATATAAAGCTACTTTAAAAGTTAAAGAAGAATGCAAAACTTTACTCAAATTCTAGTGTGGAAGAATGATAATTTTTTATTCTTGGTACATCACCAGAGCTTCCATTGGCTGTGGATTAAGGGTATAAAATAAGGCATATTAATTTTGGTTTGTTTAATTGTTAATAACTATGGGAAAATACATGCTGGAAATATTCAATATTTTTCACTTTTAAAAAATAAAATGTATTTTAAATATAGCAAAATTTATTTTAATTGAAATAAATGTTGATTTTTCTTATCTTAGTACAGCTTCGCAAAGATAAGAAATTTCAATCTTTTTTCTTTAATGACTTTTGTTGGTCATGCCAGCAAACATTACTTAACCAAGAAATTGATTTTCTACAGTGGAATTGGGTCACAGTCAAACATTCCCAGAGTATTTAATTTTCTGCCCCTATTGATATTCAGCTATGGAGTTTTTAAAAATGCACACACTGTGTTTGTACACTATGTAAGCAAGACAGATACAATAATTATTGACCTTTTCCCAATTTGTTCTGAGTAACAAAAAGGTGAAGACTTTTAGACTTTTTTTTGGTCTGTTTTTACAGGGTAGACTTGCCATATTCTTTGTGGTCTTAGAAACTAGCTCTTCCCCACATTTTTCCAAATACAGGTCATGTACATGGGTGACCAGAACTATAAATAGTCCAGTGTAGCTTTACTGCTATCCTATACACTGACACTGGTAATTGCCATTACAGGCTAAAGTATTACCATGCAAGCATGAAAAATTGAAAGCCTAACTATTTCACTTGTCCACCAGAAATGATGTGGTATTTGAGAGTGTGACTAATAAGTAGCTAAATAACAGATTAATGAGTTGGTTGGCTAGTCCATAAAAGGACTAATAAAGGTCTCAGGAGGACCCCTGTGTACTCAGTGATGAGAATGTGCAGATCAAAGAGTATCCAATAGTGTCTTAAAAGATTCATAACATGAACTGAACACAGCCCTGTTAATGACTGCAGCTTGCATGTATATTTAGTGTACAGATAAAGGAATGACCAGGCAAAAATTATTTTCAAAAAGTTATTTTCAGAGTGTTTGCCATACAACACAATACAAAATAAGGAACTGTTAAATGTATATAAAGGGGAGTCATGGCCCAGTCTCATGTGGCTGGACACATCTGTGTGCTATCTGATCATCACTATACTTATCACATTATGCTTGCCAAAATAAGGAATATTGGTGACAAATATAGTATTAAGCTGATGTGGTGGTAAAGAAACAGGGCAAAGCATCAGTGGGGCATTGCAGTTACTATTGGCTGGTAGGCAAGGAAAATGTGATAGACACTTGGGTCCTTGCAGCCCCAGCACTAGCAGACCTTTGGAGAAAAAAGTGGTCAGTACTTCTTCCTACTAGAAATATCTTATCTCATATATCTAGGCACATATTCGCCTTCATAGAGCTTCATTATACTCATGACTTACATTCATCCTGGGGTTGTTTAATATAGTCAAAGCTCCCACTGACGCTTTCAATCTGTAGTCCCAAAACTACATCAAAAATTATTGTTATTAATTCCTAAATGCATGAATTTGCACTATAAAATGCTTCTCTCTCTTGTTTTATTGACTTTGGGGCAGTGATTGTCTTTTATACTTGGACTAGTCAACAGAAATATGCCAAAAAAGAAAATAACCCATCATTATATCTGGCTAGAAATGGGAAAAGAAAGTAAACAGTATAAGTTTTCAAAAATACAGTGGTTTGGCTTATGGATGATCTTCAGAAGCTTTAGTTATTGCCTAGTTGACTAACAAAACTGTCTCAAAATGGTTTTGTAAATACATACTCACATATCCACGTGTTATGGGAGAAGTCTTAAAATAACTCTATGTACAAATTAGACACAGTTGGTGCACTTACAAACTCATAAAGGTTATCAACTTGCATTCAAGAGGCTGCCTCTGAAAATGAAGTTAAAAAACATTGTTCCGAGACAGATTTTAATCATCCATTCAAAGGGAAATCTAATTTGTATTCCACTACATCACTGTGTGAATCATTTGTGATAAGGAAGAAGCTTCAGAAATTTATGTTTGATGCTAAATCTCAATGACCAGTTCTACAAAGCACAAGAATTGCAGAACACAACAGGCTGACTCCATCTGAAATTCCTTCTGCTGTGACTTTTTTCCCCTCTCAAACACTGGCAACAGCAAGACTCTGGAGAGAGGCATAATCCCTGGGGCCAAAAGGCACCCTTCCCATCACCTCCATGGCTACACAGGCACATGCAAGTGCACACACTCACATAGATCAGATGAAAAAGTATCCTTCTCAAAACTACAACTTAAAATTAATTGGAACACATTTTCCCACTGAAAAATTAAGAATAATGTGCTGGAGAGTGACATTATTCATTTTGAGGTTTTATTACTATTACAGTAATTATTTTTTTTAAGATCAAAGAAAGAAATGAGCTAATATTGATTACAATATTGATTATGGTGTTCAGACAAAATTTCTCTAACTGGCAAGTATTTTATTGAACAAGCAGAGTAATCTTTTCTCTTTTTCCTTTTTATGCAGGGTTTTTATATGATACGAATAGCTGAGAGGTCATAAGTAGAAAATGACTCATAAAGAGAATTATTAATGCTGGTAAATTGAATAATACTCCATAGGATATGGCAAAGTAATTACTTTCTCAAGAACTCTCCACTCACCTCAATATGCACTGATAATATGCTCCATACATTTATTTATGAAGTCTATGCTTTAACAGACAGATGCTTCAGATTTTTCTTTTCAAATGCAGGTACCATCCTGTATAAATATTCCATTTTCCTTCCCATATAGAAATGTATTTTTCTTACTGCATGCACTTCAAAGATTTGTAAATAAATAAGAAGATGAAGCAACATTTACAAATGAGTGTGGAGATCTGTCCTCTGCACGCCAACAAATATGAGATTAGACATTTCTCAGTGGAAGCAGTGGATTATTTGACAGTTGGTTGCCACGGATGAACATGGTGGAGATCTGAGGTAGGTCACAGATGCACTGGCTGTAAACACTGCTGGCTTATTCATTCTTTGTTTACCTCTCCTCCTTTATTGCTTATTAATATTTTAAATTGTATTGTGTTTCTAATTTTACCTATTTTCTCCTTGAGGGCTGGTCCTCTGCTTAACTATCTGTAAAGTGTCCTTAAAGGTTTAACAAGCTATATGTTCTGTGGTTCGTATTTTACTGACAAAAAATACGTCTCATAACCACAGAATTTCCTAGGTCCTATTGATACGTACCCTCATGGTGTGTTATAATTCTGATTTAAACTGCAGATAGACAAGAACCTCCATTTGGTGAGCAAAAATTTCATTTGTCCAGCGGTTTTTTTTCAGTCTTCTCCCTCTACTGTGTTGGACACAGCTCTTATACAGATAGATGACACCTAACTTCTCCATCTGTTTCACAGGGCCATAAAAAAGACCCAGACTTGATTAAAAGAGTCACTGGCTACACAGAAAAAGGAAGAAACAAAAATGGCAGTTCTGAAACTCATACTAGTATGAATGCAATTTCTTCCTACCCCATCTCATCCATCTCCTTTCCTCCTCTCCAGTCAGCTTTACACTACAAGGAATGCTAATGAGAACTGAAAAAAATGCAACAACATTTTTGATTGTCAGCATTTTTGAAGGTAGATTAAATGCACAGAAGCAATAAAATAGAAAATAAGTGAGAAAAATGTACTGTTTTTGAAGGTTGATCATGCTCAAGGGCTTAATACATACAAGGTGTTTCAAACCCAGAACAGCAATGAAAGGGAAGAAACTGTCAAAAATCAGTGAAAGCAGCACTAGGAACCATGTATTCCAGAGAGGAAATGCTTATTGTGGAAGGTAAGAACTCACAAAAAACAGGAACAATAAAATTGGATTCCTACAGTCAAAAAAATTATATTAGTTTAGAATATTTAGTTTAGAATATTTTCTGCAGATCTTGGATACAAATGCAAACAGCAGCTGTTTTTCCCAGATTTTACACATAGGGGAACTGAGGCACAGAAAAATAAAACATCTGCCTTAGCTCACCTGTTGTTTCAGCAGAAAATCCAGGAACTGGAGTTTAAGTGATCTGAGCTCTAACGCGGACACTAGAGAGACTCTGCTTTTGGTACACAGAGTGTACTATCACTAAAGAAGTTTGCATTTTGAATTTAGAATATAAGACTTCTGTTTTAGAGACAAAACAGGTCTCTAATGTTTTCGGATTTACTAAAAAAAAGGAAAATGAAATGGTATACAAAAATCTAGATAAGGCAATATTCATAGGCTAACCTATAGTTCAAGGAAAAATGTTAATTGGGCCCTAAAGGAAGCACGTGTGCCCTCAAACAAGCAGAAATACCCACATGTAAATATCAGAAGTTAAACAGTAAGTGGAATTTTACAGAAAATACAAAAAGCAAAACTAAAATCTAGCCAAACATGAATAAGGGCAACAGCACAGCTGTCAGTATGAGGGCAGAATATGGCCACTTGGTAAAAGCATCAGGCAATTAGCAAAAAAAAAAACTTTAAATAATTGCAGGTGCTGACATTAAATGCATCACCTCAAAAATGTCTTAACATGCCTGTCTGAGAGAATTTCTATAATCTTTAAGAAAAAGCAAACCAGAAGAATGAGTAACAAAGTATCTTAAATCTGACATACAAAATAGACATAGTACTATACACAAAAGTCGCAAAGTGGTCTGAACAGGGCAAAGAGCCCTTTGATGCTTTAAGAAGTATAGGTGAAACTGAAATCCTAATATGTAGGCAAACTGTCAGCCAGGAATGACCAGGAATAACTACTGAGATACAAGGAAAAGCAGCAAGAGATGATCTTGGGATTGAGCTAATTCGGATGGGAAGTGCTGGGTCTTAGCAGGAGAGTAATGCTCCAGTAAAGAAGTAATGGCCCAGTAAAGCAGAAAGAGTAACTAAAAAGAGAAATGTTTAATTTAAAACATTTTCAAGTGAAAGTTTTTCTTTGATTTTTTTCTTCACATACTGTTTTTATAGAAAGCAAGATATTTTTTTTTTCCCCGTTTTTAAAATTTCCTCTCTCTCCCTGACTTTTTCCTTCGTCTCCCTTCACACCAGACACACTCATGTAACAAACTAGGGAATAGGAAGGGAGAAAAGAAAGGGGAAAAAAATCACAATTACAAACAACAGGGGAAAAAAAAAAAGTGACACATTCTGACTTTTTAAAGATATGGTTCATTTGTAATAAAATAGAGAAAATCAACATTCATTAAAAAAATTACAATTTGTGAAAGCTTTTCATGAAACTGTTTGTCAATTTTTCAGTCCTTAACCTAAAACTTTAGTTAAAAAGCTGAATCTTCAGGCAAACAGTGTGAGTGGCCTGTTGGGTAAGAACAGAGGAGTGCATGGGATACATACTGAACTGCTGAACAGTAAAAAAATACATACTGGTATTAGCTACATTTTGACACAGATCCACAATACAGTATCTTAAATAACTTAGAAAATACAGTGAACAAAAAGCATCATAGGGTAAGTGCACAATTGAACCAAAAAAAATTCTGCAGGACCAGTTAAACACGACTTACTGTCAGAGTGGGTTCAGCTTTTCAAAGGGAGTCTTAAGGTCTACCCTGCTTTGACTCTACTCAGTATTTTTCTGAGAGATTTGAATGATGGAATAGCAGAAGGCTCACAAATATTTTGTCACTGATTTCAAGAATATAAGGAAGGAGACATGACATCAGCTCATCAAACCCCAGCAACAGTTGCAGAAGGTGCTAAAGATTGCAACAAATTATTTTAGCTAGACAAAGTCAATTCTCAGTTTCTAAATATTGTAACAGTATATTTAAAAGAGAAGTTGTCTGATGATTCCAACTTTGAAGAAATCCTGAACAATAAGAAACAAAACATCCTGAAAAGAAAAGTGACTGCAAAACTTGCTGCCATAGATTTCAGCGCATCATGAGAAGTGCAGCAGCACAGGAGGATAACTGCTCACTACCTGCACCTTGCAGGAACTAGATCGAATGGCGAAGCCATGGCTGTCACACACCCTGGCCTCAGCACAAAACTGCTGAACAGTGAAAAAGTTTGGAACTTGCCCACAGAGCAGGTCTAGAGGCTCTTCTTGCAAGAGCAGCAAGTCAGAAAGGTTTTTGATCCACTCAGCTTGATAATTTGTTTAATAATAGAGAATGAAAGCGTGGTATTTAAGAGGACAAGCTTAAGTTGAAAACTGAATATTGACACACAGTCTGTGTTACATTATGTGACATAACGGTTCCTAATTCACAGACACACACACTCAGAGAAGCAAGCAGCAGACACAGGGACTAACAACAGTGGGGCAGTAGCACCAGAAGCATGACTTCTATGTTACCTAAAGAAATAAAATACCTCTACTATTTCAATACTGAAACTAAAAAGGGCATTTGGGTCTGCACCGTACAAATGGAGCACACATGAATTACAAGGGCAGAATTTAAAAGAGGCCGTAATAGTATATAGATGTGTTATTTACACTGTTTCTCTAATCCCATGCTGGTTTTAAATGAGAAAGGCCAGACTTGCTACAAATTCTGCACAGGGTCATTGAAATCAATGAAGATGCACTAGCTGACTTCCGCTGGTATTTAAGATCCATCAAGTAAAGCCTCCAAAGGCTTTCCTCTTTGGAATCCTTTCTTGAACTAGCCTAGAAGCCATAGGTAGCAACAAAAAACACTTTCTGGCAGAGAGTCTTTAAGCATGCATAATGCACTATATACACTTCACAAGTTCTAGGAGCTTTTTGCAGGACTTTTCCCTGAGAACACCCACCAGTCAGGCCCTCAGCTAGCTCTGCAGAGAGGGACTGGGTTAATGAAGGTAATTATGGAATCCATTCTTCTTGTATTCTCATATATGGGCCATTTTTGTATTAAGAACTTAAATTCGAAGCTCATAGCAATTAATAATGAGCTTATTTGCATTTATATAGAGTCATCGTCACTGTCGCTGTTGACAATTTGTAGTGCTACATCCTCCCCAGCAAATAAAGTCCTATTGAAAGTGTTCTGTCCTTCCACTTACTTTTTTTTTTTTTTAATCTGAAAAAGTCTTAATTTTCAAGTTGTCCCTGGTTGGACTCCAGTTCCCAAAAGCTAGACAAATATGTATCATTTCAGCAATATGTGTATTGTTTCAGCATTGTGAAAGAAGTCTTTTACATATATTGTAATTGGTAAAACATCTGAAAGCCAAATTCTCTGGGACTGTCTTTTGCACCAAGTATGTTCTTCATTCCTCTCACAGCTCCTACTGTGCAATGGCCCTCCTAGCAGAACAAACGCAGTTTTGCTGTAGCCCAGTGTTGCTCCTATCAAACAGGAGTTTCTGCAACACCAGGCTGAAGACATGTGCTCCCTGTGTGAGTGTACATAGCTGTGTGTATGGAAATATCCTACCCCACTTACACAAAGATGAGGGAAGGCAAAGGCAGGACTGCAGACAGAACAAAAATGGAAAACCAGGAGTCAGAGAGAGAAGTCAAACAAAAGCTGGAGGAGAAAAGGAAGGAGCAGACTATTTTTTATAACAATCACTTGAGTAAAGGCTGCTCAAGAACCTCACTTTGAACCAGAACACCTGGGATTCCACATTCCTCCTTAGCCAAATAAAAATCTGTAGCTTGGGTCTAAAGCATATGTTTGTGTATGTCAGAATGGAAGCACAGGAATAGACCAAACAACAAAAAAGAAATAATATGCATCTTACACAGAGAGAAAAGCAATGCAACACCCAGTCCAAATGGTTCTGCTGGGCCAGCAAACAAAAGTCCAGAAAAGCCAAAATGGCTAAAAAACTCAAGGAGAAAGCCAAAGAGAAAAAATTTGCAACCTCCAATGCTCCTCAAAAGACCCTAAGCAGGTAGTGCTAGTTGCTGAGATAAATCCTTCAGATATCCTGGCAACAAGGGAGCAGAAGGAGGCCATAAATCTTATTCACTGCCATTTGAGTTCATGTTGCTGGCATTGCAGATGGAAAATTTGGTAAGAAGCATCTGTAACTTTGTGAAACCATGTTAGGCTTTGAGCAGAGCAGCACGTGTAGGTGGCAGAGAAGGCAAACCCTCTCTATGGCAATTTAGAAAAACTCTGGGCACTGTGCACACAGTTCTGCTCTGCAGCAGCACCCTACAGACCACTATAGAGATTAGGGCTCAATCTCAGTAAAAAAGTTTGTCAAGAATTCGAGCAGCACCATATCATCAGTCTCTACAGAGACTGATTCAGCCTGACTGCAGAGTACTTTATACCCCATGAGAAGTCAGTAAGCAACTTAATGTCCTTCAGAATACAGATCACAAGTATCTACAATAGCCAACACCTCTCAAGTGGCTAATCAAAGCAATTCCAATTAAATCCCTTTTCCAAAATTTATGAGTGAACCCCGCTGATGATGCTTTTTCCATCTCTCCACATTTCCCACATTCCAGTCATCTCTAGTCCCCAATTCCCATAACCATGGACATGCCGTAAGAACAGTATGACTGAGGCACGCTGAATAATGAATGGGATGAAGAAGGTGAATGGGGAAAGAATTTACTGTTTCTTACAATGCAAGAAGTGGAGGATAATCAGAAGAAAGCAGTATTTCTCCATGTAGCAATAAATGAACCATGGACCTCGTTACCACAGGATGCTGTGAAGGCTAAAAGGATTAAAAAAAACAAAAAAAACACCAAAAAAAACCCCACCAAACAAACAAACAAAAAAACCCCAAACCCTATGTTTAAATTAATGGAAGAGAAATCCACTAAGAAGTAAACACACCTGTGGATACAACCTCTCAATCAGGACCCCCACAAATTGTCAGAGGATGGATCATGTTCAAGAGGAATTATCTGTGTATCTTAGTCCTACTGTTGTAACCTTATCCAAAGTATCCGTTATGACACACACACATACACACACAGAGCAGAGAAAAGCTACCTAGCTAAGTGGATGTGTGGTTTCACCTAGTACAGTAGTCCTTTTTATATGCTACTATCTCCTCCCCTCTCCCATTTGCCAATACGCTCTTGCCACCAGTTCTAGCAGTACCAGCCAGATTTAACTCTTTAGGGGGGACACCTCCCCGGGTGGGACCCAGTGGTCTGTATGGCACAACATGAAGATGACATTATTGTATTTAAAAGCACTGCTGATCAGTATATCAAGCCCCATTCTAAATAATCTGGCAGCCAATGCACAGCCCTCCTTAACTCCATTTATAGGAAGCATATGGTAATTATGCATACCTAGACTGCCTGGGTGCATTCACCACTGTTTCTGAAAGGTCAGGATGTTTAGTAACTCATCATTTCAACTAAAGAAGAGAGGCCTATAAATTAGTTTCATCCACAAAATTAGTAAAGTAAAACCTAGTATCTCTGAAGAAGCTTAGGATGCAGCATTGTAGCTCTCCTCTGTCTGACAGGTAACAAAACACCAGCTTCAGCACCAAGCCTTCCTTCATTATCACAGCTATACACGTTTGCACAGAGGAGTCCAAAGCTAAAGGACAGCTTTGTAGCTGTCTTCAGTACTGAAGGAACAGAATTGTTCCATCTCTGACCGGTTGCAAACTGTCACTAGAAATTAATCCTCTTTTAGAAACTAAGCAACAAGAAGCAGCAACTGAAGCTGTAAAGATGAGGTGGGATCTTACTGAAAGGTGGTACTGAAAAGGCTGGTTATATTTTTATTTCTTGTATGGTGATGTAGATGCAGCACACAGGGAATACACAAACACAGTGTAAAACACACAACCTTGCATTTCATAATTGTGAGTAGAAGGGGGTACATAGTACATTATGTACTTGCTTCCAGGGTATAGTGGACATTAAATTAATGTTTTTAAGTTCCTCTTTTTTTCTTAGGTCAGGTAGTAAAGTAATTTCTGCACACACGCACACATATATGCATGATCTAAATAATGCTCATTCTTGTCTAAATTCAGAAGTGGGTTACTGATAATAAAATGTACATCTATATTTTTCATTTAAAACTGATTCCAAGTGAAAAAGTTTGCTTTGATATAAAACTGGGGATTGGCAAGTGCAGGCGTCAACCTATCCTCAAAGAACCTGGTACCAGAATAGTATTTCTAATGATAAAATACACTCCCTGCTGTCCAAATCAGCACAGAATCATCTCTTTCCTTTCACAGCACGAGATGCAGGGAAAGCTGTTCTCATTATGGTTGCCTACCTCCATCTAGTGACCAGAAAAGGTATATAAATTAACTCTACAATAATTCAATAATTAATTGTTTGCCATTAGTGGATAAAACATACAAATCACAAAACTCTGTTCCTATGAATTTTCAAGTGGTGAAGGAAGTTTATCTTCTCCCAAACAAACAGAAGAGACTGTCTGCAGCATGCTCAAAGAAATGCTAGTGTATTTGTGCGAA
Organism: Nipponia nippon; assembly: GCF_047370975.1. NCBI lineage: Eukaryota > Metazoa > Chordata > Aves > Pelecaniformes > Threskiornithidae > Nipponia > Nipponia nippon. The sequence continues at coordinate 35,572,195 of NW_028262380.1, forward strand.
GCATGTAGGACATGCATCTCTTACACAGACCTGGACAGGCTGGAAGAGTGGACTAGCAAGAACAGCATGAAGTTTAACAAAGAAAAGTGCAAGGTCCTGCACCCCAGGACAAAAGAACCAAAGAGCCCAGTACAGGCTCAGATCTGTGTGGCTAGGGAGCAGCCTTGTTGAAGGGGACCTGGGGGTCTTGGTGGACAAGATGAACATCAGTCAGCAGTGCGCCACAGCAGCAATGAAGGCAAAGCCGATCCTGGGCTGCATCCACGGGGGCATTACTAACAAGGATAGAGACGTGATCATCCCACTCTATTCAGCACTTGTCAGGCCACACCTCACCTGGAGTACTGTGTCCAGTTCTGGTCCCCACAATTCAAAAAAGACACAGACTAAACACAGTCTACAGAAGGGCCATGAAGATAATCAAAGGGCTGGAGAACCTGCCCTGTGAGGAAAGACTGAAGGAGTTAGGTCTTGCCTCCCTGGAGAAGAGAAGGCTCGGGGGGATCTCATCACAATATTCCAATACTTAAAGGGTGGCTACAAAGAGGACAGAGCCACATGGAGGGGACAAGGGGCAATAAGTGCAAGTTGCATTGGGAGAGGTTTCATCTTGATACAAGAAAGAAATTTTTCACAGTGAGAACAATTGGTCACTGGAACAACCTCTCCAGGGACATGGTGGAGTCCCCATCACTGGATGTTTTCAAGATACAACTGGACAGAGTGCTAGACAATCTCATCTAAGCTTCCTTTTCCTCTAAAGGCTGGACAATATGCCTTTCTACGGAAACCAGTGACACTGCACCAAGAAAGCACAGGCAGATTTCAGCCTTCTGCAGTTCTGCAGCCAGCAAGAAAGGAGGTGTAGGAGCTTAAGAAAAAAATGAGGTAGGAGGAGATGGATTGGATTAATAACATGAGTTCTATTTAAAAGAAGAAAAACAACCACTCCTTGGGAGTCAGGAATAGTATTCTAAAAACAGACAACCATTTCAGTACCTAAAATGTTACAGGGAACTTCCTGTTTTAGGCAGACTGCACATGGCAGTCACAAATGTCATCAGGGGCCAGCAATCAGCCTTGATGAAAAGTAACCCTCTCGTTAGGGACATGGACAATGAAAAATTCAGGGCAGCATCTACAATACAACTTTTATTCAAGACATAAGCACAAATACTACTCAAGACAAACCCTTTAAGATAGTGGGCTTTTATGCCTGCTATTTCTCCTAAAGTGGTTTGTTTTTTTTTTACAACCAGTAACACCAGAAGATTTTTGATCCACAGCATGACATGCTCAGAACTTTATCTTATTATTTTTTTGTACAGTAAAATTTTATGTCCATTAATGTCTTAAATTAGTTCTCTGTAGATATTATTTAGAGATTTCTGCTTAAGTTACACTTTACCCACACCTTTCCTTTTTTACTTTTGCCATCTGGAAATACTTATAAGTTTCTTTAACATCCACTCATCTGTTTAGCAGAGATGCAGAAAGATCATTAAGGCGCAGAGAAGACTGTGAAAGAACTGCTTGTTCTTTGGGGGAGGAAAAAATGAAAGTAGGGAAAGAAATAGGTCATCAGCCCTTACTTTGCCCTCTTGGTCTGCATCCTTAAGCTAAAATCACCCCTTAAACATACAGCCTGAGCACCTTCGGTGGGCATACAGGCAGTCTTTGAAAGAGAAAATTTACTTCATTTGCACAACATGGATTGGCAGCAGACCCATTTTGCTACTGCTACGGTATCCAAGTGGTTAGAGTAGTTCCCTGTGCAAGAAATCCAAGGGAAAACATATCCGCCTACAGAACATGCCCCAAAGCTTGTCTAGCATGCAGCATGCAGGGAAAGACCCAGAAAAGTTGCAAACATAGCAAGGCTAATAACTATGTTCTATATTTAGCCATCTGGTCTTATGCTTTGCATAAGCTATGTTACCCTAAGAAAACCATGGGAAGCCCTGTGACTCACATGTAGCTGACTGATAAAGCTCCTTGTCATTTATTCCTTGCTTTTAGAAGCATACTGTTTGTTTGGCATGTAGCAGCAATGGCTACACAGGGCAGGCTCATATGAACAGAGCAAAAGCTATAGGTTCTCCCCTTATTCTTCCTTCCCTATGGCCTTCACAGTCTGCTTTCAGAGCAGCACTCCTGCAATAAGGAGAAGCGAGCAATTAAATCAAGCTAAAAAAGTACATTTGGGAATTATTTCCTCTTGTCCCCATGCACGTAAATCTACACTCAGATCTGGCCCTAGCTAAAATCTGTGGCTGAAGATCTTGACTGACCCCCTTGCAAGAAGATCTAATTCATTACTGGATTAAGATTTTTTGTTACTGATAGGGAATTTTAAGAACACACCTTCCTCTGTGCTTTCTCTACAGGAAGTCAGATGAGTGCCCCTTTCCATAGATTTCATTCATTTAAGAGACCAAAATGTATGCTCCTTACAAACATGTGTGACAGTTACCCTGTACAGCACGTAACACATGGTTATTTATAGAAAGCTACTGGAATCAGCTACTTCTGCAAGATTTACTACTCAGGTGAACTCCTTCTGGCCTGCTCCAGATGCAATGTAAGTCCTAACCCTCACTTAACCAATGTACAACCAGGTCAAGGAAAGAGAGTGAATGTTTACAGCTATATTTTTCCTTTATCATGCAATGATGTTCTCTGTGAAGTCTCAAAACACGGTTGAATGAGCAGAAAGCTAGACAACAAATAGCAGAATCCCATCTCTTCACAGCAAAAGCCTCTTTAGGAGTATCCACTCAGAGGGATTCTGCTGATGGATCAAACCTGCCCATGTTACAACAAGCATGTACCCTCTGTTAATTACAGCATTTCCTTTTCATTTTCCTTTAGAACAACCAGATATTTCATTCAAGGTACATGCTTGTTTTTTCATCACAGAAAAGTCCTTTTTAATCAACATTCTCAAAATAATTCCACCAGTCCCTTACCGCTCATTTTTGTGACATAAACAACTTAACCATTTAATCCCACATTAGGCTGATCCTTCTTCTTCACACCCTGAAATAAAGGAGTGGCTGAAGTAATCTCCTGGGACCACTTTCTGCCTACGCAGACTTCTCCAGCTAGTTCTGCAAAACCCTGGGCCACTGCTTACCTCCTCTAGGGAGGCAGGACAATTATCTAGGCTCTAAATCCTCACAGCCAAGCTCCAGCTTTGGGTACCAAAGCTAATTGTCTTTCTCCCTCGCCCACACCTCATCACCCTCTTCACACGTACTTTTGGAGTCCTAACAATACTTATGTCACCTTAGCCTGCTGAAATCAGGAAGTTCCAGAATTCTGGCAATTTTTTTGGAAGTATGGGACTTCGGACCCAGATGTCCACCTCTGGAATTTCATACTACAGATTTCATGTTGAGATATCTGAAGAAAAGAAGAATGAAGTTGCACATTGGCACAGTGTTTCAAGGTTCTGAAAAAGAGGAGAGACTGAGCAGATGGAATACCAGCTCTCTCTGGTGTCTGATGTTCAGCTTTGAAAGTGCCTGTGTTACCTTCAGTCTATTGTAGCCCAGGGCCAGCTGTAACGTTCATAAGAAGAGGTGCAGCAGAGTGCCTTCAGTAGAATGCATGCTGTAAATAAAACCACTGATCTTAAAATAAAATTTTCTGGGCAAGTGTTTATACGTTAAAAAAGTACCACACTAGTTAAAGTACTGCAATGCTGGGGAAATGTTACTGTTTGACATGAAGTATGACAATTTGTCAAAGCTGCTGGTTTTGCAATCAATTTCAAATTATCATATGATTAATGCTGATGAATTGTAACACTTAAACAGTTACTACTTCTAATTGACTTTAGTGAATTAATCACAGTTAACATTAATCTACCCAGTCACAGGATGATGCCAGTAAGGATAATCTTTACTTGATTATTCTCTGTTACTGGAACAGGTTTGTGTTTCTATCACGTACAACTCTCATGAAGGAAGTCTTTAACAATAGATTTTTAATTTTCCACCTTATTTTCATTACTTTTCTTTAAAAATTGCTTTGTATAATTCCTTTTCCTCCTATTTCTGCCAAGGTATCTTTTGTGCTATTAAAAATAAAGAGAATCTTAAACAGAATAAGAATGACATATTTTCCTCCCACTCTTCTTACCAAATGGTTTTTAAATTAGATTTCCCTGTTATACAAAAATCACAGGCAACTTAGACAAAAATCTCTGGGAAAAAAATGTGAGATTTAAACTATTTTGTTAGTTTAAAAAAAGTCAGTAATGAAAATTGGCTTATCCTACTCTTACCTATACCGCACATTATTTCTCAGATGCCCCTTAAAAACTATGACATAGGTGTTCTTATTGAATTTAACATTAAATAACAGAATCATAAAAATTAGTCCATTTGCAGAGAGATCCTAAAAGTCAATCAAGATTTATGTTGCAAAATGGAAGTAAACATTTATATGATTAATAGTCTTTAATAACTGAAAAACATATTGCCATGGATGAGTACTTAGGCCGCTTAAAAATCACCGTCAAAGATATTTGCAAATAGTGATTTTAATAGAAATTTATAAAAGTGTGACTTAACAGAGTTTGATGGCAAGGTTCACTCTATTACTTATTAAATGAATGGAATATATATACCAAGAAAGAGGAAATCGAGCCCATAGAAAATACAAGGAGGAAAAGGGGAACCTTCCCGTTGAGTCACGAGGTTCAGAATGGACCCCCTTGCTTTCTAAACTCCTTCTCAGAGAGGAGCCTAGGTGCGGCTGGATCCAATCCTAGTCTTGGGCTTGGTCAACGGTTTATGTCTAAGGATTATATGTTTAGCAGCAGTTTAAGGTTTGTTTGCAGCAAGGAGAGAATCACAAAATTTATCAATAACTAATCATTAATTAATCTAGCATCTACAAAGTGATTAAATGATGTTTACTATAATATTTGAATCGAGTCACACACACACTAGGCCTAAATACTCATTATATGCGCAGTTAAAGGTATCTATTGAAATATGTGCAGTTAAAGGCCCCAGTAAAAATTGCCCGCCGGGTTTAATGAAATACTCACTGTAAATGACTGTCTCAACGGGCGAAAGTCGAACCTCAAGGGACAAGGAGCACCAGAGATCAGCTCATGCAAGCTTAAGAGTTCGCAGCTCCGAGAGGCATCCCACTCCGAGGGAGATGCTGGCGCGGCCTGCTGCAGTCCAGGAGAGTTCAAAGGGTCTCACTTGGTACCACTGTTTATAGAGTTACAAGATGATTGACTTTAGGCATCAGTAAATTTCCATTCTACTTTCACAGCCCACGTCGAAAATTACTAAAGTTCTCAAAAATTCCAGTGATGCTGGTACAGATCCTCCCGAGTTACAGCCTAGACAAGACAGGCCCCAAGGCTGCCAGGCGGCAACTAGTACAGATGAAAAATACAGTTCCAAGGTTGTCAGGGCTGCCTCCCTGGGACAGACAGGGCTGCTCCCACCTCAGCCATGTAAGAGTTTTGATACGGTCAAGGGACGCTTAACCACCAAACTTGTTACACAAAGGCCAAGTTTTGACAGGAGTTACTGAGATTGTAAAGCAGCTTCACTTCCCATTCCCCGCCAGGTGCGGGGAATGCACCACCACACATTTGATATTCTGAATTGCATTTTACCTATAAGTTTCCTTTGATGGAGAAAGAAATCCTAAAAACAATTCAGACAATATTTGCAACCAAATTTCAGTTAAAAACATCCCCTTCTCAAAAGTTGGTTGTACTCATGAAGACTTACAGACGTCCCAAGAAGGATGAACTCCAGGGTCACAGGATTCTTGAACACTCTACATTTTAGTCACAAACCACAGTTATGTTAGAGATCTGCTGGAGAGATCAGACTTAGCAAAATCCACAGAGAGAGATAAAGGTCTGAAGGCCCATCATTACCATAGCTACATCCTTAATCATCCAGGCCAACAAGTCACGTTGAACTCTTTCTTACAAGGTGCTAAGATATTAAGCAGTCACAAACGTCTCTCATTAAACTTTCATGTCAAACTACTTAAAAATAATCAATCTCACTTACGTTTTTCTACCAGCTGCATTTACAATGACCACGTGCTACCCTGGACAGGTTGCTATGTTTCTCGTTGTTCTCCGCAGCTTGTCAGGGCCTTGCTTTTCAGCTGCTATTTATAACAGCTGCTCAGCTGTAACTTCTCTCATCTCCTTAAGCAAGCTGCAAGTTCTTCCATAGTTAATGAAAATCAATCAGACTGTTACCTCTTTCATGTACATAGAAAGCAGTTCTTCAGCTTAAAAAAAAAAAAAAAAAAAAAAAGATTTAATGGGGAAAAAGGTCTGCCAGCTCTTAAAACACATTTCCTAGAAAAATCAAATTCTCTGATTTAACCTCCTTCCCAAGTATAAAAGTGGCTGCTTTAAAGCACCAATCCCTTACTAAAGAGTTTCTACTACAAAAACTGTGCCCAGTGAAAACAGCATTCTTGCTCTTAATGTTCAACATAAGGTAGAAGCAGGCCTGTGGTAAACTGCCAAAACTGATTATGGCATGTTTTGACAGCAGTTCTCATTCTGAGTAATTGCATAAGATGAACATAGCAAGTATTCATATATTTTCTTATTCTTCCTTTGAGCTTTTGGACTTCAAGTATTCCTCTTCCCAAGGTTTGTTTGCCCTCCAAGGAATAAGTGTTTCAGGATCCCACAGTTCAACCTAAAACAGTAAACAGGGCAGCTAGAGAAAGTAGCTAAACAAAAAATCCTGAAGTGAGCTAGCCCTAAACACAAATCCAACATATTAATGGCCAAAGACTGCCTCATTCTATGTGTCTGTCTCACCCAAATCAAGGCAGTGAGTTGACTGAGCACGGTAAACTCCTTAAAAACAAAAGATACAATTGTGTTAACTAAATAAAAGTTTTCCATATTTCCCCATGCCATTGATTTCTGTGGAATTTGCTATACAGGCAGCATTACCTAAGAGGACTGAGCCTCTCTAGTTTTAGCATCATTTTCTGTCCAGTGGTGTATTTTAAGGAAGGCTAAAGAGGCAAGGGGATGTGTGATTAACATCAAAATACTTTTCTTCTCCTTAAAAACATTGCCATTTCTTTCTTTTGATGGCTCAGTTTAAAGAAAGGAAAAAAACAAGTGTGTGCCTGCTGTTACACTGCCTTTCTTATCACCACTGTCACTGCTGTAATTGCACTTTCAACGTCCGTGTGTGCCTCCACCGCCAGCACTATTACGAGAATAATTATAGCAGCGTTGACTCTCTTACCCTTTTTTCCAGCCTTGTCTGTGACATGCATTTAAAGTGTTTTATTCTACCTGCTTCCAGGCAAGACCAGGCACTTCCCTGTAGAGGACTAAGAGGCCCAAGCCACCTCTTGTTTTCCTCATAGTATGGCCAGCCTGAGCGAGGAGCGAGGCAAGGCACAGGCATTACCTTTGAGCCTGTCGTCTTCACTGCTTATGGACCAGCCAGGGCACAGCTGAGCCAACACATTCAATCACCAGTTACTGCTGATCATGTTGGAGAAACTCTTCTACAGAGCAAGGAGGAACTGAGGGATTAATCTCAGGTTCACCATTAAGCATGTGATGAATTGCTGGGCAAAGCACAATGCTATCACCTTTCACTTAGGTTATGCAATGTCAAAGGTCTGCTTGGGCCCATGTGGTGCAGAAATACGAATTTCAGTAGCTAATGGCACAGTGGGAAATTATGTCACTGGAAACATATTCAGCTTTCTCTGGCTCTGCAGTACAGGTATCTGTGCGCCAGACACCAGTAGCCTTGGGTATATGTCCTAAGAAAAGCTTGAATTTGTATTTAACTCTGCAACAGGAGATCCCTAATCCTCTGTTAGGAACCTTCATGAAACAAATAGGTATAACTCACTTACATTTAGAATATGTAAATATAAGTTATATTTGCTTTTCCAAAGTTCACACCTCTTAGACTTCTGCTTCTTCCAGTATGACTGAAAACACATACAAGAAAGAGTAACCTATCAAAGAAGGTGAAATGTGTCTACCCTGCCTTCTTTGTGCTAACAATAAGGGACCCATGAAACAGAACAACTTTGTTAATGGTATCCCATAAACAGGCAATCATAAATTTGTGCCATTTTACTGCCCAGAGGTACCAGTCAGTGAAATGTGAAAATTAATGAAATTGGCAGTTTGATGTGAAAATACGTGAAAAAGCCTACTAATCTGTTAATGTTCTGATACTTGCTTAGAACAAAAAAAGCAATTACCTAAAGTAATTTGGAGTGTTTTGAAGACTAAAGCTTTTTCACTTGATATTTGAAAAAGTAACATATAAATAATATTAACACACTTCAACATTTGCATAGGTCAGTTTTCTCCTCTGCCCACAAAGAACCAAAAAGAAAAAAAGACTGGTTTTGTATACAAAATCTTATAATTCTGAGATCAAGATGGTAATTTGACTCTTGAAGTGCAGAGAGCATAATTTTCTTTTTTTGTTGTTTTTGTTTTTGCCAAAGCAGGTTAAGCACAGCAAAAAAAAAAAAAGGCTTTTTTTTTTTTTCCCCAGAAAATGGAAATGCAGAGCATTCCATACAGTAGATATGCCTGTAAATTTTAATTTATATGCAAGTTTTAGGGAAGCCTCTTGCTAGTTTACTTTTTTTTTCTCCTGGAGAAGAAGGCAAAGAAGTAATTCATGTACATAAGCAATGGAGAAGATGGAAAGCTCAGGAAATTACACTCATCAATGCAAAAGCAAGGGAAGACTTCTGGTTCCTGAGTTCAGATTAATTCAAGGGTCAGTGACTTCTTCCAACTGTCTTTTGATCATATTTCTCCTTAAAGTGTCCAGGAAGAGTGGAACTGTGTAAAGCAGCCTCCCCAGATATAAACCAGATGGTGGAGAAGGAATATGAGCAAGCTGCCATCATGAGGGCTATAAGTTTCCACAGTCCACTTGAAAGTTGGGGTAAACAAGGAAAGGCAACTTTTTGAGCACCTCCAGCAACTCTCATACACTGTACTTCAGGGTGTTGCTAAAAGCCAGTGTAGAGTTTATAAGACTTAACTGATAACGCTTTAAATCCTGTGGATTAAAACTCTCAGTCCTTCTGACATTGGCATCCCTTATCACAGGATTAGAGCATCAAAAAATGCAGAAAAAGCTATTTGCACTTTCAAAGTTGTTTTCCTTCATGATGCATCCAGTGCTATGCCTCCACTCTTTTTTCCACATTCACTATTACTGCAATATTAACACATTACTTCCATTACTCCCACAGACATCCCAGAAATTTTTACGAAAACCTTTAGTTCACTTTTGCACACCTTTATGTCTCCCCAGGAGGCCATTCCTGCTCATTTTAAAGATACTATGCTTCAATGAAGATAATTCTCACATACATATAATGATCAAATAAAGCATGCTATAGATGAACAACTGATGAAAATCTTTTTTTTTCCTTGTGTATTACCAATTTTTCTTATGTGTTACAACCTATACAGTCATCCATTTTTTGTCTCTCAAGCTACATGTTTCTAGTCAGAGTTTGTACCTTTCTATGTCATTCCAAGCATATCTTCCAAGAGAAAATATCTCAACAGCACACAAAAATTCTAACCACTGCAAGAGCAGTACATCTGTAAAGGTCATCATACACAGACATCATCTGCTAAGAAACAATAATCTTTGTACATAATGTTACTGGGGAGACCATTTGTTCTATTTTTCATAATAACAGGTGGTAGTAAAGATACACAAACAGTTCAGAAACACATGGCTATGTTTTCTGCTCTTTCACTCATTCTTTGCTCCAATTCCTCAGGTACCAACTCTTTTACTAACTTGCTCCAATAGGGACTGCATAGTTGTTTAGACTGAGGGATGCATGAGTCATGGTGTATTCAGCCTTACTATGAGTTCATAGAATAATATTTGAAGTACATTAATATCTATAGCAAAGAACATAAACTACAGTGGGAAATGACATCTTCTTCCAAACTTCTCTCTGTATTTTACTTCCTTTTCTATTTGCCTTTATTTTTCTGAAGTGTTACAAGTGCCTATTAAGAATTTGACATACCTCGTTTCTTTTAGCACTACCCAGAATTTTTAGAAGATTATCTCATTACTTATTGATTCCTGGGACATGAACACTCTCCTGATCAATGTCAAATAATAAAGGTTGCCATAGTTCTGTTGCAGCTGACATGAAAATAACTAATGATTTCATTAATAAGATAGATTAAAGGTAGTGATAATCAGTGACAGCTTATTCTGTAGTGGCATCTGTATTGATACATCTCGGGCGCCTGAAACACTAGACAATTTTCTTGTATTAAATGGATATAAAAGAGATTGGCAATATCCTGTTTCCTTGGGTATGTTCCAGGGAGCTCCTTCTAACACTGTAAGTAGCATGTCAAACCCAATACCATTTTCCTAATCAAATGTCATTAACACTAAGTGTTTCAGTGGTAGAGTACAGCAAGACGTCTGAAGGGCTGTACTGTCTATTTTAGGTTCAATTTCATTTGCCATTTATAATAATAATAATATAAAACATAGCCAGAAGCTTTTCTTTATCTTGAAGCTGATTGCATCATTTGTATCTTCTAAGTATGAAATCATTCATTTTCAGTTCTGAGTGAACCGCAGCAGCGTTAGGTGTAGGGTTTTGGCGTGTGACTAAGAGCCACACATACACTCAGAGTGCAAAAATGAAATTAATCTGGGGAAATTAGTTCAAATGGTGCCTAGACATTTGGGGTCTCTAAGGGTAGCAAGCGGACAGGCTAAGATCCCAGCTTTCAATGAGATACACACATAGATCACAATATTCATCAATTCTGAGTCTAATGCCCTGCAGCATCGGATCCAACCTTCTGCTTCAGCCATCACAGCTGTGAGTCAGTGGATTGCCTGGGCACAAGTTAGGAGCTCTGCCTTACAACACTGCAACATTAAACAGACTTCCCTTGGCTTCTCTTCATAAATAAATGAGAATTGGAGATGCAATATAACTTGAAAAAAGAGTCAATTTAGTAATGGTAAGAACTGTTCCCTTATATTGACTGAGTGTCAGGCTGAAAAAAAAAAAAAGAGCAAGTCCTCTTGCAGTCAAATTTTAGATTAATTTTACCATTTTAAAGGCTTTGATATCCACAAGAGCCCTTACCAATGCAAATTAATCTATAGAAATGATATATTGAGAAATACAATAATATAACCCAATCCCTAGCAATTTTACTAATTCAGGGTCACCCAATTAGTTATGGATGTGGACACACGCTATTATAGTGATGTCCACTGAACCCATAACATCTTAAACTGTCATGTGTTCCTTGTTAGAACATTACTTGGCAAGAAAAGGTTTGTTTCTGCTGAAATAGTACTTGGTGTTTAACATTCAATATATCAGAAATGATCCAATATATCTAGTAAATAAATTTGGGTAAAGTTACAGCACACTTTGGTAGGTATATGCTTACGAATTGCTAGTAAAGGCCAGCTAAAAGCGTTTAAAAAAATATAAATCTTTTAACTTCTAACAAATAACTCAAGACATGTCCATTTGGTTTCCACATGTCTTTGCTACTTATCACTGTAACAGACCTATCCAGTAAAGGAGGGAAGGGTAGCAGAGAGTCTATGGATAACCCACAACAACCGAGAATGTTTTGCGATTTCTGATCAAAGCCGACACCTTAGGAAGAGTCCCAGCTCTGCATCAGGACCGCGTAGCCCAGTAAATGTGATTTTTGCCATTACCAGGAGAAATCACCAACTTTGCACTGACCTGTGCAGTGGTCAGTGACTGCTGCCTGACCTGTTTTAGCTTGAGTGATGGGAAACCATATGTGGTAAAGGGCAAAGAGCCCCAGGGAAGCAGTGTGCAACAAACAACAGCCCCCTGGGGTAACAGGGCTAGGGGAAGCTGGCAGACATCTTTCAAACTTCACTTGGTAAGCAATGAGAAAGAAGCAGACTGTGTTAAGAAAATGTATAAAAAAAACCCCAGGCAGACCATATAGCCAGGAGGAAGAACCTCCACCCCCCATGACCTTCATACTCCCAGAGAAGGCCCTGGAATGCTGCCCACTCTTTGTTTTGCTGAAAGAAAATCTAGGTACAATTCAGAGGTGGCTGGTCTCTCTCCAAAGATATCAGAAGAGATGAGGGTGAGACACTCAGAGTATCGGGACGGCAGGATGCAACACTGTGCACATCAAGAGGTAAGTCTAGAAACAGCCAGACTGACTGAAAGAAGGAATTCACTCCACATAAAGCTTTACGTGCCCTAATTAGACAACTTGTTTGGAAAGCAATTCCCTGCTTATTAAGTGGAAAGAGGTAGGCAGGTAAATCTGGCTTTGTCTACTATGCAACAGCATGAATACCTTGCCCAAGGTCACATAGAAAGGATGAACTGAATACACCCCTTTCAAGTCCTATATAACCATATATCATTTAATGAACTTACCATTCATGACACCACTATTCATCTTTCACTAGTGCTGTAACTGCTGCTCTGAGCTGCTAGCTATCATCTTGTGAAAACTTCCCACTTTGTTTCCTTCCTTTAGTTGAATACCGCTATGACAGTCAGTAAAACTCAGCTATGTACAGCTGTTAAACCCTTGTCTCTGAACAGAATAGAGAATACTGAAACGAGCAGAAACCTGTAGTAATACAATCTTTAATTCTGCAACTCTGCTGAAAACTCTTTTCAGTTTCATCTTATTTGTGAAAAAAACCCAATCAACATATTGTACATGGGTTAGTTTTCTTAACATTACTGCATACGCATGGTACAGCAGACTTGACAGGCTGGACCCATGTGATTTAATGGGGACTGTCCTCTCTTCATATAGCTAAAATAAAATAGCTTTGCTTAAGGGTTGTGCTGGAAGTCCCTGAGGTCAGCCATAACCCGATTCTAGATATGTCTAAGGGACAGACACGTAGCTGCCAAAAAGCAGCTAAATTCTCCTTGTCTGAGGCTGCAGTACTAAGACTAGCAGGGCTGAAATTCTTCCTTCAGACTGTGGGACTGCCAGGAAAGCTCCTCCCTAGCAGCTGAGCTGCAGCGCTGAGCTGAGGCAAGACATGTCGAGAAAGCTACACAAATCTTGCCTTTTCTAAAAACAGACAATTGTTCTGAGGAGACACTGAGGGTGTCATAAAGTGGTAGGACACTCCTAGCAGGAAAAACACATAACGATCAGGTTTTTAGACATTTAAGGTGAGCTTCAGTGAAATAGCTGTTTGCACCATCCTATACCTTTACAACCTACAGCCTAAAAAGTTTTTGCTTTTACTCCCTGTGCATGCACCATTTTATGAATCTGAAAGATGTATATTTCAAAAAGTGACAGAGGACATGGCTTGAAGGATACTGAGGAAAGGAAAAAACCCAAAGTTTGCATTGCTGCAACTTTGTTATCTCTGTTCCTTGTCAGTCACCATGCAATACAGGAGGACGTGAGAGTAACCTTGTAATGGGTGATGCCCTTGGTGTTAACGCAGCTATATCGTATCACTTGCTTACTTTTCTAAAAATGAGGTATTAAGTACTAAGTCCTTGACTGATGCTCTTTGGTGTGAGAAAAAGGTTTCTGAGTAGCAGTTTAAACATTAACATGTCTCTAAGAGCCAGGTGGCTTCACCTCACCTTGTGAAGTCCACACAGGCAGTGGATCCTGTCCCAGAGGATAACTCATCATTAGCTTTTACAAGCCAGGATGGGCTATAAGGTCTTCCAAACAATTTGGACTAAGATTTTTTATGATCAAAACAGTTTTCTTACCTTTCTGGCAATGGCAATTTCTTACATAATAGAGAACTTTTAAGGAAACAAGGCTGAGCAATGCAAGCTTCTGCAGTGTTCTGCAAAGCTCAGAAACTAATTTTTCCTTCTTCTCATGAGCAGACGTAAAAGCACCTCTCCTTGAATTCACTGTGGCACTGGCATGTTCGCAGGTCCAGAGTCTGCCTCCACTAAGGTCAAGATTTCACTCAACAGAGCTGCAATGAATTGTACACATTGAGAAAACACGGCACGCCAGCTGAAGTGAAGGAAGAGAGCTGAGCAAAGGCTCCAAAGTTTAATTATCAGCATTAATTTATAAAAATGGGGCATACAGTGAGAATGTGTCTATATACCACAAACTGTCTTTTATTTCTCTGGCTACTATGGGCACAGTCACAGGAGGCCATAGCAACCACAAACCCAATATAGGGGGAGAAGCTGAGGAGTTTCTATGATATCTCAGAGCCAATATGCTTATATGTATGAAACAAAGATTCAACAAAAAATGTAAATAATTGGGAATATTAATACTGAAATAAAATTTGCATGAAAAGTCCTTTCAGCTGGGTACACATCATGACAAGAGGATTCTGGATGTGGCCAGGGCTTCGTAGTCATGCATACTCTTTTTCTAGTAAAGCAAAAATTGGATGTAGCTACATAGGTACTTTTTGCAGCTACCCAAATAAGAAGTTTCACATATTGTCTCTACCACACGTACAACCCCACTCAGCATCAAGAATTAAAATAGAGACTGAAGAGAATTAAATGAGAACATTGTGTCAAAAGGGGACTGCAGTAAAAATAAGTAATTTCCTTTGGAATTCACACCTTCTTGAATGTGTAATTTTACACAGATGGAAATTTGCTCAAGTTTAATAAAGAACAGCTCCATAACAGTGATCTCATGAGGAACAAAAGAAAGCCAGTGTGGTTTACACATACAGAAATTAAATCACTAAAATACTGAGCAATAAAAATTTGCATAAGCAGTGGGCTAACACAGTTATTTTACCATTCCTTAGGCTTTTGCATGATATTTCAAGTCTTCTGATCTTCCTCATTTAGACAGCCTCACGTGGACAGGACATGTGAGCTTGTGGCATAAGGCATTAATGACATCAGTGAGAACAGTTGTACAGAAGAGCAGAGGATTCACGCTTCTCTTGTCTTTGGCCCTAGTTCATGAAGTGACGTCCCTGTATTCTTAAGTTCATCTCTATTCTGATCAGCATTTAAGAATGCATTTCTCTTTAAGCATATGCTTGAGTAATATTGAATTTGCAAAATTTTATTTGCACTGTCCTAAATACAGATGATTTACTAACTCTAGTCCCAGGTCTTTAAAATAACAAACAGTTCACAGAGATCTGTCCATGCCTAAGTCACACGCTGTTTGTGAATCACACCACAAAGCTCAAGTGCACAGTATTGTAGAAATACAAGTTCATATTCTGTAGGTAGCAATTACTTTGTCTTGCTATGTTATCACCAGTATGTAAAACTGACTTAAGTTCTCTAAGGCTTTGTAAAGCCAGCCTTCCATGGACTATCCCCCTCTGATGTGGTTCTCTTCCACCATCCTGATACTGCTGTTGGACTATTAGGCATCTGAAAACCATAGATAAAACTGCTCAAAATACAGCTTGGCTATTTTGCTCCAATGATTTCTCTGTACTGTTTCTTTAGAATGCTATCAGGAAATTTTACCTTTTGGTGATACATTTTCATCCTAGAAGAGGGACAGGAGAATACCAGGAAAACAATTGCATTAAAAATTTGTAATTCAAACTATGAAATCAACTTAGGGGCCATTTACAAAAATAAATTTAAAAAAAAAAGTTCTATTTTTCCTGAAATAGTTACTGGAAGCCCGAAGTTCATTTTTTGTTGATGCACAAAAAAATGTCTTTCCTTCAGATCTGACTCCCTCCACTTATTTATGTATTTGGTTTAGATCCTTCAAAGTCATAAACTTGTGTTGCTTCAAAACTCGTGTTAACTTGTGTTGCTATGTTACCAGTGTAATACATATGGTTACTAAGGCAACATGTAATAGCACTGTGTGTATGTGTAGCATGTTAATAATGTCAACACTGAGAACAGCATTGGAATATTAACTATTAATTTATCTGGAAAAATTCTAGTTTTTTACTATTATTCACCTTTTCAAATGATAGAAGTTTTATGATCAAGTATTTTGGTAATCTCTTGACAATGAATTACTTAATTCTACAAATTTCTCATTGCAAATTGCTAGTGCCATTTTTTGGGCTACCTAGTTGCAAGTTTCAGTAACCTCTGCTCTCAGTACCAGAAAACCAAGTGATCAGTTCACAGTGCCACAATTTTATGAGAATAACTATTTACTTACAATGTCCCCTGAAGGACTGTTAATCCCTGTAATCCACATTTTGGATAGAAGAAAAAGAAGATTATGAGATTACATCTCACACATGAGATTACCATCTGGGGTAAAAAATCAGCGGTGTCATTCAGTTGAAGGTGTGGATGTAGAATATTATGTAGAACAGTAGTTTTGTTATCCTGACTGACTTAATTGACTGTACAAATGTACCACTGCAATTTTAATTTACTGCGCTTAGGCAATGATCCAGCCTTCAGACAACGAAAGCAGAGATAACATGAGTGGGAGTAAGCTTGAGAAACAGAAGCATCACCCCACCACTAGATTTAATTTGATCCAACATCAAAGATATACTCATAATACTCTGACAGATGTTTGATGTCAGAGTACAGGAGACAATCAGTCTAATAATCAGTCTCCATTGTGCCTCATTCTGTACCCAGATTAAAAAATCTATAGTAAAGATACAAGACAGGTTATTATACAGGACTTAGTTCTGCTTATTAGCCAGGAAATTCTGTTATCACATTAGTTCAAAAAACCCCAAAACATTGAAAATATGAAGCTAATCAAGTTGTCTCTTGATACTGCAAAGATACTGACAAATAGTACCATCCCTATGTATTTTGTTAATTTTTTTCACTAATAAATACTGCCAGAACACACCTGAAATGCAGTAAGTTTAAAAATGTCCTGAATTTTATAAAAAAGTAATTAAATGGATTGAGAAATCAGTCTTGGAATATGCTTAAATTATTTCTCCTTCACCTGATTCTCCTGACCATGTGAAATATGTTATTTTTAACTGATATCTAAAGTTAATGTTGAAGATCCTCCAGTGAACACCAATGGACTGGTTTTCCTGTAGAGCAACATAGGAAATACTTTGTCCTTTCAGAAATGGAAGATGTTTAATTTAGCTCTTTCTCCCTTCTAGTAATAAACCGGCCTGGCTCATTTTCATCAGCATGTTGAGCCTTTGCCAGTAGGAAGAAAAGACAGTGATGTTCCAACTTAATAGTGCTTGTTGCCAGCCCATAAAACTGAGAGGTAACTGAGAAGTAGGACTGTGTTCTGGACATGGAAGGGCTCCACGAGAGGTTTAAAAACCATCCACTAAACAGATTTTTCCAAGTATAAAAATATGTCATGTACAGTAACAATCAGCCCTTGTACAACTTTGGCTTGCATTCCTGGAAATAAACAGCTCAAAACAATAGCAAAGTTCTGAGCTTTGTACAAGTAGAAACATAAAAATGACGTAGCATTGTGAGCATGTAGATCTGTACATGCATTCTTATCTCCTGTGAAATAACGATTGTCCTGGTTTAGAAAGAAAGGTCAATTGCCAGCTTTGTACAACTGCAAAATGACTACCAGAGTCCCTGCGGAAATTCTGGAGATGCAGGACAAGCAGGGCTGAGAGAACAGGGTGAAAACTCCTTCCATCTCAAGGCAAACCCACAAGGACAGGCTTGTGGAAGCCCATCCATTCAGCAGACTCTCACTAGAGGAAGTTTCAAAGTAACGACTGGGGAACTACTGGCAGATCTTCCAGAACTGCA
This sequence comes from Nipponia nippon, assembly GCF_047370975.1. Classification (NCBI taxonomy): domain Eukaryota; kingdom Metazoa; phylum Chordata; class Aves; order Pelecaniformes; family Threskiornithidae; genus Nipponia; species Nipponia nippon. Next base: position 35,589,937 of record NW_028262380.1, read on the forward strand.
GAATGAAATGGGAGGGGAGAAAGAATATGATGACAGTAGGGAAAATCAAATCTATAAATATTCTAAACCAGACATTTATTCATTTGCAGGAGAGGCATACCTCCTATTCCCTCAGTGAAAGTGTATTTATTACATCAGGTCTCTTTGGGCATTTTTTTGAAAAGAGGAAAAGTATCTGACTTGGCCACAATTGTCTCCAAGAAATGACATTAACTTCTCACTGCAGATTTGGGTTATTTACACATTTCATTAGATACTGACAATAAAGAATACACTCGCAGAACAGAATTATGGCAGAAATGTGCTTGGGAAACAAGCAAATTCCAGGGAGAACTATGAATCCCTGGGATATCTATGAATGATGAACTGTGTATTCGACTTTTAATTATACTGAAAGATGTGTGAAAACTCATCTCACCTGTACCTGTTCAGGATGGCCTACACACAATTTGCTCAGGCTCCAAAACATTCCTTTTGACAAAGGTATGAAACAAATCAGCATCCATAAATTGGTTCTTGATCCATCTGCTCCAGGAACACGGTTTGAAACAGTTGCACATTCTGCTCATGGATGATCCATGCCCTCTTATTCTGGAGACCTGTTTTCACGCACCTGAAAAACATGCAGACGTTTAAAGCATGGCAAAAATAGCAGATCAACAGAAAAAGGCCGCTGTCAGCTGTCTGTCAGAAATTACTCCAAATACTGAAGAGCTCAGGCTCTGTGTCTGGCAGAAGCCTAAGTAAGAGAGTAGCGTTTCTCTCATTAGCGCTACATTCATTAGGTACTTTAAATGCCACAGGTGGGCTTGGTGCTTTCCAGTGAATATATGAAAAATCAATGTCTTCACAGAAAAAAGCGAGCACTGGACTATGTAATTTCACCCTCTAGATCAATTTGTAGAGGTATATATAAACAGATGGAAAGGAAGCTGTTTACAATGGTGTAGCAAAGTGATTATTATAATCAACATAACCAGCTGATGTGACATTCACAAGAAGAATATCTTAGAGAGTTTGTTTACTAATTTAAATAAATTCAGTGTTGCTTTAAATTAACCAGGTGGCAATCTTTAAGCTGTGCTTCAGACATGGCATCATAGAGTTCACATCAAAAACAAAGATGTGTTTCAGATCCCATTTCTTGCCTTTGGATCCCGTTTCAGTTCAGCAAGCAGAGAATGATTTCAGAATGAATTAGCAGTGCCTGCACTCAGTCTTTAGTTAAAACAGGAAATTACCAAGAGGACAGAGTTTTAAAAGCTTTATTCAGGTTGACAGTCACCACTGAATTTCTGAAATTAATTTCTACAATTTCCATTTAGTTTTGTTGATGTGCTCCTTCATGGCCTTCTGGCCCTTGTAAACCTGTCTTCTAAAAAGGTAAAATGTCATTGATATGACTATCTACAGCCATTTGACTACAGGTAGTAAGCCCCAAAATTCTTTATCTTATGACAAAAAAGTATCATGAGCTGTTCATCAGTGAGTGAACACATATATGACTATAATTAAGTTACAAATTCAACTAAGCTATGGGATGAACTAAGTGGAAATGAACTTGTATCCTAAAACTTCCACAATTTAATTCATTTAAAAGTAAGTAAACAAAGAGATGTAGAACCATTAGGTCCAGTTTTGCATTAACATAGGTGCAACAGGTTTTAAATTTCCCTTGCCCTCAGGCAGCTTCAGGAACTCTTCCTAAAATGATAGATGTGCTTCCAGCTCTTCCAAGGTGGGATTTGTCTATTCTCCACCCCGAAGCATATCACTCGAAAATATTTTTATTTCAAATTACCTAGATGCTGTGTTGTTGTTTTTTTTGAAAAGTTATCTCAGTTGCTGTGATGGTCTTCATGGTACAGAGCACATCAGCAGGAGCAATTAAATACTGGTCAAGTAGTTCAGCCCCTAAGTCACACTAATACCAATACCTCCGTACTAGTATATTAAAGAGCATCAAGACATTAGGCCACAATTATTTGTATTATCTAATCATTAGCATATTCTTTGGCATAATTTTGGCCCATGACAATGTCCACAGACAATGCTTGGACACAGTTCAAGGGACAGAATATCCATCCAGTCGTTTCCAACAGGCAATTTGGACTTGGCTATCCTGTTTTGAAGCAGAGAGGGAAAAGAGTGCCACTTACCCTCAGGGCTAAGAAACAGTCTCTCAGCAGTATTAGTTACAAAAATAAACATGGCTAGAGTTAAAAAGCCAATCTTCCCTACAGCACAAGTCCCAGGGGACTGGGATTATCTCTCACGAGACAATCAAGACATTAGGTGAATTGCACAACTTCCAACATACTGCAGAAGCCTCCAATTAATTCAAAAATGTGAGACACACAACTAAATCCCTATCACATAATGACTGGATAGCCAACTCAGGGTACCCATAGCATCCTGGAACACCGGCCAGGGAATCCTGCTGCCCTGGGAGGGGAAAAGACTGATGTGTGCACAGATGGCCACCTAGCCTTGGGCAGGAACCATGATCCCCCTCAAACCAGTGAGCAGCCTTTTGTCAGGAAAATGAGCAAATCCCTACAGATTGAGTGAAGGAGCTTTTTCTCTCCTATTAAGGCCATTGTACCACACCAAAAAGAACCCAAAAACATTATTTGAAAAAGAAAACATGAATCTGACCCAGTGTTCTAATTTTTAGGGTGCTCAGCTGGGAGAAGGTAATACTAAACTTCAGGCTCTGCTGCCTAGATAGCTGATCAGGATAGCTGAGGAAACAGCCTCGAGCTGTGCCAGGGGAGGTTTAGGTTAGACATTAGGAAAAACTTCTTCACCGAGAGGGTGGTCAAGCATTGGAATAGGCTGCCCAGGGAAGTGGTTGAGTCTCCATCCCTGGAGGTATTTAAAGAACAGATAGATACGGTGCTTGAAGACATGGTATAGATGAACTTGGCAGTGATAGGTTGATGGTTGGACTCAATGATCTTAAGGGTCTTTTCCAACCTTGACGATTCTATGATTCTATGATCAGTTACATTCAAGCTCTTGACTGATGCAAAACACTGAAGCAGCCCCTGTCACAGGCACAGGTTTCTGTCATGTGCCTCCCCCCAGGGTTCCCGCGTCTTCCCTGGTCTGGGTGACTCACAAGGGTACAGTCGTGCACAGGCACCTTTCTTCTCTCTGGCTCTTTGAACCTGAACATTCAAAATACAATTTCAGGAAAGTGAGACAGTAGACATCAGTTCTCTCAAGGGATGAGGCTCGTGTTTCTGAGAGCACCACCCCACCAGCCTGCCTTAGTGCCTGTTATGAAGGAAAGAGCACAAAGCCAACCCTCATGAGAGCGCTCTGGTTTGCACACACAGCCTTCCCTTCCCTACCCCGACAGCCTAAGTTCCTGTAAGAGAGGCACAACTGAGCAAAACAACTGAACTTTTTCATTTTGTAGCTCTCAGTGGCATCTGGCTCTGCCTTGGGTTGCCCTGAGCCCACTTGGCAAAGCCTGAAGCTGCCTACCATGCTGGCGCAGCAGCTTGCCTGCCTCACGGGGCTGCCCACCACTGGGAGAGAGCACCCAAGCAGCACCAGCAGCAAAATCCAGACTCATTTCAAAGCCCTCCCTTTCCCACAGGGCTTCACTCTCCTGCTCTGCAAGGATTTCCAGTCTGTTCACCTGATCAAGGCATTGCACGGTTTTTGCTTTCCTTTGGGAACAGTGCAGCCCTCTTGCCTTGCCCACCCCTCAGTGCATCTCTGCTTTTCATCCCCCCTTCGGGCAGCCCCCTAAAGTTATAGGAAACCACATTGTTCCCACGAGGGAGTAGGGTGGGACAGGACAGCGGCTGCCACACAGATGGCAGGTGAGGCTTCTTGGGAGGTGAAACAGGGGCAAAGCCCATTGTTGCAGTCAGGGCCTGGACTGTGCCTTCAAACCCCTAAAACTCTCTGCTGCCTGGGTGTCCCTCCTCCATTTCATGGTCTCGCATATGAACACCATCAGCAGTAAGTGGTACCTGACCTTGCTGACAGTGCAAACCAGGGAGGGAGCAGCTGAAATACCTTCACGTTTTCGCCTCTTGAATAGTCTGTCGAGGTAGAGACAAAAGCTCCCTGGAGGAGGAAAAAAATACTTCAGCACAAAATCATATTTTCAAGGTCAGTCAAGAAGTTTCAGAATGCTGTTTTATGAAAACGAAGTGAAAAAGAAAGATGTACCAATATGCACAATTCACTCTGTGTCAACAAGGACAAAACTATTATTGAAAACTATCACAAGGAAGTTAATAAGCTCTACCAAATGCTAAGTACTTTTGTGTTGAATGCACCATTTGACACTTTCAGGGTGAAATAGCATCCTGGAAGATGTGCCTGAAAAATTCCCCAAAGCAAGGAGTAAACAAAATACTCTCTGATCAGTTACTTGTAGCATGGCTTGAACAGCTGCAACCACCTTTTCTCCTTAAGGGCTACCCGAGCGGCAGCCAAGCACCACACAAGTCTGGGTGTTAGTCATTGCAGTCATATGGGGTACCTGAGCCCAACATTATTTTGGATCCACAGTATAAGAAAAAATTGCAATAAGCCATTTTCACTGTGCTATGGATAAGCTTAGATCAGTCTGTCTGCATGTAACAAGCACAAATGGTGTAATACAAGCATTTTAATCATACACTAGACAAATTATGCATGTACACATCGTGATGCACGAAGTGTTGCTTTGGCTATTTTTTTTGTAGAGAGTTTTTAAGTATCCTAGCTATAATGCTTAAGAGTACAGGATTTTTTTTTTTTTTAGTGATTTTTTTTTCTTGTTCAAAATATAAGAATAATCAGAGATTAAACAAGCATTCAAAGATTTTACAGAACTTTTCCCACCTCCTGAGCCAGAATTACATAATTTTCTTTTCAAGATACTCTGATTAGATTTCTGAATTCAGTTCATATGAAACAAGAACAGCAAACCAAATACCATGACTATCTGCTTTGATGTAAGGGGTTTTAAGGTTGTACTAGAGGTTGTAAGAGACACAGTGAAGAAGAGAAAGAAAATAGTCCGTGCTTTAAAATAAACCAAGAATGGTCACAGAGCAATAAATGGCACAAAAAGCAATATGTCAAAAGGGGGACAGAAAAAGAAATGCCAACAGAAGCACACTTACACTAAATGTCCCCTTAGCACAGACAGAAAAAGCAAAGGCTGAACTTGACAAGGCTGAAAATAAATTTGACAGCCTTAGACAAGAAATGTAAGATGACCTCGGCTACACTGATTTGAGTAAGCAGTTGGAGACAGATGGCCAAAAGAAAAAAATCTGAGTATTTTTAAGTATAAAATATTCCTGGGACTGTAGAGACAGTGTTGCTGATTACAAATGAGGTCTGAAGAGTCAAACTAGATGTTGCAATGTAAAAAATGCCAAACGTTATCTTCAAAAACCAATCTAAAATGTCTTATCGTAGTTTAAACAAAAAAATATCTGTCACTGAGTAGAAGATATCCAACCGTAATAACTGAAACTCAGAGAAAACAAAAAGTACTAGAGTCATTGTAATTAAAATCCTTAGTCACCCTTGGTACAATAGTGAAGAGGATGCATTTGAATGACAGTGGAAATTTTATCATATATTGTATTTCTTTCTGCAATTGAATTAATGCAGAAAAATCACACAGTAGCATTGGAAGTCATTACATATTAATTTTTAATAAAAAATATTGAATCTGAATAAAGCAGACTAATTGCTGGCAATTTACAGTGGAGGGGAGGGGTGTGACTCCTGGAGCTCTGTTCTAGGTGTCCTCAGCTGTGAGGTACATGAACTGTTTTGTCTAATCTCCCCACAAAATCTCCTTACACCCAGCCTTGCAATGATTTCACTGGGCAGTTCTCTTAAGCAGCACTATAAGGCGTGTTTTCTTTTGAAACTGGAGGTATACTCAAGTGTTTCTTCTGTGCAGGTCTCCCTGCTACACCAGTAACAAACTCATCACCAAGTCTGTTTGGATTTTAGAGACCTTCAGTGACAGAGGCTTTCATGTTCCTCAGGTTGTCAGGAGATAGTTAGATCAGCTTCAAGATAGATGGGGGTACAACTGCTATTATCACATTGCCCAGAGAGGTGCAGACTTCAAATAAATTTGAAATCCTGACTTCTGTTTTTCTCCTGTCTCCCAAGAACTGCAAAGGGCTTTTTGTGCTGGAGAAATGTTTGATTTACAGCTTTCATGTATTAATTAGAAATCTGAAAAAATAAGAGGATCATTTTTAACATTTGGTTTGCTGAATTTTCCACCGTAGTAGCGAGCCCTCACACTTAATCATTCATTATACTCTGCTCATTCAGAGTCTGTGGACGATGTGCCATTTTAGTTAAGTGTTTTTGCTCAAGAGTGACTCAGATTACTAAAAATGTGCAAAAGGGAAAAAAAAAAATCAGTATTTCATCTTGCATGTGGCGCTTGTTCGTTCAGAAAGAAGGACACAGAAGTTGCATACTGTGCAAGTATTTTAAACTTAGTGAAAGCTCAACAGCATAACAGAAATAATTCTGCTTTTTCTTTGATAAAAACACATGAGAATTTAGTTTGTGTCCCTATAAAAGAAAATGAAGTACTTTTCAGCACTAGACAATAACTGACTTTTTAGGTCAAGCTCCCTTAGATTTATTTGTAAGGCAACTTTGCATCATTCACATGTATCAAATACATCATCAGTTTAATCATACAGGCCACTGTATCAGAGTTCCCTTGTTTTATTTGTTCAGTTCTGAATGAAAACTACTTTCAATATGTTTTCCATTAAAAAAGCTATTTATGTTGGTCTAAATAAACTTTCAATTGTATTTTACATTATAATTCTAAAACTGTACATTAATCATAGTTGAAACGACGATGGCCAACTATAGCTTTCTGCTTGTCAGTGCTGAGATTGTGAGTGCTGTGAAAATCCATACCCTGCAGATGACTAAAAGAAAATAATGTCTTCAGATGTCAAACTGCTGAAGGGTCCTGGACAACCTTCTCCACAGCCCTACCAGATGGTATGTTTCAGTTTCTATTAAAAAAGGACTCCATCAAGCACATTAAAGCACCTGGATAGGGATTATTAGAATGTATTAATGGTAAAATGGTAAATGGCCCATAATTTTCCTATAGCTGATCAGGCTATAAAACAAACCACAGAGGTACACATGCATGCCTGCATCAGCAAACAGTGTGGGTAAGGGCTAGTGCTAGTCGGAACATGAACAGAAATGAGAAGCGTGGATACATACCAATCACGGAGCCTATGTCAAAAAATAATTAAGTTAACAGAGAAAATCCTACAGTTTGCTGTGGGTTTGACATCTAATTCTGGTGGTAAGATGTATAGTGGTACGATATAACCATTCTGACTGAAATGGCCCAAACCAAGGCTTCTGCCTTATTTTTCTTTCTGGGGGGATAAGGAGGAGAGGAAAATGGAGGATGGGATGGGAAGGGGAGAAGACAGCTACAATTTCAGCTTCATGTCTGGAGCATCAAAGCATAAAAGACATTCTGTATTGATGTGAACATAACATTTGCATTTTGAGAGGAAAAGTAGCAGCGACAGAAGTCAAAACCAGGATGCCACACATCTGTAAGTCATATTGGATTTTGTTACTGTTAATTATGAGTATGTATCTTGTATGTATGTTCAGAACCAAAAATAAAAATCGTATTTTGCTGTTCTGGCAAACTCTCAAGCTTCTTAGAGCAAAGGCTGTGGGGTTTGGCAGGGGGATGTCCCTATAACTCTTAATAGAAAATAGCTAGCCATGGTTCTTAGGCCCAAGAGCTCTCTCCAAAACTCTATTTGCTATACATTTTAAATATTGATAAACATATTTGTATCACAAATTAAATATGCTTGTAATTATTTCAGTGTTTCTTTTTATTTGTACCATCCAGGGCCAGAATTCCCAAGTAAACATACTTGTGCTTTGAATTCCCAGATTAGAGTCTCAGTACTGCTCATTTTGAATCTCTGTTGCTGTTAATATATTCGAAATAACTTCTGCTCTAGAGAGGGGCTTTCCTACAGATCAAAAGCCTGGAGAAATTTGCAAGTAAGGTATTTTGGCTGTAACAATCTCCTACCCAGCTGTCATTCTCACTCTCCTGCATTTTTGTTAGTAAACTGAGATCAAAATACATCCAACATTAGCAATTTCTCAAAACTTATAGCTGTTTCATAATGGCATCTGAACATAAAAGTTCTATGCTGTAACCAATGGCATGATAGTACAGTGAAACACCCAACCTGTCCGTGACTCACATTTCTGATGGTTGGGCCAATTTCTATATGTCGAGAGCTAGGAGCAGTTACTGTCTGTTACACATTTTCATTTAAGAGAAAAAAATCTTTTCTTTGTATCCCATAAACTAGATTTTCAAAGCACAAAAATTAATTTGGCCACATTTTGTTTTAAGGTCTGCTGTCAGACTCAGATATCAGATGCTGACCTGTTAAAACCAATTATTGTTGTCTAATACAAACCATCACTCTTCAGGGCATGAGCCAACCAAGTCACTTTGAATAAGAATAAATGTTCACTATTGGGTTTCTGTTTCCTTCCACTAAAAATCCAGAACCTGCTCTTTGCTTGAGACAGTGTATCAAATGGAGACATCCCATGTAAAATACCTGCCTCCTACGCAAACCTGACTGATGAAGTAGTCAAAATTCATGTTTGCTATATGTTAACTTCTTTCTAGCTTAGTTGAGGCAATGAATTCTAAAGTGTAATTAACTTGTGTATTTATTTGTTTTAAATTGTCACTTTTTTACTGAACGATCTTTTCCTATATTTTTACTAGAATAAAAAGGAGACTAGGGTCACCTGATTTATCTTCTTTATACAATCCATACCTTTGTAACAATTCAGGTCTAAATTAGGAAACCACAACTGTGTATTACTTTTAACCTGTTATATCAATGAAACAAGTGAAAAATCACATTTGCCCATGTTAATTCTGTTCTCTGTGATATTACCTGGAAGAGTTAGTGCACCTCATCTCCTTGTTCCCACTGGGCCACTTGTACCTAAATTGATCCTCTTTTGATTTGCTTGAGAGGTGAAATTGAACACTCCATGTAGTTAATTATCTATAAATCTCCTAGAAAAAATAATACAAAGCATTACATAAACATAAACATACACATAAAAATAAATCAATACATGTATTTATTCACATGTATCTATATGTAGGCATGCCTCAAAACATGTTGCATGAAGATACATAGATATTTAGGAAGCAATAAGGATTTGCTTATTCTTGAAAATCAATTAATACATTATTTTTCTAAATCACAGTAAATAAGTAAATGGTGCATACTTTAAAACTACCTCCATTAGGAATATTCAGAATTTTGAGTTACAACTGCAGTGATACCCACAATGTGCAATAGCTCCTCCAACAGCATTTGAAAGCAAAAAAATGTAAAAATGTGTAAAATAAAATGGCAAGTTGAGCTCTAATGAAAAATTGACTGCCTAACGACATTTTTCAGATGGATGCACAATGAACTAAACCACCTCGTCTGCCAGCTTTGGGAAACGTGTGGCAATTAAGACCTGTGCTAGTCATGTGCAAGAAAACTGCTTCACACACACACACAGATCTTACACATATGCATATGCTGCCCTCCATAATTTTCCACTGAGGAAACTGAGCTATTGAAAAGATACATTTTATAGTGGATATTTCCAATTCGAAATGGGGGGGGTGTCTTAAGAATGTGATTGACTCCATTGGCACCATCAGAGGCTTTACAATCTCGGGTTTGTCAGGTTTTTATTTACTTTGCAAACCTCTAAACAGGTCAGAATATGACATTTACTTGAAACATCTGAGTGACTCTTCAATGAGTCATTCTGCAAATGACTTTTTCCTTCAGTGTCTCTAGGATAACCCAGCCCTACATTCCAGAAGGGAAATACAAGGGCATAATCAGCTATGTTGCCCATCATTATGATGTTGACTTTGATTGCACTTCCATGCAGAGGTCTCTGTCAGTGATTACAGCTCTGTTTTACTGAGCATTTACCCAGAGTAATACACTAAAATGTAGATCCTCTCATTTTTCTCATAAGAAATTAGTCCTTTTTTTTCATTACAACACTATTTAGTATTGTCGTGGTTTAACCTCAGCCAGCAACTAAGCCCCACACAGCCGCTCGCTCGCTCCCCCCGGTGGGATGGGGGAGAGAATCGGAAGAGTAAAAGTGAGAAAATTCATGGGCTGAGATAAAGGCAGTTTAGTAGGTAAAGCAAAAGCCGCGCACACAATCAAAGCAAAGCAAGGAATTCATTCACTGCTTCCCATGGGCAGGCAGGTGTTCAGCCATCTCCAGGAAAGCAGGGCTCCATCACACACAACAGTTACTTGGGAAGACAAACGCCATCACTCCAAATGTCCCCCCCTTCCTTCTTCTTCCCCCAGCTTTATATGCTGAGCATGACATCATATGGTACAGGATATCCCTTTGGTCAGTTGGGGTCAGCTGTCCCGGCTGTGTCCCCTCCCAGCTTCTTGTGCACCCTCAGGCTGCTCGTTGGTGGGGTGGGGTGAGAAGCAGAAAAGGCCTTGACTCTATGTAAGCACTGCTCAGCACTAAGAAAAACATCTCTGTGTTATCAACGCTGTTTCCAGCACAAATCCAAAACAGAGCCCCATACTAGCTACCATGAAGAAAATTAACTCTGTCTCCGCCAAAACCAGCGCAAGGATTCAGTTGCCTTTTTAGCATTTAATGCAAAAACAAAGGGAGAAAAAAACAAACAAACAAACAAAAAAAACACACAGTGCTACCAAGAACTGAAGTGTCTCCGTCCACTCAGGAAATACAGTGCATATACTCCGTTGTCATTCTTTGCTTTGCAAGACACAACCTCACTTATTCTTTCACCAGGATTAAAGGTTATTAATCTATTTTTTGCATTATATGTATCTTACTGCATAAAAATATTCCTTTGAAAAGAGTAAAATTTCCTCTTTGTGGTTAGAGCCATGCAATTTTATGTATTTAATTTCTAAATTCTTAGTCAGGCTCATTCCTAATTCCCCAGAAAATAAGATCAATATCTGTAGCATTAATATCTGTTATCTACCTTTAAAAAAAAAAAAAAAAAAGTCTCATTTATTACCTCAATTCAAGCACTGACCACAAGCTTGGTCAAGCTTTATCTTAAAAAAACAACCCCAAAAAAGGTTCAAATACACAGTATTTTCTCTTGGAATCTTTTACAAAGTATCTTTCTATTTCCCAAATAACCATTTACAAAACCCACCCTACCCCCATCTTTCTCTCTTCACTCTTTTTGTTTATCTCTTCCCAGTCCTTTCTCTTTTCCTTTGTCTTCTACTCTTTTGGGATAACTTTTGCTGATCAGATTCTGCCCTAATTTAAACTTTGGGTGGCCTTGCCACTTTTTTATCAGGATACAGAGCATGAGCATCACAATTCCACAAAACCTGCAGGGAACAGCCTGCACTGCGAAGTGACTTGCACTGAATAAAATTGAGCTGCTGGTGAAGGGGAGCGGCACGCAAAAATAGCCCCTCTTTTTCTTCCTGCAGCAAAGATTACTTTCTTAAATTCTACACTGAAGATCAACATCAAATATCTCCTTATCTCCTTTGCTGCTGGATGCAGCAAACATTTAGATACCTGCTTAACTTTAAGTACTCGGTTATTCAACAGAGTGCTTTACTTAAATTGATTCCTCAGCATCCTACTCTTGCATAAATATTCTTAATTACTTGAGATGAATTAAAAGTGTGTTTATTGGAACTTGCTGAGATTCCATGTACTTACTTTTTTGGGAACTGCCATTTCTTACCACAATTAATTTAGTGGAAAACTACAAAATTAAATAACTTGCCATTTTATATTGCAGCCTATGAATTATTAAACTTTAATTACAGTTGCTTTAGATTTTTTAATCATTCAAGTCAACATTTATAGTCTTAAGTGTTACACACATTTTGAATATTTCATCTCTTGATGGTTCAAATTAGCACTCAGCCAAAGTCTTCCCTGGCACTTTATGAATTTTAAAGCATTCATACCAGAAATGACCTAGAGGACTAAATTTGTCATTGTTAAATCCTTCATGCATTGTGCCTATAACTGAGAAACAGCATGATGCTTCTTCACGGGTGAGGTTTCAGACAATTCTCATGTAGGGAAAAGAGGTGGTACCATAAAATTTCCATAATTTTTCTCTCTGATGCAGGGACAGAAAAAGTCCTGGCTAGAAAGTGATGCATTCTGCCAGCTTTTGTCAGAGTTGGATTATATACTGAATATGCTTTGATCTACACAGAAAAATGTCACCTTTGTTTTCCTCCCCCATGTCCAGCAAGTACCACTCTGGCCACCTAGGGACCAAACCAAGAAGCTTCTTTTTCCAGGAATGTCAACTAAAGCTGGTTTTAGACCATACAAGGCTTAAAAATAGTCAGATAAAACAAGAACTTCAAAACCTCAAGCTTAAGGTTCCTCTTGATCCTGGCTTTGTGTCAGCTTTATCCGCAAGGCCCTATCAATCTTTATTGCAAACCCTTCCATTTGCTTTGATCTTTGCCTCTCTCTACCCAGCTGGAAGTCAGAGCACCACTTGACCTGGTGTTAGAGAGAGTGAGCCACAACAGAGAGAGCTCTGTTTCCCCAGGTAATGTCCCGAGTCAAAATCCTGGCTCCAGGAGAAGGTAGGATTTCACCTCTAGCATGTCTATTTTCTCCCTTGCCACAGAAGAAATTCTGTAAACATTAATGGTTGAATATCTTCAAGTCGATGACCCCCACAGCTTAAGTACTTCCTAATACTTAAAACTGTGAACACGTGTATTTCCATTACTATCTTTTGCGTAATATTATTTCCAGTCAGTGACCAGCAATCCAGACACACCCAATATGCAATTTTGCAATATTTAAAATCATAGTATTGTAGAATCATAGAATGGTTTGGATTAGAAGGGACCTTAAAGATGATTTAGTTCCAACCCCCCTGCCATGGGCAGAGACACCTTCCACTCAATCAAGTTGCTCAAAGCCCCATCCAACCTGGCCTTGAACACTTCCAGGGATGGGGAACCCACAATGCATCCACAAATACATTGTATGAACACCACATAGTAGCACAAAGGTGTCTTCAAAGGTTAGGACTCTCTCCTCTCTGTTACGAAGCAGACAGAGAAGCAGCGAGGAATAAAATAGAGCAGAAAGCTGCTGAATCCAGAGCCTTGGAGAGGAGGTGAGAAGAAGCGTTTAATGCAACAAGGAGAAGTTAGAGATCTTTGTGCTGTGAGCTATGCTGTTCATAAAGGTCTAAGCTACGCTCCCTTTGAAACTCAACCGTGTGGTCAGTCCTGAAAGCAACTAGACTGAAAAATGTGAGGTTAGTCCAGACAATTTCACATTTGCTAGGCTGAATGGATGAGAATCTTAGAATCTGCTTTTCCTAAAATCTCCAGGCCATGGTTCCTCAAGACTGCTAAAGTAAAAGTTGCAGCATTCACTTTCTCCTTCCCTCATGCTTTGTTGTGAGAAAAATGGAAGATGCAATATACACAGAATTGGGAACTCCATCTAAAATCCAAGCAAGCAGTAAAAGCAAGATTCTACATTCATCCTTCCTCCACAAAAAAATCTCTGCTGTAAAACTAGTATTTAAAGCCCTTCCCTGCTGATTCTCAAAAATGGAGCAGTTCATTATCCAAACTACTGCAGTTGCTTGAGAAAATGTGTTACTTGCTCAGTCCCAACACGAACAGTCCAAGCAGCAGCCACTTCACATCCCTGATATAGCAGGTGAGACACACTGAGCCCAACTGAATAAGATGGTAGCTCCTCTGGTCTTAACACTTCAGTTGTGGCTGTGAGGTATGAAATAAATCTGAAGCTGTTTCACCAGACGGCGAACAGAAACAGCACTTCCAGGATTAACAGGACATTGGATTTTTTTGCACAAAGCAAGTGAAAATTCCTATTACAAAATGAAGTGCCTTCTTTCTGTTCAAATATTAACTAAAGACTTCACAAATTACAGAACTTGATATAATATGAATGCATGATTCCCAGGGAACCGAAATTGGTCATAAAATAAATTTGAAGAAGATGACACAGCTTAAGGTGAATGCATCTATAACCATTAAATGTTTGTGAAAAATAACACTGTGTTTCTTTCACTTCAGGAAAACATTGAAAAAAATTCTTTGAGACTCTAAGAACAAGATTTCCTCAGTTTCATTAGAAGAAATTATAAATTCTACAGATTCAGGAGCTTAAATGCCTGTAGAAATGCTTAAAACTTTATTAAAACCAAACTAAAAACCAAGCAGGAACACCTTAAGCCAGAAATGCCATAAGACAGAAAGAATTCTTGCCCTGAACTCCTCCTCTGATTATATTCAATATCTCTCTAAGCTTCATTCACTAGAATAGGACACTTGCACGCAAGCCAGTTGGGGATAATGGCGTAACACCAGATGTGAGTTCAGTGTTATTATCTATTCAAACTCAGAGATAAGAACATAAAAAGCATAGCAGGTCAGGCCACAGGCAAGAGTCTTAATCAAGTTTTCTAACTGCTCCCTGAAATGCCCTTATTTATATCATGTAGCATACATTTGAGGCGACAGAGGCAGTCGTACTCTGATGATGTTTAATGATATGGGAGCCCTTCCAAGAAGGTCAGGTCTCTGCTCCTCCCTGTTCTGTGAAAGGTCAGCAGCTTCCCTCAGCAACTTATCCTTTTGGATCCAACTGGCTTTTTCCCATATTTGGGTAAAAATGGACAGCATGAAAATGAAACGTATTTGATTTACCAAAGAAACTTGTTAAATTTGCACTAAAGTTTGACCTGAATATTCTTTTAAGTTTGGTTCATCTGCCAAGGGATAAAACCAATTATTCATACAGCTTTACTGAAAGCAGTTCTGTTGTCATTATAATGTGTGATTAACTTTCCAAAAATAAAAAATGAGTATTTTTTCTCTCAGTTCCAAAGACCTGACATAACCCCCACATTTCATGAGAAACATGCACATCTTTGATTCCTGAGTAATTCCCAGGATAATAAGATATATCTGTTTTACACAGTGACTTAGTACTACAAATAAAAAAGAATTTCAGCCCAGTGAAAGCAACCGAACTGGAGATGGGACTGCAAAGCCACAGCAGGACCTTGAACTAGAGCCGCAGAACTGGACCTCCACAGACGTTGACCAGAACTTTTTAAAGAAAAGTCTAGGAGCAAAGATTTCTGACTAAATAGCGTGAACTAGAAGGAAAACTATGTTTTATGCCCATCACATTTTCTTTCACTTCTACTAACCCACCCCTTTCTCTCCCAATCCTAAATTCTTCCTCCTGTCTCAAATTGTGTATGTTTAACAGAGTTTGGTTATAACCAGGACACTTGATCCTACTTAGTTTGGTATTTGGTCTCTCTGTGTCACATTTGACAAAGGGCTGATGTACCTGAAAGTCTGTCCAGACTTTTCAGGTACCTCTGTTCATCCAACAATGTCTATCACATCATCTTACAAATCTCACCCCTTTCA
The DNA here is from genome assembly GCF_047370975.1 of Nipponia nippon. Classification (NCBI taxonomy): domain Eukaryota; kingdom Metazoa; phylum Chordata; class Aves; order Pelecaniformes; family Threskiornithidae; genus Nipponia; species Nipponia nippon. Next base: position 35,605,509 of record NW_028262380.1, read on the forward strand.
CATTATCCCATCATTGTGTAGAACACGTAAACAAGAAACAGGAGCAGGAACCAAAAACTTCCTCCACCTCCCACTGGCCTAGAGACAGAAACTTCTCATCTCCTCTCCTTCACACTCTTTGCTGCATAGTGACCAGCTGCAACAAGCAAAAGAGAGCGTTTCTCCTGTGACATGTTTAGGATGTTCCTCACAGAAAGAGGACACATGATTTTGAACACCTTCTGATGAGGAGGACAGGGATCCCATTTCCCATTTTCCAGATGGGTGCTCTGATCACAAAATTGTTACCCATCACAGCCGCTACAAGAAGCAGCAATAAGTCCAGTTTGTGACCAGGGAATTTCTAATGGGAATTTGTCTCCACAGGCAGTCTCTAAGTGTGAATATTTCACAGTCCTTTGATATAAGTTTCTCATGCACATGTAAGTCTTGTTGCATGTGCCTAGACTTGTTGTTAAACCTAAGCCTTGCTGAGGGGTCTTCAGCTTCAATCAGGACAGAGGGGCTTGTAAAGCACTCCATTTTTGTTTGTCAAGGTGTAACAGGTAATCAGTTCCATCCATCCCTGTCTATGTGCATTTGGGCAGTATTCTTTTATGTGCAAAGTCTTACATGCTGAGCTTCTTAATGTGATGTTTGTTTTCCTGTAAAGCATTTTAGTGGGTGCTCAGAATTTTAATTAATCATCAGCTGTCTTTGCAACTCATCAACCTTTCACAAACACTCCAGTGGCCTTTTTTATTGTGCTAGATAGTAGGAAAGTTTTGTTTCTCAGTGAAAAATTGCAAAAAAATACATCTTTCCTATGCATGTCATACTTTCAAGAAGCTATTTACTCATCAAGGCAATCAAGGTGGACTGATTAAGGGGTTTAGATTACTAATACTTAACTGAAACACTCAGCTCCAGCCACAGAAATTAAATCCAACTGAATTTGAGACTGCAGAATCAGGGCCTGATTTGTCGGGATTGTTTATATAAATTATAATCTTAATTATATAAAAAAAATTGTCTATTAATAAGTGCACAGGATGCATCCCGCCGCAACTGTAATCTACTGTTGGCAGTTCTCACAGCCTCAATCCTGGTGGTTCTCACAGCCTGAATCACAGGTGTCTCAATATTTGGTGTTCCTCTGAAAGCTGGAGTCCTGGTGTGAGCACTGCTTCCATAAAAACAATGCACAAGGAGTGCCTAGCATTTAGAGTTACCAGGTAACCGTATAAACACAAACATTAAAAAGATTGCAAATTAACCATATTCAAAGTGAAGAAAACAGTAGTATTTGATTTTAAAATCAACCTTAGTATTTTGGTGTTATTTTTCCCTTGTGCTAAGAAATGAAAGAATCATTTGCCCTATTTTCAGCCTGCCCTAATCTGCCATTCTGTAGGATTATGAAAAAGAACATCATTTTAAGTGGTAGCCTTGAAAATCATGCTTATCCAAGCTTAAATTTTCTCCCCCAGGTTTTAATAGTCAAGGACTTCCTACATCCCCAAGAGTATCTTCAGGAAATTTGGCACTTTCAAGTTAAAACAGACTCCAGAAACATCAAAGGCTGAAAAAAAGGCAGTTCTTCATATATTTGATCCCTATCATTGTCAATTAAGATTTGATTAAGAAAGGAACAAACTCTGGTATTTTAAATTGTAATTGCCTGTTCCTTCCACTATCAAAGAAAGAAACCTAGGAACCCAAGGCGCGATACAGTAAAAAGGAAAGATAGTCTGTCATTGTATATGTATCTGTAAAAAGATATCTGGGTGAATACAACTGCTCATTTCTAAGTAAACATGCTTAATTTTAATTCAGATATGATCCCACATTTGGCAAATAAAATGTGAATTCATTAGTGGAAGGACAGCTTTTTGTACTGTATAGCTGGAGAAGATTCAAATAGACTAATTGCACTAAATCTATAATTCCCAGGGATTTGTAAGGGAAACGTATCTAAGTAGTGAGAATTAAATTATCACACTAAGAATTGCCATCTGGGTTCCTCTCTCGCGTTATCAGAAAGACTTCGGAAAAAAGCAGGCTGCTTAATTCCTGGTTGGCAGATGCAAGACCTCTGATTTCATTTACAAAATCAAACACTCACATGAGCAAACACAAAACCAAAACCCCATACCCATCCAGGACCACTTTTTCAGTGCTTCTTACAGCTGTTGTTTGTCCACGGGTCTTACGTGACAGAAAGAACAGCCAACGTACATTGCTTGTTCAGAAAAACACTGGTTTTGGATTTTATGTATCTTTTGGTATATGTAGATGTATATAAAGATAACAAAGCAAACCAAATGCATCCTTTGGAATCACTTTGATTTGCAGTCCTAGCATCCAATAGTTTTTGTATTACCATTCATATCTCTTCTTATCGTGTTGACGCTAGAGAAGGGAAGGTAACTCAGTGCTTATGCTGCCGGGTCCTGCGTGTCTGTACAAATGTCACCAGGATGTCAGATATGCTGCAAGCCACAGGACTGGGCAGAGAAGGAGGGGAAATCAGGAGAGAGAGGTGCCAAACTTTTTTCCAACGTTCATGTGATTGCCTCTGCAGTTCTTCTGGGAGAGAAGTTACTCAAAAGGATTTTCTTTTTTAGCACTACAGTGATGGAGCTTTCTTAAAAAATAAAACTCTCTTTGGAGGACAAAGAAAAGATGGGAACTTTTTGACAAGAAACACAATTTTTGTTTAAAAAGATGAAGTAATTTCCAAAGCTGAAATGTGCAGACAGAACTGCTTGGCTTCTGGGGAGGATGTGGGGGGATAAATGAGACAGAGATGGGGATAGGTGATGTTAAGAGTATGACCCTGATAAAAAAAAAAGGGGGGGGAGGGAGAGGGGGGGAAGTGCTTTCACTGAGAAAACTAAATAGCTGTAAGAGGTAGCATATCTTGAAGTTACAACTTGAATCATATGTCACATGGCTGTTGCTACATTTACTGAAGTACTTACAGTCATTTGCTGTGAAAAGTAATAAGGATCCCCAAAAGCTTCAAAAAGCCTTTGGAAAACTCTCAAAAAGTAAACAGGCATAAATAAGCCATCCAAAATTGGTAGGTATTTAAAAATCAGTCTGGTATCAATGTATAATGTGTTTAAGAAAGATCCCTAGATTCAAATAGTTTAAAGACCAATAATTTATGCTTCAGGTCTTTTTACTGAGGTAGTTATTTCCAAGGCATCTGTCAAAGGAAAAGAGTTTTAAACAAGACTTTACAGCAGTGCTAAAAACACTATTTAAGAGTATAGAATGAGAGCACCTGTATGCTGAGTTTTTCCAGACTAAGCCACTGTTCCAACGAAGTTTAAAACGTAATCACCTGACAACTCACATAGTCTTGTAACCAAATAAATCTTTAGAATTTCTGTCTAATACTACGATAAATGTTCTGTTTCTGAATTTTATTTTTAATTATATTTAAGCATGCTTAGTGAAATTAATTCGCAAAAAAAGCCCTCAAAAACATCCATGTTTCACAATCTTATGTTCTAAAACTGATCTCAGTGCTGTTAAATCTCATGAAATTATCATAAGTCTCATAATCTTTTTTTGTTTGTTTCTCTTTAGTGCACAAACTTCTTTAGGCACAAGAATAAGTAAAAGATAAGCCTGTAAAGTAAGTATTACCTCAGAGCTGAGGGACCCACAAGCACTTCCAAGCTCCCACATTCGGGAAGCACAGCCCAGGTTCAGCTTGTGTCAGGGTGAGACCTGAGGACCAACCATCTCCCTCCTGCCTACTCAAGACCTGGTCCTAGTCTCAAATCCAAGGACTCTCTGTTTGTCTTATTCAATGTTTCTTCATGCTTTTGAAGATGAGGTGGTCTTGACACATGCATTGTTACTTTTAATGATGCATTAAACCTCAGAAAAGTTTTTAACAGTCATCCCACCCACAAAGGAAAATCTCTGAAGTTAGGTTTTGAGAGAGGATGGCTGTCCTAGGTCAGATATGCAAATACCTTGGGGAGCTGTGGAGACTTTGAGCTAATACCCATTAGATAAAAGTTATACCATACCTAGTGAAGTATTTACTCTAGCACAGACTTTTAAAACTTACGTTAGAGTACTTTTAATCTATCCTGGTGAAATAGAGCTAGTTCCTCTGCAGTCAGGTGCATGGCCATTGATATAAATTTCTTAATTTCCAAAGGCAAGTTAGGCTATCAAGAACAGAAGATATAAAAAATGTGTATCTGAGGACATATGCTATATCACCCAGAAACAGATTTAATTCATGCCTCTCTGAATTCTTCAAAATGTTGTTTGCACTTAAATGTACTGTAACAGCTAACAAATGCTCATTCATCTAAACGAACATCCAACGTCCTCAGCCAACACAGACAAGGTCAGAGGAAAGACAGAAGCTCTGCTGAATAAGTAATGATTAAAGTTCATGTGCTGAGAAAGACAAGTGATAAAACCACTGAGGAATGAAGAGAGACACTTACCAAGTGCAGCTCCTGGTTACTTGTGTAGGCAGTGGGGAAGGTTCTGCTTTGTAGGCATGCCCATACAGTGCAATTTAGCACCATGAATAAGCATCCAAGCTCTGAATAAGCACCAAAACAAAACAAAAAGAGCAAGAACTCTGTTGCATTAGGACTATGCTGAATCCGGGCTAATTAGCCTTGCTATTCAGCAGAGATAATTTACTCTGGAAGAGCACTAAATCGCTCCTGGACCCCAGTCAGGGCCTTTGCAGCACACCGGACAGCCCATGGCACCACCCGGGCATGCCTGCTCACACAGACCTGCCTCAGGGACCACTTACAGGAACACTGCCCGCAGCCTTCTCCTGTGATACAGCAGAGCTTTTGCAAATCATTCTGTTGACACCACTTTGCAGCCCTGAAGGTACAGCATAGGGAAGATACAGGATGACATCCTGCAGAGAGAAGCTCTGGCCTTGCTAAAGGGAGAGGTGAACTACCCACCGACTTTGAAGAGGGCTAGAATTTCCCTTTCCTTCTACTGAGTCCTAAACTGTTCCACTCAGCATCAGCTACATTTATAGTCATAAGACTTTACCTCTGAGTTCACTCCAGCTGGAATTTTTTGCTTAATGCGTATGGATCATCTCAGCCATGTTTGAAATGCTCTGACCCTCGGGGTTGAGAGGCCATGACATCCATTTCATTCTTGCAACACCTCAAGGCTGTTTTTCAGACAGGAGAGAAAAGGAAAATTCTTCAAAAGAAACTGCAAGTAAAAGGTAGATGAGGAGAATGTAAATGTTGCCCTGGCTGAAATATAGCTGGGACAGTTCAAGTTGGCATCTGTATACTTCAAAAAAATGCCAGAGTAACCACAAATGGCAGTGCTCTTTATTGTGCTTCCATGAACTTCAAACATCCATCAGCACAGTGTAATTTATACTGCTACTGTCTCATTTTCTCTCTGTATTATATATTTATATCTATTACCTTATAGTGCTGACGGACAGAATCAGGCCTTTGTATTTCCTCTCTTTTTAAAGTATTGCCTTTTCTCATGCTTATGGAATAGCTAAAAGTCTAAAAGTCAGCAGTACTTAATTTTCTTCTCTTCCTTGCCTTATTGTGTGTTTGCAAGTTTCAGCTGCCAAAGTATATTTAGCTCTCCCAGTCTATCCCTGTTCTTTTTTCTCATCAGTAATTTTTTTGGGTAAGCTCTTTCATCAGTCTTCCCTTGAGCCATGAATTTTAATCTTTTCTACAGTTTAAAATTGCACTGGAAGGGCCAGTCTTTCTACGTGTGCTGCTTAGCACCAGCACATCCTCCAATTTCTTCTAACACCTTCCCTGATGTCAGAGGTCTGCCAACCTCTCATTTCGTCTTTAACAAATAATTATTCCAGCAGATACTTATTTAATCCTCTCACACAAAGATTTTTGCTACACTGTTTACTTTCTCTGTAAACTCATACAGTGGGAGGAAAGCAACTTAGCCTTGCTGGTATAAAGAGCATTTCTGATAACACAAAAAATGGCCTTTGAGGTGAGGGTGCTGGTGCCAGGAGACAAAGTAATGATAAATAAAAGCATAGAAGAGTGAAAGGTTACGTAATGTGGTTATCTAGGTGTGTATTCTTACAACTGCATGTAACAGAGAGTGAAGGAGGAGTTTATCAGAGACCACAATGGATTAAGAATACTATTTACCAAATAAAAACTATGTAGTCAAAGCTGAGACCTGACAAACACACTGAGAATCTGACTTTCCACACACATCACCCAGCTGTGGGGTTTTTCTTCCTTTTGTCAGAAGCCAGCTGTCAATAGCATCACTGTCTACGCCTTCCATGCCTCGGGTGAGAGCTCTTCTCAAGCAGGCTGTGAGATAATCCACAAGCGAGAGGCTAACCCCCATCAATGGGTAGCTGCTTCGTGGTACGGCATTCAGAAATTTTTGCCATTTATAATGCTATATTGTGATTGAAAACTCGGGGTTTCTTGTTATCCCTTCGAGGGCTCATACGTATGCCAGATGTGCTCACTTGAGACTTATGGATACAACCAGAAAAATAAACATTCGAGTATTAATGGAAATTTGCCAAGGTGGATTTAAAACAAGATTTGGATGGCATTTTCAAAATGTCAAGTATTTCCTACACTAGAAAGTACACAGTCAGGTACTACTTTTTTTTTTTTAAAGGAGTGGGAGGGTCATATCCATGCAATTGCTTCAGCCAAAAAAAAAAATAGAGTAAAATGGACAAAATTTTTAAAAGAAATTCACATTTATGAATAAAAACATTATTTACTTAGCATCTTTGTACAAGTAAATTTGCATTTAATCATGAGAAATGAATGAAGGGCATCAAAATTTTCAAAAATAATTAAATTAGTCAAAAAATATGATGATGTTTTTTCAATGGTTTGATTTGCCCAGTGGCCTGAAAAATTAAAACTTGTTAAAATAAAGCTGAGCTCAAATGCTAAGAAAACTAACTTCATATCAAATGAATACTTTCTTAATATACTTAATGAAAATGTCATAATCTTCATTAGAAATGTTTGCAGTCTAAAAGAATATCCAAAAATCCGCTTTGTTTTATGTTTGTTCACTTTCTGCCTTACTAGCATAACTGCAGAACACAACAGCAAAAGTTCTTACAATGCCGTATCTAGAAGAGTTATCAGGTACACTAATTTGACTAACATCTCTCTGGGTACTTCGTCTTTACTTAGAGATTTTTTTCTTTGTACTTCTCATGTGCTTATAAATTTAATAGGCAATCTCTCAAAGTAAAATTGGTCCATAGCTGTTATAAAGCTATCAGGGTTATGCATTCATTCTACAAATTGCCATCACCCTTTTTGTTGTCTCTACCATGCTTAGGAAAGCCTTTGATTCATGGGGAACATTTCATACACTAAAAGTTAATGAAATGGAAAACGGAATGATCCCAACCAGTCAAAGATATCTGTTGACTCTACATTACAAAGAAAATGCATAAGCAACACTAAACAAAACAGCAGGCTTATTATTTACAAAACTGATCATAGCATCTGAAACACAAGCTCACTTTCCATCTTAGCATTATACCTCAGTAAAGTGCCAGCAGCTGATTTTAATAGATAGTTTACTGTACTTTCTTATCCTATTTCTTTAAAAAAAAATATATGGACTAGTTATTTTATTTTCTGAAAAAGAAACCAACACATGCATATGAAAAACTTGTTCATTTATCCTTTACATTCATCGGTGTCCTGGTTTTGGCTGGGATAGAGTCAATTTTCTTCCTAGTAGCTGGTATAGTGCTGTGTTTTGGATTTAGCATGAGAATAAAGTTGATAACACACTGATGGTTTAGCTGTTGCTAAGTAGTGCTTACCGTAGTCAAGGACTTTTCAGCTTCCCCTGCCCTGCCAGAGAGAAGCTGGGAGAGGGCACAGCCAGGACAGCTGACCCAGACTGGCCAAAGGGCTATGCCATACCGTATGACGTTATACTCAGCATATAAACTGGGGGAGTTGGCCGGGGGGCAGCGATCGCTGCTCGGGGACGGGCTGGGCATCAGTCAGCAGCTGGTGAGCAATTGTATCATGCATCACTTGCTTTGTATATTATTACTATATTATTATTATTATCGTTACTACTACTACTACTACTATTACTACTATTTTATTTTACTTCAATTATTAAACTGTTCTTATCTCAACCCTTGAGTTTTCTCACTTTTACCCTTCCAATTGTCTCCCCCATCCCACTGGGGGGTGGAGGGGTGAGCGAGTGGCTGTGTGGTGCTTAGTTGCTGGCTGGGTTTAAACCATGACAATCTGTCACTTCCCTCTCATCTATGTAGGTATAATTAGTTTCACTATAGAATTGCTTATTTTATGATGGTTTAGAAAATTTACTTGTTTCCTTTGCTTCTGCAATCTATCTCAAGGAAATATTGTTGCACCTCTATTTGAAACATCATTTTTACCTCATCAAAAGCCCTTCACTGCCCATCCAGCTGACTTTAAAACATTTTGCAATGCTGTAACTAGAGATGAACAAAACAAGAATCAAAGTGATAAGAGTTAGCAAAGTGAGCTCTACTCATGGAGTACCCAAGTCAGGTCCAGATCTAGATTTCTTCAGATATGGGGGAATGTCCCCTATATGAGGTCAAGTCCAACAGTTAAGCTTAGTCCATTCATAATGACTGGTTATCCTGCAACATTTAGTACTACTAAGAAATTACGTTCTTAACAGCATACTACATCCTTTCCATTAAGTTCATAGGGTATAATCTAGATTTTTGGTTGAATAAATCAAATGGCATGTATTAGAATCATAGAACCATAGAATGCGATAGATGTGTTATAAAGTAACCTTTTGCTCTGTATCAAAACACACACAAAAAAATAGGCTGCTTTGATGTCACATATGATTGCAAGTAATAAGGTTCTGAAAGCAATTCATTGAAAAATAAGTGTCTCTCTTACCAGGCAGGCATGAGTCATTTCGCTGTGGGTATCCCTTGTGTTCAGACAATGCGCTTAGGAAATATGAGTTATCTCTCTATAATCGTGCCTGCCCTAAGGTATTGTAGATGGTCATCACAGCATTGTAAGTGCGCCCATGAAACACTACAACTGGGAGTCTCTCCAACAATCAAAGCACAGAAACAGCAGCTGAAAACATTGCTATAATTTCCTGATGATAAAACAGTATTGTTGTTGTTATTGTTGTTATTATTATTTACTTCGGAGATTTCCCCCAGTGAAGCCAGAGCAAAGAAATGTAGAGTGGCATCATAAGTGATAGTCTTGAAGCAAAGAAAGCATTTGGACATCCTCCAAACAATCATCTCTTTCAAATCCCAGTTTTAATTGCAAGATTACCCTACCCATCTCTTTTCCAAGCATGCTTCGCACAGGGTAATTTTATCTATATCTGTAGGTCTGGACAGTGTTGATACAGAAAGTTCACTTCTGGAATGGAGAAGTAACACCAAGTCCTGGCGTATCATCTGCGGCCTGTCTACCGAGGGAGCTCTCAGGTTTGGAGTATTTCAGCAGTGCGCATTGACCTTTGAGGAACCAATGTCAATTACTTAAATCATTTACAAAAGCCTGTGTTATAGATAAAAGGGAATGCAAGAAGTTCAGGTCAGATTTTGCTGAATTTAAGTTCTGGTGGAACATTTGGCCTACATTTTTAGTTCAGGAGATTTACCCTTCATCTTGTCTGAAGGTTTACATAGTATTGTCAGTGCCACATGTGTGACACCTGTGAGTCAGATCTCTGAAAACAATGAAAAAAGCTTTAATATCAGGAGGATTTTTGTTCAGAAAAACTGCTTACAAATACTAATGGTAGCTTGTAAGCCTCTAGGATGGCCATAGATCATGTTTTTCAGCTTTTTTCCCTGCAACCACAAGAGACAGAAATATACTTTTTATGTATAAAGGTGACCTTCCTACCCAGTCCTATGAATCTAGTAGCTGCAGCTTTAAAAGGAATATCAAATACAGAACATTCTGTATAAAATTAAAAAATAATCAATACCAACTGAGTACAAAATCTTTATATGTTGATATCAATGGTATTTATGAGGACACTAAGTTATTTATTTTACCAATGTTTTTTCATTAGGTAGCACCTGGAGGCTAACAGAGATGAGTTTCCATTGTATTATACAGAGTAATGTAAGAGTTCAGAAGCAACACCAAGAGTTGCGAAAGGAGTGGTTTTCTTGTTTTTCAATCAATGGCTAACAATACTCCAAACTGAAGTTCTGCTACCACCTTGGGGTGGTTTTCTATTTTTTTCCTTGCGTGCCTCCATAACCCAAGGGAAATCTCCATTAACTTTATGTCACACTGAAAAAATCTTGTCAGCAAAAGGTAATGCAGCACACATGCACATCCAAAATTTATTGCTAGACCAGCTGATCCACATTGCCTAATTAACACAGAAAAGCTTCATTAATAACACAGAAAAAATTGCTATAAAAGGAAAATAGCCTTTCCTGCTAGGTACCCCTTTTCTCTGGTGTGTGCTTACTCTTCCCATGTCCTCTTGGGTCCTAAGGTCAATGGTCTCAGGCTTTCCTGAGAGGATCTCGGAGGGAAGGGAGGTGTTAGGGTGTTGTGCGTACAGTATCCATCAGCATCCTCAGTCCTTCACTGGGAGGAGCAGGATGTTCATGATGGGGATCCTGAAAATCCATTTGAAGTTGTCTTTTTATGCTTTTTATCACAGTCTGCTTCTTTCTCATTGTTTCCTAGCTGAAGTTTGAAAGATGCCCCCCCACCCTGTTACCCCAGGGGCCTGTTGTTTGTCGCACATTACTTTCCTATGGTTCTTTGGCCTTTACCAATTACCGTTTCCCATCGCCCAGGCTAAAACAGGTCAGGCAGCAGTCACTGACCACTGGACAACTGTTAAACCAAGCTACAACCAGCTCAGGCCCAGGCACAGGTAAGTGCCAGGTCCCTGCGTTGCCAGGTCAGTGTAAAGCCTGGTGCTTTCCCCTGGTAATGGCAAAAATCACATTTACTGGGCCGGCACAACTAACTCATGTCTTTATATTAGTTATGTTTAGGCCTATTTTATCTTCTCATTTTTCTTGATTCTTTTTACTTTATTATGATTTTAAATGGGCTTGAGCTTTCTAAACAAACAAAACTGCAGGGAAGGAAAATAAGTCCATTAGAAAGAATTCTGTTGTTTGCAGGAGAATGAAAGGACTAAACCAGCTAAAGAATGGGTAAGAAAAACAAACAAATATTTTTCTGATGACATTTCAAGTTCAAAAAGCCACATGTATTATAGGAAAAAAACAAACCCATGATTTTTTATTGCTGTTGTTGATCACAGGCAGCAGCTGGAAGGAAGATTGTCCAGTCCAGCTCCCCTGAGCAGGGCCAGTGAACCCCAGCGAACCTAGCCCTGAATACTTCCAGTGATGGAAGTTCCACAATATCCTCAACTCTCCCCTACCCACTGCCTCGCTTTCTCTACCCCAGACAGTTTTACTCAGCATTCTTTTTGCTGTAACTTAAGGCCATTAGTTCTTCTGTAATCCACAAATACCTCTAAATCTTTGGTCTGTTTACCTCATCAGTTCAGTGATGCACATAAAGAACCTCTCTCGCTACCTGCCTGACTGGTATAAGCTTTACTAAGATCAATGACCACTTTGAGACGATAGAGTTGTAGTAGAACAGCAAGATATTATTTGCGCTTCTGCTTCTCAAGAACTTGTAGTACCTGGGAGATCATTCTGCACAATCCCCTTTGGTTGTGTCCAGAGCAAATGCTGAAGACTAACAATTCAGATTTTCATCTCTGCCCAATTCTGAGCAATTTATCCATTTCAGACAATCTCACTACAGATTTTTCCAGACAAGAAAATCTGACAGAGAAATTCTTAAGAGCTAGTCATATTTTTGGTCGTAAGAACCGGTCATATATTATTAAAATACAGCCTAAATTTGCTTTAAGACTATAATGTGCAGTAGTGTGCAAGGGCCAGGCTCACACACAGCTCCCCAAGCTGAGGTTTCCCCCAGCTCCCTGATTCAGGGCCAGACAACTGCACTGTACCCAAGCTGGCCTTGAGCCGAGCCCTGATACACATTTATTAAAATGTGAAATACCATATGGTTCCATAGGCAAGGAGCTGTGGGTAAACAGCACTTGCTTAGCTTGATTTTGTCAGCTTCATGTTCTACTGTCTCTTAATGTCCCTGTGCCATGCAGAAAAGTGGAGCTAAACATATCCACTGTCTTTGAAATCTGAGTTCTGCAAATGAAGATACTAATTTAATTATTTACTACTATTTATCAGCTACAGGAATGAAAATATCATTCTGAGATGTACTAATCATACTTAGTCTTACCACAGCTACAAGAACAAGTTCCTTTTCTCACCGTAGCTATTAAACACAAGACAAATTAGAGCAAAAGTGCCACCTAGTGACAAAACCACTGGAAGTTATTTTAGAATACATGAAAACACTGCTTTTTTTTCCCCCTGAAATTTTAGGCGAACATGCAGGGAATGTTAAAGAAGTAAGAGGCTTACTGAGAGCCATACAAACCTTTCTGTAGATAAGCAGATTACCTTTACTAGAAAGAAATATACAACCTCTTTATTCCATTTCTTTTTCATGTTTATAGTTATTTCAGTGCTCCCACCAGCCCATTCTGTCCATCTTAGAGTTTTGGACTCTTTGAAGTTCAAAGTTTTGGATTATGTGGACTCAGCCAATATGAACTCTTTAAATTTTTTATTAACTGTTTATTAACTGTTTTTCCAACAAAAGAGTTCAGAAAAGTAGCTGCATTCAGTGATTGCCCCTGTGTTTATGGCTTCAAGTCATCTGCCAAAACAGCCAAATCCCGGGAAGCCCAGAAGAGAGAAGCAGCTCTAAAGCTGCCAAACTTTTGTCTTTCCCCTTTCACACCTTCCCCCGGTCCCCACGGGATGTCACTGCTTCTCCCTCCTCCCCCAGTCACATTGGGTCATCTCTTGAGTATGCCTTGGTCCCTACTTGGTGTATTGGGCACAAGTTCCAAACTAAAATACTCATGCTTAAAGTTGTTAAATGGTGAACCATGCACAGGACAGGGGAATCACAGTGCAGAAACACAAAAGCTTCAGGAGTGCTATACATGGTGTCTCCATAAGCAGCACTCAGCCAACAGGATGATTGAAAATGTGATGCTGTACTAAGGACATGCAATGCAATAAACCGCAGGGAGGCCACATCACCTACTAACACCCCAGAACAGTGATTTCTCCAGATCTCCTATGATAATTAAAGATTAGACTGTTCTTCACATCATCATACATGACCCTTGGGGGCAAAAATGAGTAAAGAGATAATCAAGAGACAAAATCTACGAGATGGTAAGATCAGTGGAGAAAGGCGTGGAGGTACAGACACAGTTTGGACTGCTACACACAAGCCGAGCAACAAATCATAGCAGAGGGTGTGTGGCAATAAGCTCAGGTCGGAGTGCAGCACAATCATGTTAGGGCAGCACTGCACTTCAGCCAACTCTACAACTTCCTAGCACACAAAAAGCCAATTAGCCCATTTCTGCACCATACCTCATTAATCTTCAGGTCCTGGAGTACGGTTGCATGGACCTGGAAGGGACGGCTAGGTGCTCCTTCATGTTTTCAGTTCCAGGTGCCTAGATGAGTATTCACCGTTTGGGCTGGTCTTTCTCCATCTTGCACTGATTCTTGTTCTGTTTGTTCCAACTCTTCTCTTGATAACTTCACTTCAGCTTTAGTTCCCATTAGCTCCTTTTAATGTCTTCTCGCATGCCCTGCGTGTATAATCCTCTTCCTTCAGTGTCATCATTCCCCCTTCTTGGCCTTTACAAACAAACCAGCTAACAAAAATGTAGGAAGTGACTCAACATTGGCTAACATCACATTGTGGTATGAGAGAGTATCAAATGTATGAAGGGTGACTACAGAAAATGAAAAAACCCCAACAACAACAAAAACTCAACCTCCCCCCTCCCCGTTTTCCATTTCCACAGCAGGCAGCACAAAAAGGACTAGAATTAAACTGCAGGAAAGAGTATTTAAGTCAGTGACAAGGAAAAACTTTGTAATGTTAAAGATTGTTGAGCATTAGAATATCTTGTACAAGGTGACTGTAGAACCTCTGTGGCTAGAGAAACTCTAGTCACGAATGATATAGGGTTCTTGATTGTGCATGAAGGCAGGATGGTGCACTAGTTAATCTCTGAAGACCTTCTTCAGGTCTCTTTTCTAGGATCCTATGAAAATTAAGAAACAGTAAGAAGATGCAAAACAACTGTTTTACATCTCCGCTGCATAACTCTCACGAAAAAATTTCTTGTAACATAAAATACTCCACAGTAACTCTAACACATCTATACGTATGTATAACATGATTTACAACACAAAGACCACAGGAAAAACAATTAATTTACTATGCCAGGAAATGTTTAACTATAAATATGTAATATTTCATATCTGCTGTTATTGTTCAAAGAGGCAAATTAATGTTGCCCTCTATTTGAAGTGGAAATGCATTTTTAATATATTCTAATGCAGATATTTCAAAACCAAAATGAGCTAGCAATAATTTTCCAAATAATCCTCCATGCGTACTGGAAATTAGGCAGAGGATAAGAATCCATATTTTAATTTAACTGAGTTCTCCTACTATGAAGACCACCATCACGAATTTTCATTCCATCCTGTTCCTTATTTTTCAGCACCTGAGATGTATTTTTCACCACAGCTGAATAATGTTTTTTCACAGAACAAACAAAACTTATACTAAAAGCTTATGCCAAATTGTTCCCTTCCCCTCTGCTGGGGAAGCAGAGGAAATGTACATACTTGGTGATCTCTGTACATCTTCACTGTAAGAATTTTTAATTCTCCCAGGCAGAAGAAACGGCAGGCTTCATGTCTTCTTATTCCCAGCTCAGGTCCCTTTCAAGACATACTTCATCCTCAGACATCAGGCAAAGCATCAGCAGTGGTAGGAAATACACTGTGTTGCCAGTTTAATGGGAAGCTGGTTTTGTTTGGTTTACAATTCTATTAAAATTACTACAGAGAAGGCTATTACAAGTTAAAGAGTCCACTTGAGCAGCACCACAGTATGCCTTACTTTGTGATGAACTAGTTGCTCTCCAGACTATCACGGCACATATAAAGTGTTTCATCTGTGCCTGAACGAGACCGTAAATTTCTAGGCTCAGGGACCTTATTTGTACAAAAATGCATGACAGACTAATGTTGCCATTTAATAAATCAACAATGGTGCTCGCCCCTTACAAGATTTCTGCCTATCTAGTGTAAGTAAGATTATGAGCTTTATTGATTTTCAGTGTAACTAAAGAGCTGAATATAAGACACCACCAGAGACACTTGCCATTAATCAAAATAAGTAAAGCACCGATGTTTATGTTCTGTACCAACATAAACAGAGGCAGATTTAAAGTATAAGGCCAGGCTTTTCTTTAATGAGATTGAGATAGGTTGTTGCTTTTTAAAAATTATTTTTCCCCAGGGAAGTTGAGGAGAAGGGAGAATAAATAAAGGTCATAAACTGCCTCTCATTTAGTGCAAGCTACCTATTGATACCAGAAAGGCTAAGCAACATAACACTTAAAAACACCAACGTGTTTCTATCTATGAGTCTAAAGGTCTCAATGAATTACATATTATGCTGGTGTATAAATCCACAGAAAGGTCAGGTGTTCCCTCATGTAGTTCTTCTTAAATGAAGTCATAAGGACTTTGTATAGCTACCAGGAATTCCTGCATTCTCCACATAATATCTATTCCTGTTAATCACTTTTAGCTATCAGGAATTTGCTATGGATCAACAGACAACTAATGCAAAACTCCACTGAAGAACATCTGCTCTAGGTGAAAATATATTGGAATAAGGTATTTTATCTGGTCAACAGCTGCTCATGAAGGATATATGCAGTCACTGAGATCCCTTATTCTTTCCACAGGAACAGCTAAGTTTCCTTTGGCATATTGCTGTCACCAGGTATACCTCTGAGAAACAAACCAAGTTGCTCCAGAGGTCTACAGAGCACTGCTAAGCTGCCATTCCTCTTCATTACTGCAGAAGCCACAACCTGGAAAGTTGTAGCAGAAAACAAAACAAAAAAAAGCACATGCATTTTGTGTGCATTTGAAAAAGAAGCTGATGACAGCATTATTATGAGAAAGCATTAAAGGTTATCAGTTTAACATTGCATATGCTCTTTAGCAACTACACAGCTTGAATGTTGGCAGATGGGTATTTTGGCTGGTCTCCTGATGATTCTTCTTTAGAGACTTTCAGTCTGTTTTCATACTGAAGCAATTCCTTTGTTTCTTCAGCAGCTCTTTTCCAGCTGTCTTCATTCCTTCCCCATGAGGACAGAACCACATTTGAATGCCAGGAATCTTTCTTTTTTTGCTGTGTTTTCTATTTTTTCCACTCTTTCTCAGTCCCTTATTTAAGTCTCTAGGTTTTTGACAGCATGTCTGAGGTTTGCTGATATTTTAAACCAGTTGTGGATTAAACACAGCATGAAAAGGACATCAGCCCCCACTTTTATCTCCTGTTCTGCTTCTGCAGTGTTGGCAAAAAGTCCCAGCACAGTGGATATGCCTTCCTTCTCACCCTTGATCCAATCCCCTCACCGCAAGCCAGACTTTGCCTGGTGGCGCTCTGAATGTCTACAGCCTGCATGGGGATTGCCAAAGCGGGAGACCTTCAGCACTGCACACCACCAGCGATGCAAGCCCTGTCCCCACAAGCCCACTGCAGGGCGGAGGGAAGGCAGCACCCTTCTTTCCCAAGATGTGCCTGCAGCAGCACCATTCCCTCTCTCCTCCTGTTACATGTCAACTGTTTTCATCCCTGGTTTGAATTTTGATTCTTTAAAACAAACAAACAAACGAAACCAAACCCCCAGCCTTTGAATACAGCTTTGGAATTTCAGGTGTGTTGACTGCGGTCAGCTTAGCACTGCACACCCCAAGAAGCACGCTGACCCCAGGGGCTCTTTGGACACTTAGGCACAGATACAACTGTTTGTAAGCTAGTACTTGTGGAATTACATTTTTCCTCCATGTTATTTGCAAATAAAGCATCAAAAAATTAAACACAGAAGTAGTTTTCAGCAGGTTGATTGTTTTCTCCCATAAATTTGACATGTTTAATTTCTAATTTTCATGACCTCATTTACTTGTAAAGCCATTCCTGCTGTTTACCTCCACAACATACCCAGTGTGAGTGTGTGGCAATTATGAGTAGCGCTCTTGAACATATTTTCAGGAATTAAGGTAATGTAGATGATTAGGAAACAAGCTCATGGAGTGCAGCAAAGACAATGCTAAGTCCTGTGTCTTCCTTTCTGATTCCATGTGAAATGCTGCCTCTTACTATGGGAAAGTAATAAATTTTTGACTATTGTTTCTCACACTAGTGTTAATTTTGTCCACGAGACATATTTGCTACCTGACACAAAATAAGGAGAAAGGATAAAAGGAAAAAAGGAGAAAAAAGGAAAAGGAGAAAGCTGTTTCTTTAATCAAGGAGAGCTAGGGATCTGGAAAATAAAAATGCATTGTGCTAAAGACCAATGACATGGTCTTTATGATGTCTCTAAAGGGGATGATTCTTTTATCGATTTTCTGGATATTCTGCTTCAAGGGAAGGAGACCCACATTATCATTCTTACCACAAAACTTTCCACAGAAATTAGAATAATGTAAGTGAAAGACAGCGCTGTTACCATACTTGCAAAATTGTTACTGAAGAGCTTGCCAAGCCCTCTGGTCTTGTTTTCTCAGTTTGTACTGCCACTTTTTTGGCTAATTCCCTAAGGAAACAAGGTTTATACAACTCTATAGGCTTCGCTCTGCCTCAGCTTCCCTTCCCCAAGCCCCTTAGTAAGTTTGTAAACTGGTTGGCCCATTTCAACCAAATTCAGACAAGAGAGGGAAATCTCCATTGCTGTGTCCAAACTTCAGAAGTCAGAAGCAGTTCCCAGCTCCCAGGTCTATACATGCCCTGCAACCTCATCCACTCCCATTTTGTGCTAGCAAGGACAGAAGAAATCAATGGGTCATATTCTTTTTTTCTGCCAAATCAGTGACCACAGAGTTTATTTTCATTACTGCTTTTTATTTAGTAATGGCAAAGTTCATTCATTCCTGCTTTTCTATTTTTGTAATCAAGTCTTTTACATTCCAGGCTAGCAAGAAACACCATTTGAAAAACACTAATACACTTCATCACACTGCTCCTAGGGTTATTATTCCACGCCATCACTTTGAGCCAGTAGGTAACTCTCGTGCTATGTAGTTTTTTCTAGAATCCAGTCTGAATACTCAGCAACTTTTGTGTAGACACCTGGCTGCCTGGGGCGAGCGCACCCTTCACCCCAGCTGGTGATGCCCACCAGATACCACACCTCCTCGTGCTTGCATGACAGCGGCCCTCCTGAATCTCCCTATGTCACAGGAGAAAAAGACAGAGCACGCAAGGAAGAGCTTTCATCAGTATTTTTTTCTCAAAGAAAGCCTTGATTAAAATCAGCATCATTCAGCATTAACACCAGCATAACGGCCTAGATTTCAATCACTTCCGCTTAAGGCTAATTAACAGAGTACTGAAGCAGGTTTTCTGGTTTTCTAGTAAATTGACTTCTAAATACTTTCCACGCATTGCAGATAATTTCCACTTCCCGTGAAGGTTCAAAACTACTGGTTTGGTTTGGTTTGTTTTTTAATTTATCTACATACACTGATTTAAAACCCAATGAAGACTACATATGCAAGTGAGAAAAACAGTAAATTTGCCAATGTTTTCTCTTATGACCTTGGGTTTAGTACACAAACTCCACGTGGCTTATCTTGTTTGAGTGAGTCTGTCCCCCTCAGGATAAAACACGTCTCTGTTTTCTTTTCCTATTCCTAACTGATCTTTCTGAACATAAGGTTCTTTAGTGTAGCTGTTACAAGTTGTTGAGACAATAAAAATAGTTATTTTTATAAAACAGCATCTCCATGTTCTGGTACACTGATAAAGTAAGCTTAATTGGTATAGAGAAAAAATTGCTTCCCAGCTCCAAGTACTTTTATTCCTACTCAATATCGATCATAGTAACAGTAACATTCTAACATAAAAATGTTAACTGTTAAATACTTAAGGTGAAAATACTGTATTTGGCAGAGAATTTAATCTTACTAATCAGACTATTTGCTTCTTGCATAAATTAACTCAGAATATTTAAATTAATGGAAGTGCATGAGTTTACACTCAAGCAGAGAATTTGACTCACTGAACACACCCTGTTGTGACATTTTCGATTCTAATAATGAACAGACCAGTCTGCTCAGGTTGTCTCTAGCCTTCCATTCCCCATGCATTTTAATAGCATTGCTAGCACCCTCCCTTCTGGTTTGTACACAGTGGATGCTTTAAAATAAGCTTTCATGTACTGTATTTCATGTCAAGAAATAAAAACATCACATCGGAAATCTGCTTTTATTGGAGAAATGCTTTGAGATACTATACTTGCTCTCTTTGGATTTCTGATACTCTGAAGGAATACTGTTTTATTCCCTAAATGGATAAAAGATATATATACACACTCAGAGCTTCTTATCCATGGAATCTATGCCTATGGATTTTAATGTCACATACAAAATGTTTTGCATCTACCTTGATTTTCAGTGCTTTTGACATGCAAAAGTGACAAGTGAATCAACAGCTCTATTGATGACCATATTTTTCTAATGGCTATTAAAAAAATAATTATAGTATTCAATTAAATATTTGAACAAATGATGGAATATATGACTATATACTACTTCTTTTCGTTACCTTACAAGCATCCCTTCCACCTTCATCATAGCCAGCACAGATCACTTTGTCACCTATTCTGCGCTTCCGGTACCTTGCCTGGCATTCCTCTTTTGACATGAGGGGAACAGTAGCCTTCTGAAGAATATCTTCTACACGACCTATGTAATAGGCGGTATGAACAGAGACATGTTTGCTTCTAGCAAAATAAAAGTTAAAATAAAACTCTAGAAATCCCCATACAATGATACTACAAAGTTGGAGGCCACTGCTTTTAGAGTGTTGTTAGATGTTCATGACACTGATTATCCTTTTTTTTGTGTTAGTAAACAATGTGAATTGTCTACTAATTTGAATGTTTTATAATGCCATTTTATGTCTCATGACTGGGCAAGCTTCAAAATTCCCTTGTGATTTGCAACGAATCCGTGTATGAGTATGGCTTTCAGGACATTGGCCCTTGGAACCTGTCCTCCCATTAAGAGCATTCCTTTGTGTTATTAACAATTATTTCTTAGAAATGTGTTACAATAAGTTTGGAATCTCCCAGTTGCCAAATCTCTGCTGCTCCATGCCCTAGTAGTTTACAGGATGGAGAAATTTGCACATAGAGTAAATAAGAGTATTTGAGAGCAGCCTTTTCTTACAAATTAACAGAAGAAATTAGCCTGTACAATATCTGCCTAAATTTGTTAGATTTCAAATTGAACACTAACCTTCAAATAGGAAGGTGTATAAAGGAAAGGACACTGTTTAAATAGGTGTGTGTGTATATATATACACACACACATAAATATTACATATAAAAATATGTGTATAAATAATAAATATATAGTGTATATAAATAAATACATGTAAAAACAGACTTTGATAATTAACAGCTATTTGGCCTACCTCCATATAAAATCAGAGTAATTCAGACCCCATCTACTATCAAAACACAAAAGTCATTGGCATTGTTTATAATCAGCCTTCAGAATCATAAAAGCAACATACTTCAATCTCCGATTTCTAAAGTCCTATGAATACAATCACACAAAAAAAACCCATGCGTTATGTGCAGACTCTAACTCAAAACCTCAGAGTTCAGTGATAAGTCTGTTGGCTTTTTTCAGCTGGGAGCATGAAAAGGCTTGTGCGTTCCAGATATATACTAGGTTTTGCCAGTAGATTAAGCTAGAGTCCAAGGAAAAGCATTTGAGGGCTGTACAGGATATATTTAAGGTTGCATTCTTACATATTTCAAATTATTGAATCAAACAATTTATAAAATCTAATTTTTGTGTCAGAGCATGGAGTTATTTAATGATCATATCATACATCTTTCATATATGTTTTATGATGTCTTAATAGAAGTAGATTCTAATTAAGAATTATATTACAGTGCTGGCCAGATAGCAATAATGGTAGCCAAGAACACAGTAGAATATTCTTTTAAAAAAGAAGGGGGTTTTCTGAAAAAAAAAAAAAAAAAAAAAAAAGGGCAGGACAGTTTTGGTTTTTTTTAACCATATGAATTTTGCTAATACAAGAACTCACTGTTTAAATATTTATCTGTACCTTTTTCTTTTCTGAAACCCCATCCAATTACCCAACAGTCGGTATAAAGTATGTTAGCGTCTTCTTTTGATGGCAGGCAAATAGGTAGTTGAAGATCTAAAATATGATTAAAAATACTAGTTTAACCAGCAGATACAACTGCAACATTAAGGTTTTGTGGGCACCTACATGACCCCTGATGATAGCCAACCTGTTATGCTTTGTCCCTTACACTATATATCATTCCAGTCACATAAGTAAAAGCCACCCATTTTCTTTTCAAAGCCAACAGAATAAGATTCTCCTCAAACCCAGTAACTGCATATTAAAGGAAGCCAGCCCAGGTGTCATGCACTGCCATACTAATGCCAGCCCTGTGTCACCCTGCACATTTTCAGAATTCCTCTGAAATACGCTACATACCAGTAAAGTTCATAGGCTTATCAAGTTTCATTAAAGCAATGTCATATCCAGTCTGTGCGTATTGATACTGAGGGTGAACAATAATCTCTTCCACTTTGAAGAAGGGTGTATCCTCATTTATTTCTGATTGTTTTAAAATACCAGCATAAACACGCCAAATCTTGGGATTCTCAAGACTGAGGGAAAAAAGACAAACAGTCAGTCTGTGGCAAAAGATTTGCACTGATTTAGAGTTTGTGTGCAGATGCCAACATCTTCCGTTACTCCTGAGTGTACAGTGAACAACACTGAGGTTATTCTTTCCATTTTTTATTTTTACAGTCTCAAAACTAAAAAAAGGTTCATTTTATCCATTCCCTCCACTACTTCTTTCTGTTCCTCTCCCTATTCCTATTTTCATCCCCATGTCAGTTTTCTCTCTCCTTTATGTTCAGACTCATTGTCCTGATCCTTCTTCATCCTCCCATCCCTTCTGCCTTCTTTCATCTTCTTTTTTTTCTCATCTCCTTTTTTCTTTTCTTTTTTTTTTTTTTAATTTTCAAGGGCCTAATGCAAGCCCTGAAGTAGTAAATGAGATTCTTTCCATTCATTCCAACACAACAGCTTTTCTAGTAATTAAAATAGAGTTGGGAATATAAATTCAAGTAGAGTCTATTCTGACACTTATTTGTTAGGAAAATGACACTAGCTATGTAAATATAGATTAGAAAGCGTAATAACATAGACCTACATGAAAAGTTCCAGTTGATCTTTATGATTTCAACTTTACTTTGACTAAGTTTAAGGGGTATTTCGTTGTGATATTCTACCCCTAAGACAACCTAGAAGTTTTGGTACATGCAATGAAGTAGGTGCAAAACTTGTCTTGAATAAACTTTCCAAAAATTTTAAAGAATTTATGTATGAATTCATAAATATTAGTTAGGCTTAATAATTTCTAATTAACAAAGTCTGCTTTTTTTATTTTCCAAGGATATCCTTTCCCTTTGCCTTTTATAATACTGGTAACTTCTACACTGGATAGGGGGTAGAGAATGATATTTTTTATATAGGGTTTTTTAGAGAGGTTAACCACTTTTACAAAAGTTTGCCACTGGAGGCAAAATATTGGCAATGCTATTCCATGCAAAACCAATAATGAGTAACATACTACACGGTGTGAGTAAAAATGCCTGATTTTGGACCATGTTGCCGGGTCAACACCCTCTTCTTTGAAGCATTTTATCCGTTACCTGTCCCTTTTCTCCCATCAGACTGCATTGTAACTTTACACTTTTCACTCTGTAAGTGACAGGATAACCTGCTTTACAGGTGATGACAATCTAACAAAGGAAATTAATCATCTGCATGACAATTAAATCAGCTCTTCACAACACAAGTAATTTCATGACCCAAATCTGATGGTAATTTGATTAACAATACAGACTATATGCGTCAGTGCAAATTAGCAATGTCTGAGGTATTGGCTGCTTTAAATGTTGTTCTTACAGCTTAAATCTGTATTAAAAATAGGGTATTGACTTATTGATAGAATTTGAAAAAAAAAACCCAAACTGTTAAAGGGAAACCAGGACAATTGGGATCTGGATGTTTCATGTAATGCAGATGTAGGTAGCTCAGGTACCAGAAGCAGCCTAACTGGACCCCCACGGAGATTTATTTTGTGTCCTGGTCAAATCAGTTAACTTATTGAGCATCCTGCTGCTGAAGCTATCAGATTAGAACCATTTCCTAAGTGCCACGGAGAAATCTCTGAGATAAGTAATTTGAAGTTTATGAAATGGAATAACCTAGCAACAGATTTTCCTTGATAGATGATATGGTATTACAGAAAGAAAAAGCTTACGTTGCATGAGAATGTCTAAGTTTCTGTAGGTATCTGATGTCTGCTTTAGAATTCCATCTTCTAGATGCATTAAAATAATTTAGCATCTTACAAAGGGACAAAGTATGGAGTTCCAGTTATGTAAGGATATGAATAGTCTACCTTAGAAGTTTGCCTTTTGATTACACTAAACCAGTTTATTTTATTCTAGTCCTTATTTTTATTTTTCTGAAAGGTAGATCTCAACTTATCTCACATGCTGGACAAAATTTTTGGTTTCATTCGTACATTTACATTTAGGCCTCACCTCATGACACAGTGAGCAGCTGTAAGAATCCACCGGTTGCTGATGATAGAGCCCCCACAGAGGTGTCTCTGACGAGACAACTTCACGTGCAAGCTGACTTGCCACGGCCATTCACCAGGGGAAGAGTCTGTCCCTCCAACGATCCTAATAGTTCTTGCAGAATGCTGCATACACACTATAGAAATAATTTAAAAGTGTGCTTAAAGATAATTTGCACTCAGCAATGAAAAATGAAGATGAGACTACTGCTGATCCCTGAATAGGGACTGATCTACTGCAAAGAAGGTGATACATGATACATTCTAATCTCTGTATGACTTATGATCATAAAGTTTATTAAAACCAAGTTCACAGTGCTACTGTTGGTGTTTACAGTGTGCAGACCTGGCCAACCTCACTTTTTCAGAACACTAACTTCACAAGGTGTCCCATTAGGACAATGAAACCAATTAAAAAAAAAAAAAGAAAAAAAAAAAAAAAGAAGGGGGGCGAGGAGGTTTTGGCTTCCTGTACTGAAATCAGTTAAGCACTGTCTCTTTTATGTGAAAGAAGTTTTACTTACCAGTACTGGCTTTTTTTTTACATAATCTTAGTGAGTATCCAGAGATCCTTCCTGGCCCATGTACTATTTCCACTGGAGATCCGTTTGAGGACATTCTTAGGTGACACTCACACTTTCTGCCAATGAATTAATGCAAAGATTCAGTTTGTACTTTTTTTATGCAGAACATACATTTCCCCTTCATCAAGTCCACAGAATGATTATTTCAGCAATCTTTGAACATTTTAAAAAAAATACATCTCACCTTTCCTCATTGCATGAATCTTGGAGGGGAAAGTAGGTAAAAAATTGGCAGCGGATCACGTCTGTGCAAACCTGCTGACAGGCTCTGTGTCCTTTCGTATAAGTGACATTAAGTTCATCTCCCAAAAAATTCATATGCGTGTAAGTGCGAGAATTACAGGCTGTAAGAATGAGTGCATTCCAAGCATCAGAAAGTCTATTGATTTGATTAATTCAAAATTAGCATTTTTATTGTAATTTATGGTTTACCAGGAAAGGATCTTCTGCAATTTAGGAGACCAAAGCCTGATACAGCATTTTGTCGTGATATAAGTGCCTCTGGTATCCCACTTGTTGATGTCTTCAGAAGGCAAAGATTTCTAAAATGAAAACATTTTTACAATAACTAAATCTGTTCTCACATCCTAAAATTGATTATTTAGGTACTGATAAGGGAAGGTTCTTTCTTAAATGTGTTTTTTCTCCCAAGTCTCTCTCTGTAAAAGTACTTCGTATGAAAACGCGTTCACTAAGTTTACTGGTTCTCACTAAATTGAGGGGGGTTTTGTAGTTTTGTAAAATTGCATATGACTCTATTACTAAAGGTTGTACAGTATTTATACATAGGTAGAAGAGGTGACTTTAGATGATATATGCCATCTCAGCTTTGCTTCTCCCTGAAATTCCTTTGAAACTTTATTCTTCTGTTTTGTGTGGAATGTAGATTTTTAACTATTCTTAATACTAAGTATGAAAGAAGGAAGCTCAATAGAAACATTTTTAAACCCGTTAACTTTATCGAAATTTTTTTCAAGTAAATGACTTAATACTGCTAGGAAACCAGGTGACTCTTTTGATAATTTCATAAAGTTCAGCTTTAAGTCTTTAAAGCAATCTGGAGGCTCACTGTCTCTTTGATGCGTATAACTCTCTTCAAATTAACACCAGATATGCAGCCGCAATACAAAACAACTGATCACACTGGAGAACAGATTAAATGCCCACAGGAAATTATAAACTTATGAATACAAAACATAAAAAGCTGTGCTTTACTAAAATAGCCTTTCAACAAAAATTTCCATAAGTGTAAGAAAACAGTGGCTAAAAAAAGACTGTGTGCTTTTTTTTAAAAAAAAAAATTGCTTAGAGAATTAAAGTTAGTTGTCATATTCACCTCTGGGACTCTATTTGCCATTCCCTGGTAAAGAATGTAAAGAACAAGCACTTTGGAAAATATGTACAAGTAGTTTGGCAGACAGAGATATCAGGAGTGAAAAAACTTGTAATATTCATTCCTGAAAATTCTTGATCTTCAAAAATATCCATTTGACAATCTGTATAAAACAAGAACAAAATATCAAAATTCCAAAGATTTTATTATGTCATCAGAATATTAAGGTTTACAGTTTATTAATTTCTATCCTTATTCACATTTTCCTTCCTTTGTGACCGACAAGCTGGAAAGATAACACCACATTTTAACCAAAAACTATTTCTTACGGCGATTTTTTGAGTGTGTAAAATCATGGAGAGGACTATTGAGCAGGGATAAGGTTCATATAGAGAAGAAGAGAAATGACATGTTAGAATACAGATTTGCTAATCTAATAGGGAAGGCTTGAAATTAGGAACAGTGGAGATCAGTGTACAAATCCACAGTTAGGAATAGATCATGGTAATCTAGGCAAAGCCTAAAATAATTAAGGTAATGGGCATATCTAAGAGGATCATGGGAAGACTAGAAGACAAATAATGGGATAATCCTCTTAACACTTTATTAAATGCTATTCAAAAAGTAGGCAGAATAAGCAGGAGTAACATACAGTTTGCCCTCTGGCATGACCAAAATAACATAACAGAGGCTTGGTAGGATAATTCACAGAACCCGACTATGGATAGAGAAGTTACAGGAAGCACTAGTATGTTTAGAAAGAGAAGAATGAGTTGCCTTCTCCAGATATACTTGAAGTCCTAGTTAAAGTCCCAGTGCAACAATAAAAAGAGGAAAAAAGAAAGCACCAGCAAGGAGGAGGTTTCTTGAAATTATCAAGCTGTAAAGACAGTAAAAATAGTGAAATGATCCAAAACACAGGACTTGGTGGCAGCAGAGAACTTCAGCTGCTGAGAAAGTACAGCAGCCAAGTTGACGCTACCCAATGAGTTGTGGAAATATATGGGAACAACTTACTACAGAAAGGGAAAAACAGTAAAAGGGAGAGGTAGAGCTTAATGTGACTCCTGTTAATTTGATGAGGTTTTAAAAAAAAAAAACCATAAGCATGAAAGGACAACAATACTGGACAGTAATTACACAATAAGAACAGTAAAAAAAATCAGGAGACTGGAAAATAAGGGTCAATTAACTCTGATAAGATCCCATGTTAAGGGCAAATAGGGTTCAGGAGAATGGATAGTTCCTAAAGGAAATTATGTTTAAAGCACAAATGTGGATCTGGAAGTTTAGGGAAGCTAACCCATGATCTCAATGGTCATGTTCAGTGATCATTTGGTTTGTTCAATATTCAACGACCTCAAGAAAAACACTACAACAAATATTCGAAAAAACCTATTTCAGATATTTACAACACAACAAGGCAGAAGGTGGTATTGAGATTTTATGACTACATTTAACAAATCTCTGTCTGGACAAGCATAGCTGATCTGTCTTGCATTAGGACAGATAACCTCCTTAGATGACCTCTTGATTCAATAGTACTGTCTAGGCTTTTATGATCCCATGATTTTATTCCTTCTCTCTCTCTCCTCTTGCCTTTCTCGCAAGACACAGAAAGCAAGGAAAGACAGGTAGGAAGAAGGTTGATCTTCACATGTTTTCAGAAATTCTGATTTAATTTGTGATGGATCATTACTGCCATGTCACCACTGTCATAGACCATAAATGTCTTTGATAAAGTCTCAAATGGCTTTTGATATTATTTTTTAACTTAAAATCATATTGTTTGTGCATATGCTACAGCTCTTGAGATTCTTCTCAAGTCTGTGAGCAGGACCCTCCTGAATACTGTGATTTTTCTTCTAATCATGAATATATGTGTCTCTAGTACATCTTAGTGCAAGAGTTTGGGGAAAAAAAATTCTTCCCTCCATTCTCTCTCATTCACATAGTGAGGGACTAGCCAAATTGTTTTCTTCTCTTTACAAAACTTTTTCTTCCCTTTACAAAAATTTTTCTTCCCTTTACAAAAATTTTTCTTCCCTTTTTTATTCCTCACACTTCATTTTTCTTTAAGTGTCTTCGTTGTTAAGATCTGAACAAAACAACGTTTTCAATAGTTTCCAAAGATTATTCCTACAGCGTCTAGTAGTAGCAGCGTCTGAAGAAAACATTGATATAGAAAAAAAAGATGCAGAGTCTCTAGAAAATGTGATTTCTATGGGAAAACTAGTTTATCTGTGAGCTAAAATAAGGCTATATCAAAGCAGAACATCATCACCATTAAGAAGGGAAAATACCGCACAGTAAGACTAGGTGGAGGTAGATTTTTAAAAAGGGGGGGGGGGGGGGAGGGGGGGAGAAAAAAGTGAAAGATGCTTCAATTGAGAATAAGAAGGTATCATACACTTGCACTCTTGAGAGTTTTGCCTGAGTAATAACTGCGGGAACAAGCACAGATACTGCTTTCATCACAAATCACCCGCAAAACACAGAATACATCCCTTCATATTAGCCAGTTGTATTGCAAAGCCGCAGGTCTTCATTAAAAATTTCTAAGTTCATGCACAGTATACAAACAGAATTTAGAAATCTTTATATTCCTCCCGATCTTTGACTTTGATGGGATTTTATCTTTCATTTTTGTATCCACGGTACAAAGATAACATGCAATTTCATCAAGCTAATCTTATGAAAGAACGTTTTAGCTCTTCAAACAGGCAGCTGGTTTTGTAAGACAAATGATAAAATGGAAAAACTAAAAAGATCTGAACCTCCTTTGTGCCTGAGAGTACTAACTGTATTTGCAAGAATAAGTTTATATTAGAACTCTTTCACATAATGAAACATTCAGAGATGTCAGAGAGAGACTGCACCTCGTCATCCATAACCCTTGAAACTAAACTGAATCAGAGATTTTAAATAGTTACCTATTTCAGAAAGCTGGCATGGCTTTAAAGAGAATCCAGACACAACCTCATCAAGCACCTTTATGCTGGTTGGAGTTCCTATACTGGTATGTTTCAAGAAGCATTTTTTACTGAGTGACAAAGAATAAAGAAAGTGGTAAGACAACAGGCCATCTTCCTTGGTTTACACCATCCTCCTGGCCCCGTAATTCCTACCACAGTCCATGTTTTGGCTATGGGCCAGAGCAATCTCCAATCTCCAGAACAATCTTCAAATAAGGAACAGAGCTAGCTGAACAATGTTTAACTTGTAAAATTGAGCAGATGAACAGCTCAAAAATAAGCTTGACAAAAATGGAAGAATTTCTCTGGCTGCTCTGCTGATGCTATTTTCAGAGCAATAAGCACAGCAAGATTTAACAGAGCAATAATGCTGCACATCTACCAATATAATTTGCATTTCAATATCTACAGAGGATTTTAATTTTTTTCAGTGCTATGATAATCAAGTTTGTATTTCTTACCGATGGACAAATGAAAGCTAATTTACTACAGACATTTTCCTATCTGTAAGTTTGAATAAACATTGCAAGAACAGCAAGTCAAGGAAAAATCATTTCCTTGAATATTCTCGCACCTTAGACTGCTCTGAGATTTACTCTACTAAAGCAGAGTGTTGCCCACAGAAAGGGATGAAACCTGTATTTACCGAAAGCTTGCATTGTGAAAAGTTTCTGAGGCATACGTAAAAAAATGACAATGGTTGTCATTGGTACATGTTTTTTGACACTGTTGATAGCTGTCAGCCATAGTAACATCATAAATTTTCCCTTCCATATCCAGGCCTATGTGGACATCTGGGCTGCAAGCTGTGAAAAAAAGAGAGACCAAGTTCTGAAAACACGCTTCTATTCTTTTCCCCATCCCACACCGCAAACTGCCCAAAAGATAGCAGTTTGCATGACACAGCCCTCATAATCCAGATTCCACGTCCCACGCTCACTTCAGTTACATCATATTCCACATATACTTCTAGTAAGAAAATCAGAAGTGTAGGTATATAGTACAGTACCACATGGCAGAGGAAAAAACTGGCAGACTTTGACTGTGCCTTTGCCTACATGAGAGAGCAGCTCTAACCACTATGGCTGAGACCATGATGACATTAATCAAAGCAAGAACTCAGGATTAACACTAAAACCTACTTTCCCGTTTCCCAACTCATAGAGCAGTTTAAAAGGCAAATTCTGTCCTCATAAGCAACAGACATCTCCCATTTGAGTCAGAAGATTTTATTTACACTCCACAGAGGGAGAATCAGGACTGTGTGGTTTGAAATAGCTTTCCCCGACGCAGGTTTTGCCTCATGGTCAGTAAGGTCTCTTCACAGAACACAAGTCAGCCAACAATTGGTGGGGCTTTTACACATATATGGGTAGATTTTCATTTTAGGGACATTAGTCTGATTCTGGAGTAACTCCAGTGATATCAGTTAGTTTATATAATGTAAAGAATAACATCCCACTGAAATCTATTTTGCTGGGCCAAAGATACTCAGAAATATAAATGCAACAGGATGTTGGCAGGAAAGGGCTTTTAAAAGTCCTGGCTGCTCTGAAAGGCAAGTGGCAAGGAAAAGCAAGCACAACCGATTTGTCAATAGCTGCAATGGAGAACTTGCATAAAGTAAGACCCATTTAGCCCTGGCGTATTGAGGTGCTATACCAATAAAACTAAAGAATTAGCATGACATCTGTAAGACATTATTTGACCTCAAAGTCAGGAAGCGAATAAATATATACTTCCTTATTCTGTTTTTCTGCAGTACCATGCTATGCTTAAAGCTGATCTCCTCTTAATGACATCATGATGATGGCACAAGTTTAAAACATATTTAAAACAACACATTTAATAGGCTTTAAATATGTCTGCTGATAACTCACAGGTATGGCATGCTGACACTAAGATTCTGTGCATAGCACGCATACACTAAAAGATGGAGCTGCTAGTAAATTATTACATAGAATCATGAAAGTAGCAACATCACTTTGTGACTATGCACTTCTGCTTTGCTGGGCATCTGCTCTACCAAATTATAAAGCAGGGTCACACACGCTGTATGAGCAGCTTGCTGGAGTGGAATTGTAGTAGTAAATTAATCTTTAGAACTGGAGCTACCAGTTAAAGCATGTGCTCCCATCTGCCTCTAGCAAATGAAATAGTGACTGCAGGAGCATAATTTCTCTGTTACTTCATCTGGGGAGCCTCAGTGGTGGATAATTGGGGCTGAAGGGTGAAACCAGTGGAAGATTTTGTAAGCTGTGTTTGAAAGAGATCTGGCAAAGAACACACAAGTCACTGCTTGGCTGCTTCCCTGATTCTATTAATTTTTTTCAAAATGCTAATTTTCTAACATCTGCTACATGATAGAGAGTATAAAATGCATACACATGAATAACCGTATCTTACCACTGATTTGGATGTCACACTGTTTTAAGGAATGTCCAGAGATGGCTCCTTCCATATCCACTTTTGGCAGCATTTCCGTATCGCTGTCTTTTAAGTAGCAGGAAAACCTGTGTTTTAAAATGCAGCAATTCACAGCTTTTGCAGTACAACATAGACTTTCATAATTGTTTCTCAGGTGAAATGCAGGCTGTCCAAGATCCCTCAACGTTAAAATTTAGACAAGAAGTGCAATTTGGAGAAAGGTAGGGTAGTATCTGTATCTGCTTCGTTGGCACTGGTGGCAGATGAGATTACTGAGTGTATGTGGGAGCTCCAAGAGGTCTCATTAAAGTGAGAAGCAGAGCCCAGGGTTTGGAGGACAGAAACACACTGGGCATAGAGAGTGAGGACAACCTCATCCTCTCAGGCTACTGAAGTCCTTAATTGTGAGAAAAATATGCTAAAGAGAGAGGATGGGGGACAGTAGCGGGTACCACTGGAGAGGTAAAATTGCTCACATTGTCCCTCAATAATAGATATGTGGCAGAGAGGAGGGAGTGCACAGTCAGTTCTGTTTCCTTGAAAGGGTTGGTATATGAGTGTGAAAGATTGGGCATTGCCAAAATTAATCTTTCAAATTTAAGCAAATACTCTTTTAGATCACCAGTTTTAAAGATAGATGACATTGTTTTCCATGGCAACCCTGTAGCTTTCCCTGGGTGCCTGTGTTCTGTTAAAATGTTACCGAGTTCCTTAAAGTATCACAGGAGACCAGCAAAAGCCACATGAACATGAACATTTTACCTTTTTGCCGGATCTTTAGTCCATGCCGCTGGCAAATAGGTGAAGAGCAGACAGGTAGGATGGTAAGTACACACTACTTGGCAGTAATTGGCACTTGGTGTAAAAACTGTAGCGAGGTCTCCTCCTTGGAAGTATGTATTTTCATAGATCTGAGTCACACATTCTGATGTAGAATAACAAAATGCATAAATTATTAGAGATGGGAGCACGCACAGTTCACCAGGAGAGGGTGAAGCCACTGCTCCTGTTTGTCATTGACCTTGCTTTTAAGACAGTCCTTTGGCAGGAGAAGAAGGTGAGGGGGTTGAGTAGCACAGTTCCTCCAAGAGTCTCATCTTTGCTCTCCAGCAGAAATAAAACTCTGGGGCATCTTGCCCCATTCCCTGCCTTGTACCTGATGCTGGAGCAGGGCAGCTTGAGCCAAGGCAGAAGCCCAAGCAGCAGGACGGGCCACAAGGCAGATCTGCACAGCAAAGAGGGAACGGACCTTCTCATGGCAAATCTCAGGAGCAGCAGAAGCATCTTCTGAGAGAGACCAGTACAGAGCACCATTAAGAGGAAAACCAGGAGAAGGAAGTGCAGAGACCAAAAAGAGAAAGTTGTATGTGCAGAGAGTCCTATTTTGTTTAGGGATGCCCTGAGGCCAGAGTCACAGGCGGTGCCACTGTGCATAGCTTCAATGGTTCCCAGCATTTTATAAACCTTCTGCTCTCTCACACTCCACCTTGAGCCCCCTCTGACTTGCTTTACAATGAAGAAAATACTGTTAGAGTAGCGTCGCAGGAACTGCCCAGAATAAAAATGAGCTCAACTACCACCTTGCATCTGCAGGAATTCATCATCAGTCCCATACTGAACTCTGCAATGAAACCCACTCATGCTGCAGAGCTATGCAGTGAAGATACCTAAGCAGCAACCTGTTCCCATCTTAAAAATGCCTTCATTTTGAAAGATCTCTGTGTTAAAACACACACGAGGGCTGGCTTTGTAGAGAAGTCCACTCTCTTCTTGTATTTTGCCCTGCAAAGGGGTAGCAAATCAGCAAATATGATGATTTTCATTCCTATACCTAAAAAAGTGCTTTTTCTGAGCTAAAAGATAAAGAGAAAATACTGTATTTTTACAGAATTTGAGGAAACCCAACTGAAAGCATTTTATCTAGCTGCTTAATCTGTTACTATAGAACTATCGTACAGTATCAAAAGCTATTTAAAATGAAAACAAATGGAACTATCATATTGGATTTTACAGTTTTAAAATATTATAAGATGATTTTATTTGTTAATGTGTTTATAAACTATACTTAGGTAATTCTATGTTTCCCACACATAGGTAAAATATACAATTTACCCCCAAAAAAAGGAAAAAGTAAGGAATTATTAGACTTATGTGCAAGATATGCTAATATCTTTTAAAGGTTAATTTCTTGTTAATACAAAATTTGTAGTTTATAAATATACAAATTTTCTGGTATATATACTTTCCAGAACTTTCTCTAAAAATTGGTATTTATTATAGAATCATAGAACAGTTTAGGTTGGAAAAGACCTTTAAGATCATCAAATCCAACCATTAACCTAGCAGTGCCAAGTCCACATCTACACTTATTAATTTTTGTCTTTTAAATACCTCCAGGGATGGGGACTCAATCAATTCCCTGGGCAGCCTGTTCCAATGCTTGACAACCCTTTCAATGAAGAAATTTTTCCTAATATCCAATCTAAACCTCGCCTAATGCAACTTGAGGCCGTTTCGCCTTGTCCTATCGTTTGCTACTTGGGAGAAGAGACCGACCCCCGCCTCGCTACAACCTCCTTTCAGGTAGTTGTAGAGAGCAATAAGGTCTCCCCTCAGCCTCCTCTTCTCCAGACTAAACAACCCCAGTTCCCTCAGCCGCTCCTCATAAGACTTGTGCTCTAGACCCTTCACCAGCCTCATTGCCCTTCTTTGGACGCGCTCCAGCACCTCGATGTTTTTCTTGTAGTGAGGGGCTCAAAACAGTATTCCAGGTGTGGCCTCACCAGCGCCAAGTACAGGGGGATGATCACTTCCCTAGTCCTGCTGGCTACACCATTTCTGATACAAGCCAGGATGCCATTGGCCTTCTTGGCCACCTGGGCACACTGGTGACATATTCAGCCAGCTGTTGACCAGCACCCCCAGGTTCTTTTCTGTTGGGCCGCTCTCCAGCCCCACTTCCCCAAGCCTGTAGTGTTGCATGGGGTTGTTGTGGCCCAAGTGCAGGACCCGGCACTTGGCCTTGTTGAACCTCATACAAATGGCCTCGGCCCATCGATCCAGCCTGTCCAGATCCTTCTGTAGGGCCTTCCTACCCTCCAGCAGACCAACACTCCTGCCCAGCTTGGTGTCATCTGCAAACTTACTGAGGGTGCACTTGATTCCCCTCATCCAGATCATTGATCAAGATATTAAACAGAACTGGCCTCGATACCGAACCCTGGGGAACACCCCTTGTGACTGGCCACCAACTGGATTTAACTCCATTCACCACAACTCTTTGTGCTCAGCCATCCAGCCAGATTTTTACCCAGTGAAGAGTACGGTCATCCAAACCACAAGCAGCCAGTTTCTCCAGGAGAATGCTGTGGGAAACAGTGTCAAAGGCTTTCCTAAAGTCCAGGTAGACAACATCCACAGCCTCACAGCCTTTCCCTCACCCACTAAGCAGGTCTCCTTGTCCTAGAAGGAGATCAGGTTAGTCAAGCAGGACCTGCCTTTCATAAATCCCTGCTGACTGGGCCTGATCCCCTGGTTGTCCCATATGTGCTGCGTGATGGCACTGAGGATGATCTGCTCCATAACCTTCCCCAGCATCCTCCTTCTGGCCCTTCTTATAGCTAGGCGTCACATTTGCTAACCTCCAGTCTACTGGGACCTCCCTGGTTAGCCAGGACTGCTGATAGATGATGGAAAGTGGCTCAGTAGATTCTCAGTAGAGTTTCTTTGCTCAACTTAGTCATTAACAGAAAAGCATTTTCTGTTAGAACACTCTAAGCAAATTCTAAAGTCAAAAGAAAAGAATATTGTGATTATTTGCTGTACCAGATATTTTGGATTTTATTTACCTTCTTCTAGTGTAAATTAATACACAAAGAATTGATTTATGCTGTAAAACAATGTACCATATAAAACTATGCCAGTTCTGAATACTTTAATTTAATAAAAATGTTTCCTAGGCTTCAGAAATGTTCCAAGATTTTAGTTTTGCTGAGATTTCAATCCATGTAAAATATTACCTTAAATAATACTACATTTATCAAACAGATTTTGCTAAAAAGCTGAGTTACCTAATTGTCCTCTGAGAAAACAGTTAATACATTACTGAGCATAAACCTGTGTTACGTCTTAGTTATAATTTATCAGTACAGGGAACTTCAGGGAAATGCGATGCAGTTTTTGTAGTTTGACTTTTGCTAACTGAACAAGGTAAATCATTAACACAGACTGACGCTGAAAAACATACACAATCACTAATTTTCCAGCATATAAGAAAATTCTAAAAAATAATTTATGATAAAACAATTGGTTCCGGAGTTATTCATACTTATTGCAATACTCTTTCAAGCATGATGGTACATAGGTGTTACACAGATACCTTTTAAATCAGTAATTTCAATCAAAGGCAATATGTGAGACTGAAGGTAAGTGCAGTTTGTTTATTTAAAAAAAGAGGGTGTTGGCTCTGAAGCTCAGCTGCTGTCCCCCAGTGAGGCTCCTGGGCTGAGTGGCCCCTGCACCATGGCCGTCAGTCCTGCCTCCTACCCCGAGGGCAGCGTCTGGGGAAGGGCTGAGGCTCCTCTGCAGCCAGATTACCCCAGCACTGCCGGACTGAGGCTCCAGCAGTCAGCACTCATTACTGCAAATTAGAGCTCTAATTTGTCCTGGGGGGAACCAGGTTGGAGCAAAGCACGGGGCACCACTCCAACTCCTGGACCCCGATCAGCCACAAAGGACTCCCTTCCTAAGCTGCTACCTTGCTGTTGGGTGTAGGACACTGAACATCACACTAATTTCACAGTTACAAGCTGGATGCAGCCTCAGTCCGATAGAGAAAACTGCCTGTAGCACAGTCCCGTACGTGCTGGGCGAGGTGACAGCATGGCGGGGTGGCAGGACAATGTCAGTAAAGCCCCATTAGAAAGTTCCATGTCAGGCAATAGGGTTATGTGGGTTACCCAAACATAACTGAGTGCAACCCAGCAGAATCAGACAGCTCGCTCAGGACCAGACTGCAGTTACCAATCATGTCCCCTTCTAGAAGGGCCACATTGCTCTGCGTGCCTATCTTTGGAATTATATATTCACTTACCGCTGTAAACGGAAGCAAGTAAGAAAATGAAATAAAAAGTCTGATAAATCCAAATCATCCTAAAAAAACACAAAATCATTCTTTAGGATATGTTTAATAAAGGGTGTATAATTAGTTTTATGAAGTACCGCAAAGCATATCACTGATTTACACTTGTACTGTTACACCATTAATTCAAAATGACATTGAGAATTACAAATTATAGCTGTGATATGCAGTTATGGCATGCAAAAAGTAGCATAAAAAAGAGCAACAAAGGTTTGTCCTTTACTTATGGTTGCAAGAAGCAATAAAGCTTGTAAGTACTTAGAGAATTTCTGCTTCGTTTTACAGCAGAATATTTATTCTTGCTTAGACTGGAAGTAATATTCCATCAAAATGTCATTATGAATCCTGACTGTCCTAGTAGTTAAGTGGATACTATTATCAATGTAGCAAACAAATGACTCGCTCTCACTGCTTCTGGTATATATGAATTTTAAACCATTTCTTTTTTTTTTTTTCCCCCCCCACATGCTACAGCTTAAGCTGTGAAAGAATCAAATAAATTAACCACAAAACACAACCCATAAATAGATCAACATACACTGTCTTGTTGCTATGAAAACCTTTCACTGAATGATGATTACATACCTGAACATACAGTAGGTCTGGATAAATGGATAAGGTTTATGCTCTACTAAAAAAAAGTCAACAGTTTGTGTTAAATATTACTATGCTTGCAATGCTAACTTATCTTTAATATTTACTTTGAATGGGTACTCTTTCTGTCAATATTGTTACTGACCTTGGGCCACATTTTCAGAACGTACATCATCCAGACCACACTGAAATCGATGTCCAAGTTTTACACCAGCTGAGCATCTGCCTCTTGATGACATTTTAAAATAAAAGGTGAATCCTTGGTTCGGAACAGCCAGAGTATCTGCTACTAGCACAAGAATCTACACAAACAAGGAATGAGATTCATCTCAAGAGTAAATCCTGAGCTGGGGGGGGGGGCGGGGGGGGGTGGCGGGGAAATCCACATGAAATCAGTAAGACTAGTGACTCAGACTCAAGTAAATGACACCATTATGAAACTACTGTAACTGAGGACACAACCATCACCTATGTCTTCTGACTATTACACCATTCTCTTGAGGCATGCCCTTGGCAAATAAATAGAGACAGCTATATTCTTCAACTGTGTATTCTGTGCGCTGTTTTCTTTAACATCAGTTCAAGTTCTTATTCCTCCTTTTCTGTACTTTGCACAAATTATTCTGTCTACATCTTCCAAGTAGTCTTACTGCGGCCCTTTCTACACTCCTATTTTGTTGTTAGATGCAACTAAGAGCGTCTTCAGTTTGCTGGAAGCCAGAAAAAAAAACAAACCCATTTGCAGATATATGAAATGTAAATGCAATAACAAGAAGTCAAACTTGAAATTGCCAAAGGCACATATCTTCCCTCCTCCCCGATCTTCTTCCTCTCTTCTTTTAGACTGAATATGCTGGAAAGACAGATACATATGCTCTACTCAAAAAATATCTAGATCAAAACATTTCACCCAGCTGTGACCCTTTTTGAGCATCCTCATGACTGAAATGACTTCTCTATGGGCCAGCAAGGTCTCCAACTCCTCCTTACAGAGGAAGAACTGTCTCAAAGAAAGTCTTCATACTCTCCTGTGTATCAGTTTGCTTTACCCTGACATGCTTGTAGGAGAGGACTCAAATGTTTCCAGCACAGAAGCTTTCATTTTTATGTGCTCTCTTCTAAGTACGTAACAGTGACAAGAGAGAGTGCTAGAAGGCTTACCTGCAAAACACACTGATAGTTTATTCTTGTAACATGAAGTGTTTTGAGACTAAAAGATGCCTGTACAGCTCTGACCTTCAGCTCGGAAGAGGAGATCTTCC
The DNA here is from genome assembly GCF_047370975.1 of Nipponia nippon. Taxonomy (NCBI): domain Eukaryota; kingdom Metazoa; phylum Chordata; class Aves; order Pelecaniformes; family Threskiornithidae; genus Nipponia; species Nipponia nippon. The sequence continues at coordinate 35,643,776 of NW_028262380.1, forward strand.
ATCAGCCACAGAGTGTAGAGGTATCGTGGGAGTACAGCTCTGGGAAAGTATACCGCACCATCTCCAGCCTTCCTGTGTAACCACAGGTATGTCACAGTCTCTCTCATCTATAAAATGATGATAATCTTTTACACCTCTAGAAAAATTATCACCTTTACTTCAAATTACAGAATTTTCATAATCCTGCAAGTAATCACAAAACCTACCATGTATTCGAATACTTCTAAACAAAACAAGCTGAACTTAGAAATTTTTGTGTTGCTCAACCTGCAGTAACATTCAATTAATTTTTTTTTTTTTTAATGCATTTCACTTGGTGGCACAAAGAGATGAGAACTTCTCTCCAAGGACTTTTAATTTCTTCACTTTTCATTTCTCATCTGGGCTTTCCAGCTCAGATATTAGGCAGTGTTATTCCAGTTCATTACTGTCTTATTAAAAAACAAAATAAAAAAACCACCCAAAAACTCCAACCCCACGCTTTTGGAAAAATAAGGTATACAGTTCAAATTGGCAGAAAAAAACATATTGTCTCATTATACAATATGCAGTCATAGCCATTCATCAGAAGCTTCTGTAAGACTTAATTTCTATAATCCATTATCTCTATTTTACAAATTTGTCTCAGGAAAAGGAATCTTTGGTGGTGGCTGTTTGTTTCATAAGCAAACTAGTCAGAAAAAAAAAGAAAAAAAGACTTTCTTAAAGCAGCAGATCTCAAATATAGATATCACACTCCTTCCAAAAGCATACATCATTTTAACTACATCTGTATGGGCATCAGTTGGATTTGATGGTGAAGCTAAGAAATAAGGCAGCAATGCTATTCAAAGAGAATCACAATGAGCACACTCACTTTGGAAAAATAAATGCATTCTCTTTCAGTGGGCCTGCTGCTCAGAGGACAACTGCTCCCGTTTACACTGCTGCACTGTTGCTCAAATCAAGAGTTGTACTTCTGTACAGAGAAAAGAATGTGCATGAACCCTAAGTTCCTGAATGAATTATTGTTTATTATATTATAGGACATATTTATTAGAGAACAAATTATAAAATATGCTGAGACAAATTCTCAGCTGCTATCAGTTTACTGAGCTTCACTGGAATCCAAAGAGCTTACTTGATTTAAACTAGAGGAAGAGCTAGAAATTTAAAGTGCATAGAATACCAAAACCATCGAATACTCCTTCGGCTCACAAGGCTTCCACATATAAGGTTACTGTTGTCTGAATTCCCTCCTTGTATTCATTTAGCTATCAATAATATTCTGGCAACTAAATTGGGATATTGTAATTAAGATTTAGTAATTCAGATGGCAAGGTTAAAAGAGTTCATCAAAACATTTTGATAAAATGGAAAAATTATTGGTGATACAAGTACAAAATTTAGATGAATCATCTGAAACAACATGGAGTGCTTGCTTCTGTTTTCACTCCCTTTCATTTTGACTTAGTATTTAAAACAAAACAAAACAAAACCTGCTTCAGCCTAAGCTGTCAGCAAGTTCTTTAAGATGAAACCTCCCTGGCAGTGCAATTGCCTGCTAGCTTGATACTGCTTTCTGCTGATTGCCACTGTGATTTATGCAAAATCTCATTCATCTGCAGGAAAGGTGGCAGGAATTACTGAATTGTTTCACCTCAGGAAATGAATGACTGGACTCTAGTCTGATTTAGGTCTAATTCTGCCTGCCAAAAGAAAATCCCACATTTCTTATGGCAATCCTATTCAAAGAGCAGCTTCAACATGGGAGAGAATCTACTCTTTGTGGTAAGACACCCACCAGTTGTGACGTGGAACAAGAGGAAGAACATCTCAGAGGGAAGGAGGGAAGAAAGGTACCAGTAAAACAGGAACAACCCAAGTTCTCATTTCGATATGGCTTTGTGGACATCCTTCCATCTGAATGAGGGTGCTATAATAATATCACAAACTCGGTTCTGAATTTTCCAGTAGGAAAAAAAAAAAACAAATAGCCTAAAGTATTCTCTGTGTATCTTTAATTCTGCATGGTTGCCACTATGTACATGACAAAGGACAGAGTGAAACACCAAATGCTGCTAAAACAACTTCTAAAAATTAAATCTTGATCTTTCCTTTTTACAATGAACAATCCGGAGCCTTTTCATCTGAGTCCAGATGACATTATCTGAGTGAAGAATCCGCTCTCTCACTAGGCCAAAGTCTTCTCGTGTTTGACTTGATTGCACCCAAAATGGCTGCAAAAAGCTGGCTAGAATAACTTATTCACTGATTTGTGGGAAGTGCTGGATTGCATATTGTATGGAAAGAAAAGCCATATAGTAGTTCCATATTCTGCAATTACATGTCAACAATAGCCTTCCTAGAAATACAGCCCAGAAATAACTGCACATCAGATGTCAAATAAGAAATCAATGCAGACCAAATTCAGGATCATAGAAAACATGTAAGACAGTTGCAAATATTAAACAACAAATCGCTACCGGGTTTGTTTTGTAAGAGGGCTTCTTTGATTTTTTCTTATGAATAGATTTCATTTTTTCTTATAAATGGAGAATCACATAAATGCCCAAGGCCTTGCTTCTTGCAGCTAAAACACCTGATGCTGGTTATTGTTAGACACTAGAGAAGACAGAACATTTCAATGTACTGAAGGGTTCTGGAGTCTTGACCAGGCCCTGTAAATTGTCAGACTAACTCTTGAGCACATTATATGTGTCCCTGAACTACTAGCCTGGAGTCAGGTCTGGAGGTTTGGGCATACAGTTTTTTGCTGACTGCCTCTCTTCACTCAAAATAATTTGCATTTTCAAGGAACACTTTCCATCTCCACAAGCTACACTCCAGGCATGGATCAGAAAAACCCATTTCTTCTCCCATTTTCAGAAGAATTTTTTTTTTTTTTTTTTTAGAAAGTGATTTAATTTAGTTTTTAATCCACGCAAACTATGAAGATCATCTTCTAAATATGACCTGACTATGAACTGAGGTAGTACTATACTGGGAGGTTTGCCAGGGGGTGGCACTGATACTGCTTTGAGGAAGGAAAGTGGGGTAGGATTCTCCAAACGAAGGCTCTTTGAGTCTTTCACCTGCTGGAAGAGGAGTATCAGTGAGATGACATGTTAGATCACACGTGACAAGAGGATCTGTATGCAGCAGTGTACTAACATCTGTACATGAGTGCTTATCTTTTGCAGCATGAGGATTAAATTCAGGAAGGCAGGCAGATGTCTAGTAAGCACCACTAGTCCATCTCCTGCGTGTTTCCCAAACATGCAGCTTTCAGAGCCCAAAAAGCAGTTTGGGTCAAGGTGGCTCGAAACCTCTAGTGGCTCTGAGGCAGCCCTGGAAGCGCTTTCAAGCAGCATCACCCAAGAGGCCACACAGAGTGTTTGCTGTCAGCTTTCTTCATAACAGCTGTAAACCATGATCCAGAAACACTCACGCACGCTATTTCTGTCATCCCAGGAGAAAGTTGTGTCCTTTCCGTTACCATACTAAAGGGATCTTTATGAGACAAAGGCTATCAACTTCTTACAGCAAGGCAGTCATAATTCAGAAACAGAGCCAGCACCATCCCATGATTAGCATCATTGAGATTACCCTATATGAATCATTACCCAGCAGTAATATTTGGGTTTAGAGTTCAGCCACTACCTTCATACCATCAGCAGACACCTAGCCATCAGGACAAAATCACAAACAGCTGCTATGCACATGCAGTTTTTATGACACTGTATTTGTTGTCCCATTACTTAATCAGGAAACCTGGCAAGGCTGCATTGCATTCCTAAGTCCTACAGGGTTTAAAAAAACCAAACAGACAAACAACAAACCTCAAGGGCTGTTGCTGACCACAACCAGCATTTACACACCACATGACTCAGGTTAATAAAAGGACACACTCCACACAACACGAGGTGTCCAACATCTACCCTGCAGGCAGAAAGTTCCTCTTCTTTCAGTATTGATTGCCTCAATATTTATTTCCTTAGCAGCCTCAGATTGCTTCAGAACCAGTTTTCACAACAAAAGACAAGAGGTCACTGCCTTTTCAGAACAGCTCTGAACACAAAGACTACAGGATTACATCAGTGCTCCTCTTGGCAAAGATACTATGTGCATCATTAAATAAGGATTTTCCATTTTGGTAACCCTGTGCCAGCATTTGAGCCCATGTACTTTCAATGAGTTTCTCATTACAGTTTTATCCAGTTTTTGTCTCAATTATTTTTCTCTTGTTCCCGTGAGAGATCATAAAGAAATTACAACTTACTTGAGATCCCATTATATGAGAAGAGTATGGCACAAAAACAAAGCAGAAGCAGAATATTGGTCATTGTAGATAGATGTCAGAAAAATTTTCTCCTTATGGAGAGAATTGTTACCATTTGGTCAATTTTAAAAACTGTTTCCACAAAATAGATCCCACAGAAGAGAAGGAATTAATATTAGTTTTCATTTGTCTTGAAAGTCCTCAATTTAAGGGTATAGTTTAACAAAACACGAGGTACCTCTCCAGGTTTCAGCTACATACCAAATGTCCTGAGAAAATGTTTTCCATATGCAAATCTTGTATGCCTGCAAAGCTCACATTACCAAATACCCAAAAGTGCTACATAATTCCTTAACTTAGAGTCTCTTTGGAAAACGTGTCATTTGTTTTATGTGTATTAACTTTCAAGACTACCTTCTTACATTATCTCATTAGAAAGAAAACAATTTTTACAATCAGCCCTGTAAACTTAAATTCTTGTTATTATCTAGCAAGGAAACCCATCTTTCAAAATGAAGGCGGAAGAATGGAACCATATTATCATTGTTACATGACTTTTGTTTTCTTAATGGCAAAAGAAAGGTAGCAATTACAATAAACTATTTGTCAAGGTCTGTGATTTCATTGATGTAAACTAAGCAGTTAAATCCTTTATTTTTATAAGATCCTCAGAAAACGGGAAAAACTAGGTTTATCAGAATATAAAGAATTCAGCAAGTTCAAGGGAACCTCTAATTTAGTTGGAAAACATAGGAATTATTTTCTCCCTATTCTGATGTTCTACAAAGCACAGCAGTATCCCAGGTATTAAACCACTGTTGTTAAAAGGGCACAAGGAAACAGAGAAAGAAAAGAATTTGTAAAGGTCAACAAAACCAATAAGGACAGACTACTCCTTTCTTACTCTGCAACACATTAAGCATTACAGGTGGACTAGTCCATATTAGCCGTATCAGCTCTGACCTCTAGCTTCTCATCCAGTTCCCCTCTGCAGGTTGCCTATAGCCCCAGAACAACCTAAAGGTGATAGTACCCCTCAAACCCCCACCACCAACCACAGTGGCAAGAGCAACTGCAGCATCAGCAGCTAAAGACAGAGGTGTGGTTATCAGTGTGCGCCCTTCTTTGTACAGTGCCAGGGTCATGCTGGGGTAACACACACCAGCCAAAAGATGTGCCAAAGCACAGGCCAGAAGTAAAGGGCGGACCAGCTAGAGGACCTCAGCTTGGTCTAGCACCAGCTTTTTCTTCAGTGCTTACAAAAGTCATGGAGAATCTATTCTCCAGCTGTGTGGTTTGTTGCAGATTTTGACTTGTCCTGAAGGTACAGTCAGAAACTTTCACAGGCGCTTCATTCCATCACTGCAATTCCTCTTTGACATCAATTAGCAAGAAATCCTCTATGTCACCTTCGGGACCCTAGAAGGCAAGAGCAGACTGGCTCGTTGTTTCACCCTGGACTAACACAGTAAAATCTGGTTGATTGATCATCCCAGAGGAACTGATAAGAAATAATTATCCATCAGTAACTTACCTACACCCAGGCATGTAATTTTTACAGATATAATTTCATTCCATATCGAGGCATAGTAGAAGTTTATTCTCAAAATTTGTAATAATACAGTGTTTCTGTCATTATGAAATCCTGTGTGTAATTTGCACACTATCTAGTTCATGGTATGATTATACAGATTAATGCTTATGGTATGCTTTGCTAAAAAATAATTCAGAGCACTCGCTAAAGAATTACTGTAAATGCTTACAAAGGAAGACTGAAATTGAGAGATTTTTCCTTTGTCTTCATAGATGCAGTCATCACCAAAACAGAAAAAAAATTGTGCCAAGTGGAAGAATTGATCACTTGCACCTTTCAGAACCAAAGAAACCTGAAAACTACACAGAGATTTGAGACTATCAGTTACCTCGCAAATGCTATGGAATTTAACCAGATCGCTCCATCACAGGCATTATTATTGCTACTACCATAATTTAAGTTTTTTTGCACTGTTGCAATAGAATAGTTTCATCCGAGTAGATAAGATTTGATGTTTAAAGACTTGCACTTCCAAGATGAACATGAAGTTCACATGTAGTAGAAAAGTAGAGCAATTTAGGGCTATTACAACATCATCTTTAATGAAACAATCACTAAAAACTTTAGTTTCAACAAATTGCTGGACTGCCATCAAAATATCCGATTTAAAAACATATCTAAGCCTAAATAACTTGGAAGTTTTTGGAAAAATAAAATCTTGAATTTCATTTCATTCTGATCCAGCATTTGGCCTTCTCTTCAGCTTAATCCAGATGCCATTATTTGGCCGAAGAATCAGTTCTCCAGTTATACCAAGCTCTTCTGGCTTTTGACACGAGTCCACCCAAAAGCGCCGCAGGATGAGGGCTAGAAGAGCTTTCTCCTCCATTTGTGCAAAGCGCTGACCTACAAGTTACAGGGCAGAAAAAAAAAAAAAAAAAAAAAAAGATGTTATTGTCAGGTTGCATCAACAGTTGCTGCATTTGCACGGTCACAGTGATAGCCCTAGGAACACAGGACAGCAAGGACTGTGCATCTGCCTTGAGAACAGAACTGGCTTTCGGCCAAAACTCAAGGTCACGTGGATACTAATGAAACTAGCACTTTTCTCTGCGTGACAACTCTGGCCTTCCCGGGACAATCCACAGCACGTCCTCTTTGCCACAGCACACAGAACTCAAACAGCAAGGAGGAAACAGTCAACACTTTACATGGAACTAATACAAAACACAGTCTTAGCATGTCTCTTGGATGGACTAGGTAGGGGGGAATGGATGACAGACCAGAGCAGGAGAAGATGCAACACAGAGACTGCAAGGAGAGACAAATCCCACTGTTCCATATGTGCAGAGAGGAGCAAAGAAGATAGAACTGCAATAGAACAACACGTAGACCTTCCTTCAATGGACACTAAGCATCATACACACTGATGATTTGGTAGCGCAGAGGGCAGAGTTCAATTTACATTACAGAGAAAGGTGGAGGAGGAAAGGGGAGAACAGAGAAATATGAGGGAAACCAAACCAAGTGTCACAATTCTGGCAGTTCACTCAAACTAAACTGAAAATGGGAACAGGACACAAAACCCAGGGCTCAAAACTTCTTCTGTGTTCCCCTCTGTATAATATGCACTTACGGATGTCTGTACACATGTACACAGTGATGTATTTCTGCAATGATATTAATGAACCACCTCTCCTGCACATGTTCCTGTACACCCAGGAACTAGCTAGACATGTAATATTAAATTAGATTCCTCTTTGGAACACAGGAAGACCTAGTCTGCTGTTCTTATTGGAAGGGCACCTATTCCAAATGAGACAAATTAAAACCAAACAAAACAACCCCACCCCCAAAAGAAAACAAATGAAACCAAAAACCCAGAAGTTGTATTTCCTGTTCTTGTAAATGGCATGAGAATCCCTGAATGTTCCCCACCTGCACTTATGATCAGTGCAGGGAACAGTCTTTTCATGTGTTCTACGATATAAACAACTATGCCTCTACTTTGAGCACAGATAAATGCCAGGTGTTTCAGTGGCACCTGAAGAACTAACAAGTTCTGGGACAACAGGGAAAACACCAGAGCAACAATAGTGTGAGAGAGGGAAAGAATACATCAGTTGCAGACAGCATGTTTGGGACACTCAGCTGAGATCATGAGATAGACAGATGAGATGTTTCCAGAGCAAAACAAGTGCAGGACATTTGCCTTTGCCTTCTCTTGCTCTGTCTTGCTGACACTGAGGATCAGAAATTTGGAAGCAATCCTGTCCTCACAGGAGCCCATTAACATGCTGACAGGCTGCACAGGCAGTGAGGAGAAAACACCAGCATGATAGACACTGGCCCCTGGGAAAAAAGGAAACCGTTGGGAAGAAACAAAATGTGGCAGCTCAAGCGCCCAGCTCACGGGGGAGACAGTTCCCAGAATTTGGGGGCCAGGGGAGGACGACGGGACAGGACAAGACCATCAGGCACATCAAGGCTTACATTTCTGATACACTTGCTGCTGACACAGTTCCCACACCAAAACCAGCACTGTCACATTACAAAGGCTTCCTCTTCAGCTACCTACCAATGCAGTTCCTAGGACCAGCTGAGAAGGGCACATAAGCATATGGGTGCCTTCCCTTACAATTTTCAGGGAAGAATCGCTCAGGCCTGAACTCCTCCGGGTCAGGGAAGATCTCGGGGTCTCTATGCAGGGCATAAGTTACAACAATAACATTTGTGCCTTTTGGTACCCGATATCCTCCTAAAGACAAAAGGGAAAGTGAGAAGGCTTGAAATAACAGCAAATAAGTGACTTTCTATACACAACAGCACAGTAAAAAATAAAACAACGCTGCCCTTTACTTGGGAAACACCTCCACGGAGGAGATGCTAGCAGGATAGGGAGTGGCAAATGCAGGACACTACTTACTGATACAGCAATCCTCTCTCAACGCACGGGCAAACAGTGGAACTGAAGGGAAGAGCCGAAGGGCTTCTTTCACAACACACTCAAGGTATTGAAGCTTCTTCAAATCGTCCATTGTAACAGGACGCTCAGTGTTGCCTGTCCAAAAACAAATAGGGGGATGAGCAAGACCAAAACTCCCCATTTTTGGTTAAACAAACTCATCCCAGCTCCCTCCAGGAACTCTCATCATGCACCAAGACCACGTAGGAGAAGGTGCTACACATACATTGAACATGCATGCCTTGCCCCAAAGACATAAGGTTGGCTGTACTACAGACCTTCTGGCACCCATCCCAATCACCTGTAGCTATTGAAAGCTCCAGAAAGGGCCACAAGGCATGTTCCGACCTCCCCTTCTACATTGAGGCTTATAATGTATCACATCCCCACTCATAAATGCAACCACCACCACAACCCCAGTGAAGGGGGGAATGGAAACATACCAAACACCTCATCCAGTTCTCTGTGAACCTTCTTCTGGGCTTCAGGATTATGTCCAAGTAAATACAGGGCCCAGTTCATAGCCGCTGCTGTTGTGTCATGACCCTAGAGGTCCAGATTTACAAAGACATTCACTTCAACAACATTCCTGTGCATAAGTAGGCTTCGTAAATACTTGGGTGTGCAGGTAGTATGGAAAATAAGACTTATTAGTCCCATGACCATGAGAAAAACAAAAATCAACAGTGAAGAACTCTATCCCACATGTTGATTATCAGGATATAAGATGACCCATGATTCTGTCAGGTGCCTGAAAACTGACCAAGAGGGAAAAGTGTTGAAATAATCCAAGCAAACATCCCTCTCCTCTGCCTCCTGGAAGCTGCATGAACTATCAGTATCTACACAAAGAAACAGATGTATATTCATCTTTTTGGTTACTGTCCAGTCAACAACGTAACATCTGGGGAGCCAACAATTACCACAGGAGAGATACAATGGACACAATCTGTAGCCTTTACAAAACTATCCAAAAAAGGGTCTAACGAGACACAGTACAGTGACCATAGGAGGCAATACTACTTGTTTTCCTATGAGGTGATCAGCTACTACAGTTCAGTACCGCATAAAAACTTGGGAAGGAAAGGAAACAAAGGGAAGGGGAACAAAAAAAAAAAAAAAAGGGGGAGGAGAGGAAGAGGGGAACAGAAAAAAAGTTGACCAACAAAGGATTTTGGTACTAAAAAGGTGCACTTGTGAAGTTCAGAATGCTGCACCTCTTCAAAATTCAGCTACGAAGTAGTACAGGAATGGTAGGATGGGAAGAGAGTTTCTCTAGGTTACAACAGCAGTAACATGACTGTGAATTAAGCTCTTCTGAGATAGAATTCAGGTCCACCTAACAGAGTTGTGTGGAACACTTGTGAAAGTCTTGGTTAGATCCTTCATTGGACAGAGAACCAGACATGAGAAGACAGTACACCAATGCAGTTGACGACAGAACCAGGACATTACAGCCAATGTGGCAAGGGACAAAATGTGGGGAGAGCCGACAAAATGCAAGGCAAAACACTGAAACCATTTAGAGCTCTCTTTAGCATTAATGAGGTTTGCAACAGGAGCTGAGAGCCCATGGCTCACATCAGCCATTAAGCTCTTATTACTCACCTGCTTTCATGAGTAGAGCCTGATCACATAGGCAGGGCCTGCTACATGTCTATTGCCCAACATTTTGCCAGGGCACACAATTCTGGATCAAATGTTTCTATCCTTCAGTAGTTTCTATCCTACAGAGATTTCCTTCTTAGGCTTCCAGGGCTAAAATAACTTCATACCAAAAGCAACCTCCTGAACTAAGAAGAGTCACTACCTGCAAATGGTGACTCTCAGGTTCTGGGCGAGGGGCAGGGGGGCAAACAAAAACAACAAACCAATGGGCTCCTTGGGTACCTCAAACATGAAGGTATCCACTTCTTCACGAATGTCCCTGTAGCTCAATTTGTTCCCTTCATCATCTGTTGCACTCAGCAGCAGGTCCAGGAAAGCTTTTCTCTTTTTGGAGCCACTTTCTTCACAGTTGCCATCAGTATCGCATTTCATTTGCTTGGTGTTTTCAAGTTCTGCAGCTTTTTCTGAAATGACCTGAGATTAGAAACGTTACATTAGATATGATGCACGCAGCACATGCGCACAGTCTACATCACACAGGTTTGTCCCAACTTATTAGAACAACCTTCATTTGTAGCAGTCTACATGAGCTAGGTAGCATACCTGTCAGCATTAGCTCATGAACTTTAACTGACTTTTTGTGTTAGTAGGTGAAATATGACCAATCCCTCTTGTCCCAAGCAATAGAATGAACCTTGAATAGCCTTTATGTGATCAAGAAAATAGATAGCCAAACTATGCAAACAACGTGTTGATCATCAAGAAGTGTAAACACATCCAGAATATCATCTGGAACAAGCCAATCATGAATGCCAACAATAGCGACAGCAAATCAAAAAAACATCACCACAATTTGACAGACTGATCACCAGGAAGATATTCTCTACCCTATCCAATAACTAAGGAAAGGATCACATCTCCAACCTCTGGGGAACCCAGGAGATTGAAGGGAAGCCAGGGCACCCCACAACCCTGCATCAGGACTACACATAGCATGGCTGGAACCACTACACTAAAGCTTCCCAAATTTTCTTCAGTATGAGAGCAATGGTTGAACTTCCCTTTTTTAGGTCAAAGCACAGCCCCAGTGACAGACAGAGATTTCTTGCTGTTGCCACCGTTGTCATAACAGCAAAACAGAACCCTTCAATAAACTGGTATTGCTCTCAACAATAACAAAATAATTAAAAATAAAGGGTGTAGAGTAAGCAATTCTGTTCAGAGGAAGCACTGAACAGGAAAAAAAAATACAATTATATACACACACGTTTTTATATAAAGACACATATTGAACCACCTTTTGTCTCAGTGCTTTCTGTCAGCACCTACACTAGGTGATATTATTATTTACTCTTCCTTTGTCATCTTCTAAGATTTGGCTTCTTATATTCAGTGCACCAGCCCAGCATGGGAAGAGAGCGTTACCTTAGGTCCTTTTAAGAGCCACTCTCATGCCTTGCTGCTGCAATTCTCAATAAAAGGAAGCAAAACATGAACTACTTAAAAACAACGCAGAGTCAATGTGGCTCATTATATGTAGTGAAAGTTCAGAGATTATTTCCTTTTTCATGGGCATTGATACAATGACATTGTGGGGTACACACATCTGTTTCAGGGAAAACAGCCTCCCTGGTAACATCCTAACATTAGCTTTGGGAGGGAAACCATTAGCAAGAATAGCACGGGAACTATTCGGTGAGAGAAAGGGGTGTTACTTGGGCAGTCTAACATGGTGAGAGAACACTGCATTTTATGCCAAGTGAGTGATGTATGCTTAATGGTTTCTCAGTTGAAGTGTCTTACTGCTGATGTGGGGACCTGCATATGTTTGCTCATCTCAGCAGTTCTGCTCTGAATAGGGGAAAATGAATACAGGCTTCCATTTCTGAGGGCTGGACCAAGCAGCATTACCAAGCAGAGCCCTATGCTTACTGCTACAAACTTGGCAGGGAGCTGTTGCAGGTGATTCAGATGTGGAGCATCTGGGGCAGAACAAGAGTTCAATGAATTCCTGTTGTTTGTTCGGTTGTCAAGGTCCTGTAAGTCCTGCTACTCCCTTGCTTAAATACAACAGAGCTCCTGACGGGGAAGTCAGCTGTTGTATTCTTTTCAGTGAATTCCTTGGCATGCCAACAGAGAGATAGTTCTCCTCTTAATGCATGCATATCAAGGGGGGCTGAACCTCACCCCCATTTGGAAGCTCTCTATTGAGCACAGGACTTCGCTCCAACAACTAAAATGTACCATGAAAAGAAAAAATGGAAAAAAAAAAAAAGAATCTATACTCTATCTGTAAAATTGTGAAGGATCCTGAGGTTCCTCTCATGCTCTCTTCCTTCCTTGAACAGCATATATACAAGATCAGGCCAAAGCCAAGGGCTCTTCTGTCGCTGTTGGATTAGATCGCTCATCCTAGGGGCACAACAATTACATCATGTAACATTTCTTGCCAAAAAACAAATTTACAGCACACTTTCAAGAACAAAAATAAGTTCTACCTCCCCAACGAAGCAGGACTTGACATATTGTGTGGGTTTAAACCCATTTATCTGAAGAGAAGGCTGTTCATATTTGTTTCCTGATTTTAAACCATCTCAAAATTTCTGTCACCTGTCCCAGAATCATCATGATTTATATCTTTAAGCACTGATCTCTGAGAAGGAGAGCATATTCTCATTTAGTGGGAATCCTCTTGAAACAGACATATTAAGTCATCCAGTCCAGTCCCACTCCACATCAGTAAAGCATTGACCATGCTGAAAAGACACATACATCCTGAAAAGACTACTCACGCCAGGGTTCCAAAATATCTGCCCCCTGACCTCAAACAGCCATCTGAAAGCCTTACATTCCTACTTGACTGTGCAGATACCATATATGCTAGACAGCACATGAAAAATATTTAAAATAAAGAATATGAGACTTCAAGTACGCTCAAACACAACTGGAGTACATTTGGAAGGGCTGATCGTCATTGCTATTCAGCTCTTGCACATGCTTTTGGCTGCAAAAAGAGACTTCAAGGAGTAATTATTACATTTAGGCCAAATTTGGGCCCACTTGTGGTACAATTTGGGAAAGACCAAGGAACTGATGGCAATCAAACCCTCTAACTCCGCCCCTCTTTTGTGGAGCCCCATCAAAGGCTAGGGGTGAGATGCCACAAGCAGCTACATCTCCTCTAGACTGACACACCAGTATGGCAGGAATATAGACCATGCTTTTCCTAATCACTGGACAGTCACATACAATTTGAATGGTGTAAATACTGCTGTGAACTACAGAGCAGCTGTGCCTCAGCTTTAATACGCTGTCTAAAACAGCACCCTCCCAATTATGCCAGTCATGCTGATATGAAGTGTTGCAACTCCACTTTTTTTTTTTTTAACCTCTTGTACCAATGCATTAACTGAATGGCAGCTGACACCTCTTCAAAGCCTCAGCCTCCCATTGCATATACTCGTACCAGAAAACACATCAAAATCTGCAGGAGTTTTTCCTGCCTTCTTGGCTTTCTACCTCCATCTGCGACCCCTCAGCCCTCGCTCCTGGCTCACAGCAGATGAACTCCTGACACCAGCAGCAGCAACTCCAGCCCAACTGCAAAGTAGCCAAGGAAAATGTCCATTTACCTGTAGACAGCACGAACATACTCAGAATCCGTATTCTCCTGAGCACCCACATTCTTGCCCATTGCAGTTTCTAGGAGGACAAAATCATCAATAGTTCACGAGTGCAAAGTGAAATGCAGAGTCCCTGTATATAAGTTACTACTGCTTCCAGCTTCTGACTATCACCACACCATCCCTTCGACAGGTGAATACACACATCCCTTTCCAGGTGATGAGTTCACTTTACATTTCCATGCCCAGGAACCCTGGTCCTCAACACAACCTCATTTCAGACTGCTACCTCTGCCCTGCCCATCCCACAAACTCACCTGCTCAGATGCACACAAGGCACCCTAGGAGAAAGGAACGCCTTGGGACAGTGGAAATGCATTCACACAATATGCAGGGACACTCCTCTTCAACCATCTCCACACACAACATGGCACAGCTGTACTCATGAGCCTCTGCATCATAGCCCCACCACAATAACTGAAGAGGACTTACCACAGATGATATCAAGGGCACACAGAGTGATATCCATAAATATATCAAATGGTTCCTTGTCAACATGCTTCTCAAGTTTCTCCAACAAAATACCTCCTTGTTCATTCATTACCTCTAGAAAGTCAGTTAAGATTGCAAAGTGGAACGTGGGAGTTATCATTTTCCTACGTGACCGCCACTTGTCTCCAGTGCTGCAAAATTAACAGGGAGAAGGAATGGTTAAAAATTCCAAATCAAAAATAAAACCCTCACCATCACAGGAAGCACACAGTAAAAACTGCAGCCTGGAACACCTTCACAGATGGACACACTGTAGATGACTCTTCTATAGCTCTGTCCATAGCACTCCCTAGAAGAAGCAAAATGGAAATATTTCTTGCTCCAGCTCTCTTCGAAGCACAAGCCACCATTTCTATAGCTGCTCTCAACAAAAGGAGATGGCAACAAGCCTTCAGGCAACACAGTCTCGTGGTTGCTCAGTGCACAGGCTCAGAAGGATTGAGCAGAAGCCATCTGTAGGACAAACTAGCAATTCAGCATCAAGGCATCAACTCATCACATTGTCTCTATGAATCACCACCCATGCTTGCCTTCATCCGCTGACTAGGAAATGAGGATTGCAGAGAACTAAGATCCATGGACATTACGCAAATGACTGCCTCAAGGTCTGGCTACAAAATATTTCCTTGGAGACAGGCAACCACCTCCAACATGTCAGTGAAAGAGCATGCAGCCACAGTGGATGACACCAGCTTCCTGGGGGTTCTTGTTCTCTTTTTCTGAATCATGTGCCCCACAGGCACACAACTGGCAGCTCTGCTTACAGGGTAAGCCATCACACCACTTCTCCTGTTAACCTGCTATTGAGGCACTCCTCAGGCCAGCTTATCTGCTTGCTGTCTACCACTACTGCTCTTAATAATCACCAGAGACTTGAACATTCTCCTCCATTATGTTTTTGCAAGCACAAGGAAGTCAAAACACCTCTAAAAGTCTACTGGAGACAAAACAACCAGTAAGGAAGACGACTAACAAACAGTGACAATACAACATGCCTGATGCCCATGGACCTCAGCTCTCTGCCATTTGCTACTGACTACTGCTTTCTTAAGGCCATGAATGAAACTCAGGATAAAAGGCATTTCTCATGCTCTCACGTAAACTTGCACCTCCCACACCATGTGATCACCGCTGGCTTTTACAACACCATGGTCCCATCATGAAGCATGAGGAGTTCACCTCTGAGGGCTCCAAACAGGCAGAAAAGCTCCACTGCTAACAGGGGGACCTTGACCTTCTCACAAAAACACAGAAGAGGCACCAGAGCTGCTCTACACTCACCTTGCTCTGACTCTTGAATATCTGCATCATCCAGACCAAACCCTCCTTGACCCTCCCAAGACCGGAGGACACCAAACCCTTATATCACCGCTCCTCCCTCCCTCCACTCCTGACTTGCGCTCTTACCCAGGACAGGGTGCGGATACTCTCCCATCCTACCCCAAAGCTTCACCAACCTCAGGCCTATCCTACTGGTTTGCAGTGTCACCAGCTGAGATAAGCAATGCACACTGTCACAGTTTTGCCACAGTCCAACCACTTGACACACATCACAACATTAAAAACATCCAGCATGTAGCACTGCAGACTAAAAGACACCACTTGCCATAGGACACGACTTCCTAAAACTCACATTCATTTCAAGCCTCTGGGCAAAAAAGTAACAATGGCTAAATTTGCCAAGAAACAGATAATGCCAAAAGATTTTTATCGGACATCAGCTGCTAAAGAGCAACCAAGACCGTCACAAGGAATAAGACTTCTACAGCTATCATCTATATCTCTGTCCAGAGATACACACAGCATTCCTGCCGTCAAGCCCTCTTCCTATCATATATCCTGCAAATTTCAAAAAGACAGCAATGCACCTGCATTTCACTGTACCTCGTCAGAAGTCCAGTGCCCAGCCATGGCTGCAGGAATTTGTACAGGTACGATTTTTCTATATGTTTCGAACTGCTCAGAATGACCTGTCAGAAAAATGAAAGGAGAGGAAAGAACATCACTTGTTAGCTGGAGAGATTTCTTCAGCTGAGATTACTTCACGCAACCTCAGTTCCTCCACAAAAATGCCCTGAGCCTCAGTAAAATGCACAATATTTCACAGGCTGGTACAAAGGGTATTGAGTTGACACCCTCAAGTCTTTCAGTAAATATCCCAATCCTGACAAACAATGAAATACTCAAAAACGCCCACTCCCCTTATCTTCCTGAAAAGGAAAAATCTGTGTTACAAAGTCACAGGCAGAGCTCAGAGAAAACCCAATGGTTTCCAGCCTTAACCAAACTCACAAGAAGTACTATCTCTTCAATAAACACTCCAACAAAGAAACAACTCTATCTTCCCAATTCAGGGACAATCATTGTCAGCAGCAAAACTAACAACTACATTTCATGGCATCAAGACAGACCCGCCAAGTTCTAATGCAGAAGTCAAACAGAAACAAGCATTGCAACCTGCATTTCACAATGTTCTAACCCTATTTCAGTGGTCCCATCTTCCCTGCTATCTGGTTGTCCATTCTGATCTTGGGAACAGAAGCTTTCACACATGTGGAAACAAAGCTAAAGGAGATGCTTCTTTGTATAAAACATACTGAGTTGGTACTTTCATTTGCTGGCCATCTTCAGTATTTATTTTTTTTCCAAGACCGGGCTTTTTATATTCTTCCACTTTCAGCCTTTCTTTAGCACTAGGTCAGAGGACAATCTCAAGTAAAATCAGTCCAAGCCCTTTTTTGCAAAAATTACATTGAGAGAATAGAAACTAACAGGTTGGACACTGCTTTGCATGACAGTAGAATAGACAGGAGACAAGCACACTCACCTCCACACTGTCAGGGTGATACAAAATCATGACAGGCAATGGTCCTATCCAAAGTTTGAACAGTGGCCAACTCCTGAACTCTTCAACATAAACTTGTATTTGTCTAAAAAAACCTGGAATGAAAAAAGCAGATTAGAATTTAAAAAAAAAAAAAAAAAAAGGTTTTTTTTACTGAATAAGCAAGACTTCTGTA
The DNA here is from genome assembly GCF_047370975.1 of Nipponia nippon. Classification (NCBI taxonomy): domain Eukaryota; kingdom Metazoa; phylum Chordata; class Aves; order Pelecaniformes; family Threskiornithidae; genus Nipponia; species Nipponia nippon. Next base: position 35,661,339 of record NW_028262380.1, read on the forward strand.
ATGAACTCTTTCTTACCATATGCCCTGTAATTATGTGTTTGTTGTAGTTTTATCTTGCTACTATGACCAAGCAGCATATTTTCCACCTATCCATGAGCTGTACTGCAGGAGCATTTCTTTATGGTGGCACTCTTGAAGGCAACTCTATTCTAGAGAAACCCC